>NC_133360.1:4000800-4600800 GCF_030506205.2 Paramisgurnus dabryanus | reverse complement strand
ATATTTTTACACATTTTTTATATTTTTATTATTTTATTTTTGCTACAAAAATAAAATATAAAACTGTGTTACTTTAGTGGCTATAGATAACCACAGTTATCTTTGGGTCACTATAATACAGTAAATCAGTATTACCAATATTAACTTTTTATCTTTATTAACTGATTTATTGTATTTCCATAACTCCCTAGGAAAGTTATACACATGTAAGTATAGTAATCAATTCGCATTACAAGCTAATATTTACCTAAAATAGCTGAAAACCTATGCAAACAGATTGACAGCCCGGCTTGGTTTGGAACTGTAGAACGTTACATGAATCACGTGACCGTGCGGCGGCGAGATCAAAGCATGTCGTAACTCTCTCTTTATACGACTCTGAGTGCACCTATAAAGGGCAAATGAAAGTCTGTTCACACTTAGGATGTTTGATCATGTGACATCAATATCTCTCATCTAACATTGAGCTGCTGAAGTCATCAGTCTTGTGCATCAATCTGATCAGTTTTGAAGTGTCGATCATTAAATCAATGTCTTCTAACACACAAAACACTACTGGCATTTACACAAGAAGACACAAATATATTAATGATATAATAATATTATTTTATCATTATGTATTGTGTCATTATATTATTCGATATCTGATAAACATTCAAACTCTTCTCATAAACTACATAATAATATCTGTAGAATGACCAGACTATAAAGTTCTATAAAAATAATTAAAATAAAGATTAATTACAATGACATATTTTCATAGTCCATGTGTTTAGTCTATATTATTAGATTTATTGAGATGCTGTTTGATATCTGATTGACAACCCAAACAAAATCACCACAAAAACAAATTGCAGCAAAGTTTAAATCCTCAATCAGAGTGCATTTCAGGTCGAGCTCAACGTGCCCCAACTTTTGACTCCCCTCAGGCTGGGCTTCGGGGCAACTTTCACTTCATATTAAAACAAACAAAAATTCTGTAAACAACTTTTAAAATTAACCTAATAAAGAAATAATAAGAAATATAACTACTTTTTGCAATCTGAAACAAAACTGGAACTGTTTAATGGCAGCAACAGTAGTACAGAATGTATAATGAGGAGGATAAAAAGTCTCAAAAGTTGTCAAATATACGTCCGGGCTATAGGTTTAAGCATCTCAGACAAGTGCAGGGCTCTTACCTGAATATGAACAAACATGTTTACACCTTTAAATTCAATCTGCATTATAGCAGAATAAAGATCATTATATTCTTTCAGCTGTAGATGATTCTTACCCAATTCAGCAATCTTATGGCGATAGTAAATCAGAGCAACAACAGCAGCAGCAGCAAGCAGGGAGATAACAGATATTCCTGCTATAGCACCTGAAGACAGACCTCGCTCTGTAATGATAACAAACACACAATCATTACTGTAACTCAATCTGTTCATCTGATCATAAACAAACAAGAAACCAACAGCAGATCTGATTTAAACAGAATTTTTTTTTAAAACTGATTTGATTTAAAGTCAATCATGAAAAACCTGTAACATCAGGTTTAATGACTAAATTAGTTAACCATATGTGTTAATGTCATGTGATAAGTTAAGACAAAGTAACTAAGTTTCAAAGTATCACACAAATATTGCTTTGACATGTTCACAGATCACAAGGTAAATAAATACTATAGTTTTCTAACACAGAAAAGTTTATATTATTTCAAGTAAACTAAGGTGGACTCCATGTATGTTGAGCTGCTTGATACAACAGTTGTAGTAAGATGTATACAGTTCTGTACATTTAGTTTAACAAATAAAAATGTTTCAGTTACAGATGCACATAGAAATGTGCTGTTAAAGAGATCATATTTTAAATGGATTTCAGTATGGTCTCCACTTTATAAACCATTGTTTATAAATAACTGTAGATCTCATCCACACATATTATCTTAAACACATTTTTCAAAAGTATTTGAATTTACAGTTGTATTATACATGGAATGCTAATTCTGTCATTATTTATTAATTTTTTGTCTTTATGTGATTTTTATGGCTTTGATTAAAGCATATTTAAAGGCAATTACTTAAGTCTGGTTTGGTTATTGCTGTGCATCAGGTTATTGGGCCAATACAGAATCCTATTTTTATTTGCTAGTGATAGTGCTGTCCATGCTGTATAGCTGTAGATTGTACCACGTCAAATCTCAGGTTGGTTGCAGTTCACCTGTGTGACACAATGTCTGATACACTGTGATATTTTAAGTCAGGTATGATCGGATCATAGGTGTCAGGGACAATGAGGTGTCAGGGACACTGAGATTTTCTGATGCTTTTATGTATGTTATTGTTTTATGTTAAACTTTCATTGCATGGAAGAAAGTAGCTTAGACATTTAAGTTAAAGGATTAGTCCATTTTCTTAAAAAACAATCCATATAATTGACTCACCACCATGTCATCCAAATGTTGACGTCTTTCTTTGTTCAGTCAAGAATAAATTTCGTTTTTTGAGAAAAACATTCCAGGATTTTTCTCATTTTAATGGACTTTATTGGACCCCAACACTTTACAGTTTTAATGCAATTTAAAATTCCAGTTTCAACGCAGCTTCAAAGAGCTCTAAACGATCCCAAACGAGGCATAAGGGTCTTATCTAGTGAAACGATTGTAATTTTTGGCAAGAAAAAGAAAATATATGTACTTTTAAACCACAACTTCTCGTCTTCCACCGGCCATGTGACGCACTAGCGCAACCTCACGTATTTGCATAATGATGTTGAAAGGTCACGTCTTACATATATGAAACACACATTTGCGGACCATTTTAAACCATAAACTGACACAAAGACATTAATTTGTATTATTCCACATACAACAAGCCGGAACGGTCCTCTTTCTCCACACTTATAAACACTTGGGCGGTATTTTCGCATACGTCATCCATGACCTATTGATGTGATTACATATTATGTGAGGTCCTGCTGGTGCGTCACACGGCCGGAGGAAGACGAGGTTTAAAAGTACAAGTTGAGGTTTAAAAGTACATCTTTTTTATTTTTCTTGCCTTATGCCTCGTTTGGGATCGTTTAGAGCTCTTTGAAGCTGCGTTGAAACAGCTATTTTAAACTGCATTAAAACCGTTACATGTTGGGGTCCATTAAAGTCCATTAAAATGAGGAAAATCCTGGAATGTCTTCCTCAAAAAACATAATTTCTTCTCGACTGAACAAAGAAAGACATCAACATTTTGGATGACATGGTGGTGAGTAAATTATCTGGATTTTCTTTTAGAAAATTGACTAATCCTTTAATAAATGCACAGAAGTGGGAAGTAACGAATTACATTTACTTTTAGAGTATATTTAAGGATGGGTACTTTTTATTCTTACTCAAGTACATTTTTCAGTAAAAAAAAACCCTGTACTTTTACTTCACTGCATCCAGTGGCGTTACTACGCTACTATCAAATGGTAAAAATGAATGTATATATATATATATATATATATATATATATATATATATATATATATATATATATGTTTATATATGGAGCGACATATGCGTCTTTATTACATGCGATAAATTAAATGATCTGAGAGAAATAAAACTATTTGAAAAAAAAAAGTTATCACACTGATAGCAAAGAAGCATTTCATGAGAAAAAAAAGAATATTTGAGAGAAAAAGTTTTCATACTAATAGCAAAAAATAATAATATTTGAGACAAAAAAAGTTTTGAGAGAAAGTATTTTATCATGATAGAACATAAAAAATATAAATTTGAAATTTTTAAAATTATTTCTGAGAAAAAAAATCTCAAGTATATGTTTTTTGCTATTAGCGTGAAAACATTTTCTCTAAAAAAAAAAGTGTTTCTATCAAAACGCTTTTGTTTGCTCTCGATGCCATTTCTTGCTCTCGTGTCAGGATTTTGCTTTCTCTGTGAAAATTGTGTCATGGGCGGGGCCACGTTCCTATTGGCCAGTCGGGTAAGCATCGTCTTATCTTGGGAATCGAACTGAATCATTACACCGTTGTTCAGTTCACCTAGATAGATGCCGTCTCTGCTTTTAGTTGAGCACGGACACTCTAATGTTTGAGTAAGATGATGACACACAACTCGATGGATAGCTGGCTGAGCAAGTTCACAGCACTGAAGATTAAACATTAAAAAATGAAATGGTACTCTTATTCATGAATGAATGTGTATTATATTATTAGCTTGCTAATCGCTAATTAGCCATCATGCTATAGGTAAACTTGCAAATGCCAAATGAATGTTTTGATTCACTCCTTATTTAGTGAGTAGTGATCTAGTTTCTACCTTTGCACTTGCTAGCCTCAAAGCACCTGAAGAGTAACTGCTTGTTCATCATATATAACCTCCTGTATAACTTTCAACCAACGTTTGTGTGCATGGAGGAAGTACACGCCTAGCTGCCGCAGCGCGGGGGGCCACACACGTCGGGGCTACGGTGACCACAGTCCTGATGTCGTACGTGCCAGTGGTGGTATATCATAACTTAAATGTGTTTTTTTTTCTCATAAAAATATTAACATTGATACCATTATAATAAGATAGCTGCTATTGAAATCAGTGTGAACAGATGCACTCAGTCTCTTAATATCACAACTATGGTCATATTGAATACACAGCTATGACAATAAATAGGGCAACAAAGTAATAATAATAATAATAATTTGTTACACTTATTTAGCGCTTTTCTGCAACACTCAAAGCGCTTTACATATAAAAGGGAGAATCTCCTCAACCACCACCACAAAAAATAAGCTTTGGAGGAACTTGTGAGATGTGAACCATATTTTTATTAACTTATTAAATTAACAGATCCATAACTTAGTAATTATAGATTAAACATATGCTTTGATACTCAAAATAGTATTGGGGAAAAAATAGTCACACACGCATTTAAGTCAGTTCACATGGTCACACACCACACCTTGTATTTCTCACGCTGAGAAGAGACTTATAACTTTTCCTGCTATATACAATTAATGGACGAGGCGCAGGAAGGTTCTCTGTCAAGTTCATAGCTGTCTCGAATTTTTCTTGCGCTCCTTTGATGGCATTCACTTGGACTTGATTTATTTAAAAACTCCCCAACTGCTTTGCAATAAGAAGCTTAAGCTTACCTGAAACTATAAGGAAAATAGACTATAGAGGCTTTCTGAAATGAATGAAAGGACTAGAGATGACTATTGGAGCATGTCAGACATACTTTTTTTATAAGTGTAATTCTTGTCACTTGTCACAATTTAACACATCAATAATGTGTTATGTTTGTAACAACACTGGGTGTGTTAATTTTAACACATTGTTTTGTGTTAAACTATTCAACACATTATTTGTTATTTCGTATTGATTTTGAGTTCATGTAAATAAAACACTAGATGTGTTGTCCTTATAAGAATGTCTCAATTTAACACATTCGTTTTAAGAGTGTATGTAAAATACGGGACAAATCGCGTCCCGTATTGATTTGATACGCGTCATTTTGCGGACGATTCCGTGTTTCCTGGGACGGGTGGCATTGCCACCTTCCATGCATTAGTGGTGGGCAGAGCGAGGCTTCGTGAAACACTGAAACAGTTGAATCAATTGTGCCGTATGTTTCGAGGCTTCGAAACATCAATCCGAAACCGCCTCCACAGTGACACCTAGCGGTCGTTTGCATGTCTTTACATGAAGCAGCATTGACAAGATTTTAGACGAGCGCTGACAAATTGTATCCCACATGTTGTTTGATTGACACACAAGTGATAGAATGGGAGAGTGGATAGTGCTCTCGACTCTCATTCGTAGATCTTAGGATCGAACCTGGGAAATGTATGTGCTACGTCATCATAATAAAATAGTTTTGTTGTTGTTTTAACATCTGTTTGACAACTACATGAGCTTTTAGGCTCACAATTGTCGATAACTATAGGTATTCGGGTCTATTTAATGAAAAAAAAATAGAATAGAGATATACCAAATAAATAATAAGAGATTCATAAAATATATCAAGCCATAATATGCCACATTGTTTACATATAAAGATCTTTATTCAAATATATAAATTGTTCTGTGTTGATAAACTCAACCAGCTACTTTTTTACATATAATTTCTCCAGCCTTTGACAACATTCTCACACAAGGGACACTTGCTGGCATGCATTTTTTGTAAGTAGCCTAAGTGTTACATACCTATGAGGAAAATTTACTTCTTTTCAGTAATTTATAGTATTTGATCTTGCCAAAAACGCATCTATGAGGTATTGTCAGTTTTGTTTCCTACCCTGTCAGTTTAAGATTCGAAGCAGATTCGACAGGTACGCCACCTTTCGAAATACTTGTGAAATGCACCGCTTGGTGTTTCGAATCACTTCATCACGTGACATGGGTGTTTCGAATCACATTTCGGAGCAGTGTTTCGAAGCATTTACGCTTCGGGATCTCGACACAGTGTCGAAACGTCAGTTTCGCGGGAGCCATCCCTATGCACACTAACGTTGGTTGAAAGTTATACAGGAGGTTGTATATGATGAACAAGCAGTTACTCTTCAGGTGCTTTGAGGCTAGCAAGTGCAAAGGTAGAAACTAGATCACTACTCACTAAATAAGGAGTGAATCAAAACATTCATTTGGAATTTGCAAGTTTACCTATAGCATGATGGCTAATTAGCGATTAGCAAGCTAATAATATAATACACATTCATTCATGAATAAGAGTACCATTTCATTTTTTAATGTTTAATCTTCAGTGCTGTGAACTTGCTCAGCCAGCTATCCATCGAGTTGTGTGTCATCATCTTACTCAAACATTAGAGTGTCCGTGCTTAACTAAAAGCAGAGACGGCATCTATCTAGGTGAACCGAACAACGGTGTAATGATTCAGTTTGATTCCCAAGATAGATGCTTACCCGACTGGCCAATAGGAACGTGGCCCCGCCCATGACACAATTTTCACAGAGAAAGCAAAATCCTGACACGAGAGCAAGAAATGGCATCGAGAGCAAACAAAAGCGTTTTGATAGAAACACTTTTTTTTTAGAGAAAATGTTTTCACACTAATAGCAAAAAACATATACTTGAGAGATTTTTTTTCTCAGAAATAATTTTAAAAATTTCACATTTATATTTTTCATGTTCTATCATGAGAAAATACTTTCTCTCAAAACTTTTTTTTGTCTCAAATATTATTATTTTTTGCTATTAGTATGAAAACTTTTTCTCTCAAATATTCTTTTTTTTCTCATGAAATGCTTCTTTGCTATCAGTGTGATAACGTTTTCTTTCAAATAGTTTTATTTCTCTCAGATCATTTAATTTATCGCATGTAATAAAGACGCATATCTCGCTCCATATTTATATATATATAAACTACAAAACAAAAGGCTTGTTCAAAAGTCTTGCGACATATTGGAAAGGCTGCATGCGTTACAAGAGATGGCTACGCATCACACACAGCGGGCATAGATTAAAGCAAATGGCCGAAGCAGAGGAAGGCGTGTGCAAGCTATCGGATGCAGATCATGCTTGGCCTCAAGTTCGCTCTATGTTTTCAGTTCAAGAGGTCAAAAACAATAGTTTCATAATGCGAAGCATACTGTATGCACCAAAACGAACTGACATCTCAGCGTACAGGAAGCGCCAACCTAAAACAACACGTAGCAGCAGTAAGTGTCATTGATGCCTATTTGAACACTATTAAAGTTGCAATTTGTAAGATATTTGCAGTAAAATATCCAAAAACAACTAGGGCAGTTTTATATATTTTGTCCAGCTGATTTCTATTGATATTTCTAATGTTTTCAACTACTTGTAAATCGTGAGAAAATTGCCATTCAAAACACTGACACGGGGCAGTGCAGTCGCCTCGCATCATGCCGCATTGCACCTTGGGTGTGCATTATTTTCTTATAATTCAATGGCCCGTCGTCAATTATTCCTTACACATATCAGTGTCATTGTTTTGTCTCAAGATGTACACAAGTTTGTAGTATATGTTTGAAAAAAATACTACTTAAAGGCAGTGTCTGTAAAGTTTAGTGGCATCTAGTGGTGAGATTGCGATATTGCAACCAACAGCTCAAAACACATATGGTTGACGCCACAGGACAACAACTGAGACAACATTGGGACAAATTGCGTTCTGTAGAACAGTTTGTCAATTTAGGGATACTGTAGAAACATGACGGTGAATTCCTTGAAAGGAGACCCGCGGTAGTATGTAAAACTGCTCCTTCTAACATAATTAAACAATACAGGTCATTATGTAAAGTCTTTATACAGCACTTTTATGTAGATTATATTGCATTTGTGTCATGAGATCCTTTTAAAAGTTACACAATACACCTTTAATATCCTAATATTATTATGGCCAAATCCTGGCTTAATCTATACCCTTGTCTGGGAAACCAACCCTAACGCCAGTTTTACACCACATACTTGCATCATAAACTAGCACCTCATGCTATTCCAGTTTGACATTTTTTGGTCATGAACTAAAAGTTGCTATTTTTTCTTGGCAATATGGCAAGGAACTATACTCACATTCTGGTGTAATAATCAAGAATCTTTGCAGCCGTTCCATGGGTGCAGCAGGCGCAGTGCAGAAAATAGTCCCCAGCTAGGTAACTTTCAACGTGAGGGGGACTAAGTTACATTGAAGCAGGGGCGTTGCTAGACATAAAGCTCTACTGGGGCACAGGCCCCCCATTATTTGCTGACTTTTTTTTTAAAGCCTGCTGTGTGCAACACTACAATGTCCTTTGCTCAGAGGCGTCATGCCCATTGAAACTGAGGGGGTACGTGCCCCCTCGGATTTTTGAGCCAAATGGATTTTGCAAGCAACCTCAAAAATAAAAAAAGCGTCCATTAATCTTTTAATCTGTTTAAAATGCCCAAATTATCAATTTTCTGCTGCATCCGTGTCACTTTTCAAAGTTTTGATAGTGTTTTGATCGTGTACATTACTTTATTCTGGCGGCAGTCGGCGCAGCCGCAGACGTCAGCGTCTGAGCGCGCTCACGAGCTTAGCTGTTGCTGCTCGACCTTATTAGCAGGGGCGGCGTTTGCGTATGGCAGTTGCCATACCCTAGCATTCAGACAAAACACCAGAAATCAACAGGCTATAATGATGCTCATTAAAGATAATTTAAAATATTTTCAGTAGAACATATCTAAACATTGGTACATCACTAATAAGTATCATTTACAAGTGTGTTCGACTTCATGCTATGACACTGGAACCGACAAGCGGATGACATCAACGTGCCGCGACAGCGGTTTGAAATCAAACTCTTCCGATGATTCCTCGAGTCACCCTTGCGGTACTTTGACGTCATCAGCCTGTCGTTCTTACAGCGCAGCTTGAAGTCGAACACAATCTATAGTGGGGTTCGCGCTGCAGGAGGTTTCATGATGACCGCTGCTTTTATAATCTTTATTTTCGCAAGTAAAATCCTTTTTGTTTTAACATTTAAACAGACTCATGGTTCTCCCCCACACTCGCGCTTTGCATATTGCATACATTATTCCAGAAGTAAAATGATGCTCTGTGGATAAATAAATATGTTCTCTTCCACTGGGGATTGTAACGCAGCCGAAGTGAATTGTATTATTTTTTTGCGCGCATTTTTGAATATGGCCACTTGTGGAATAAAAACTGCACGACGACAAAAGGTAAGACTTGTTTTTGCATTTAGCTCTGTTTTACTAAGAATTTTATTTAGTGTTGGATAACTATGTGTGCTCTATCACATCATTTAAAAGTCTTTATTGTGTGTTTATAAGTGGTTTTGGCGGTTGTCGTGACAAGATTTGTGAAGGGATGTCACAGTATGTTTTGTTTTGATATTATCTTGTTTTAGTTTATCTGTTGCTGGAGTTGTGCTTAGTTAAGAATTATTTGAAAAGCATTTTAAATAATCATGATTTGTATTGTTCTATTGTTGTTGTTTCATTTGTATTGCTTCCGTATTGTTGTCAGTAGTGTACATCCGTGCAGTCGTAGGATGCTTTTGTACAGGTTGGTGGAATATGTACACATATGTGGTTTTATAGATTAGTTATTTGAGAATGGCCTTCTTGTACGAAGAATTTTTGCCATACCATAGCCTAGGTTTTCGTGAAACGCCGCCACTGATTAGTAGAGATTTCTAGATTCATCTTCTTGGCACAACGCCAAAGTTCGCCAGAGTTCACGGGGGCACGGAATCACACATGTTCACATATAAGGTAAAATTTAATGCAAAAATCCGTTCCTCTAATAATTTTATCTAAACATATTTTTTAAAATCATTATTGAACATTAAAATCAATCACGTGGCTATAGCTTATGGCATTTTCGTTGTTTATATACTTTATGGATGTAAATTACATTAATTTCATAGGATAATGCAGTTGTTGTGCAAAATGCATTAATGACAGAATTAAACAAAACGTAAATAGAACACATGCCGTTTCAGATGTAAATATGATGCCAATATGTCATTAATCCGATTGAATAGTATTTGAAATGAAAGTTAGTCAACACTTTTATTTTGGAGGTTTTTGCACTATGGCAGGGGCGTTTAGAATGTTAGAAATGTAAGTGCCATGGAAAAGACTGAAAACTCTATAATATAATTCGTTTGATGTATGTGTATGCGCAAATTTCTGTGAGCTTTGCACACTGTGCCCCCTTAAAAAAAATTGGTGCATGACGCCCCTGCCTTTGCTTAACCCACTATTATACAGTGCAACAGTTACTGCGAAAGATACATTTATATAAGTATAATCTTCATCATACCTAACATTATTAACATGTTAGGAGGCCTAAATGGCATAACATGTTTGGAAATAACGACAGCAGAAAATATTTTCTACATTATACAATGATAGCAATGATTAATAACTTATTTTTACAATAATATTTTAAGAAACCAGTCATTTTATGACTGCTATACTAAATAATCTCAGTCATAGTTACTGCTAACTGTTATGTAAGTTAGTGTCCTAGATGAGTTAAATATTAGTAAACTAAATATTAATTTCATATCTGAAAAAACAGAACAGTATAACACATACATCTTTTGATTTTCTCAGCAACAATGCAATTCTATAGACTTGACAAAAGGTTTTCCTGAGATTTTTCCTGTGATTATGTAGTTTGTCTTACCTCCCTTAAACTCATCATCTCTCCTCTCTTCTTCCCTTACCCTGCTTTGCACAAAACATTTCTGATGTACATCTACAGAAGCCAATAGCCTAATGATCAAGTCAAAATAAGATTTAGCATTGTTATTTTGGGGCGGTTTCCCGGACCAGGATTAGCTTAATCCAGGACTAGGCCTTAGTTTAATTAGGAAATATAACTAGTTTTAACAAACATGCCTTACTAAAAACATTACCTGTGTGCATTTTAAGGGAAAAAAAGGGCACTGATGTATTTTAAGATATGTCAGTGCAAGTTATTTTCAGTTTGGAGAGCTCTTAACTCTTTCCCCGCCATTGACGAGATATCTCGTCAATTAAGAGAAAACGCTTCCCCGCCAATGACGAGATTTTCCGTCTTTCCGCAATACCGCTATTATCCACCAGGTGGGGCCCTTCCACCTTTTTAAACCCGGAAGTATTGCCCTATGGCAAGCTGCTGCATGTCCGTGTCTGTTTTAAAGATCGCTCTAAATCGGATCTCTATGAAAAGTCCGTCATAAAAATGGAATTATCTCTGCTTTTTGCTCAAAATATGGTGTTTTTGCAAAAACCTACCCATATTCAAAAGCTGATTGCAAAAGAACCACTAAAGGTAGGATGAAACGGGTTTTTTTGTTTGAAAGCAGAGGGTCTGTTCTTTCATTTGGTATATTGTATGTTTATATATTTAAAGAAGAACATTTTCTGGAAGGCATTTAACTTTGGTGAAAATCATGAAAAACGTTGGCGCTGGCTGGCAACTTTTTTTAAAAACGCTGGCGGTGAAATAGTTAAAAGTGTTTAAGTCTAGGACTAGTCTAATCCCTGTCTGGGAAACCGCCCCATAGAAACTTACTAAGTCTCGTCATGTTTTAAAAATGTGTGCGGATGAACGCAAAGACGCACGCGGACATGGATACGCTTTTACAAGCGCAAATTGATTAACTACATTGCCACGATTGTCTTTGTAAAGGATTACACTAGTTAACTGCTAAAATTTAAACTTGAGATTTACACCAGGGCACAAAAGATTTACACTGGGGCACATGCCCCAGTAAAAGGGGTCTAGCGACGCCCCTGCATTGAAAGTTACCAGGCTGAGGACTTTTTTGGGTGTAATATTATTGCACCTCCTGCAGCCATGTAACATCAGCAAAGTCCTTGATTATTACGCCAGAATGAGAGTATAGTTCCTAGCCATATATGCCTAGAAAATCACAACTTTTAATTTTCTGTCAGTCTTAGTTCACAATGTTACAGAAGAGTCAAGTTTCAAATAGGAAAAATATCAAATCTTTGGTTATTTTTTAGTGTGATGCTAATGGTCTAATCAGATTCAATGGATTGTGCTAAGCTATGCTAAAAGTGCTAGCGCCAGACCCGGAGATCAGCTGAATGGATTCCAAAACTGTAAAAATCAAATGTTTAACCCTAGGGGAGCTGGAACATGAGCATATTTTCAAGAAGTGGAGTATACCTTTAAAGCTGCAATCTGTATTTTTTTGGTCAAAAATGAGTCAGTTTGAAACACTGATAATGTGTTAAAATGGTCTTCTTACCCCAATTCACAACAATAATTGTATAATATTGATTTATAATTTGTGCTGTTGAGTCAGATTTCACGTCAGGTTTTTTTCAACAAGCATAAAGAGAAGTATGTAAAAGTAACCTGCAATTTCATGTTATAAACAAAAATAGCAATAGATGCAAAAGAGGCTAAACTTATGGACTTCAGCTGTAAAGTGTTTAAACAGAGGGGCAACTTGAGGCTGGCTCCAAAAGGGAGTCAATCCCATAGACCTCCATGTTAAAATGCCCAAATTTACAGCAGCATATATTATGTTTACAGCCTGGTACAAAAACTGATTTGGGTCTATTTAGCTAATTTTGCCCTTCATGACAACTGTGAGGGGGGTGAATTATTTTGAAACTCATCCGTTTAAATTATTAAGCCTTAAAGTTCTGTATAATTAGGGCGTGGCCACTTGAGTGACGGGTGAACTGCCACTGCTGTCTCTACCATCGAGCTAACGGGTGTGGTTTCAGCAACCAGACACCTCAGCTCCACCTACGTTCTGCCTCTTTACCCATTTCCAGTCATTTGCAAGTGATGCACATTGATGTGCTGCCAAGATGGGGATGGCAGGATCTGCCAACTATTGGCTTTAAAAAGCTCTTCTCAAACCTTTGTGTGACGTCACGGATACTACGTACATATTTTTTACAGTATATGATTTAAATACTTTAAATACCAAATGTATTTAATGTAGAAATGCTGATAACTCTACAAGATTTACTCACCACTGACATAAACATTGAATCTCCTCTGAATGGATCGTCTTCTGATGTTCATCTTTACTTCATAAAGTCCAGTGTGTTCAGTTTTGCTGTCACTGATGGTGAGATCTCCAGTCTGATCATTCAGCTTCACTCTGCCTCTGAATCTCCCTTCCTCACCATCATATGTACTGAACAGATTGTTTAGTTTATATATTTGAGCTATCAGAGAGTCATCGGGTAAAAACATCCACAGTATGTGATCATCCCTCTGTATGTCAGTTGGATGAGTCTGTAGAGTAACAGGATATCCCACGATCACAGACACCGACTTTATTTTATCTGTATTAACACAAAACACAACATCATTGAAGAACAGATATGAAACACTTATAACACTGTCAGTCATTTTAATGTTATATTATATTAATAATTAGTATTATATTATAATAATAATAATAATACAATGATGTAATATAATAATCTTACTATCATCACTGATGCCTCACAATTATCATTTAAATCTCTTCAGTTTAATCTGTTAAAGGAATAGTCTACTCATTTTCAATATTAAAATATGTTATTACCTTAACTAAGAACTGTTGAATCATCCCTCTATCATCTGTGTGCGTGCATGTAAGCGCTGGGGCGTGCTGCGATACTTCGATAGCATTAAGCTTAGCCCCATTCATTCAATGGTACCACTCAGAGATAAAGTTAGAAGTGACCAAACACATCAACGTTTTTCCTATTTAAGACGAGTAGTTATACGAGCAAGTTTGGTGGTACAAAATAAAACATAGCGCTTTTCTAAGCGGATTTAAAAGAGGAACTATATTGTATGGCGGAACAGCACTTTTGTGAGTACTTCGACTCGGCGCAGTAACACCCTCTCTCTCCCATTATGAGAGGGAGAAGGGGAGCGGATTTTTCAGGCGAGTTGAAGTACTCCCAAAAGTGCTGTTCCGCCATAAAATATAGTTCCTCTTTTAAATCCGCTTAGAAAAGCGCTACGTTTTATGCTGTACCACCAAACTTGCTCGTATAACTACTCGTCTTAAATAGGAAAAACGTTGATGTGTTTGGTCACTTCTAACTTCATCTCTGAGTGGTACCATTGAATGAATGGGGCTAAGCTAAATGCTATCGAAGTGTCGCAGCACGCTTCAGCGCTTACGTGCACGCACACAGATTATAGAGGGATGTATCAACTCTTCTTAGTTAAGGTAATAACATATTTCAATATTCATTTAAGCAATATTTACAAGTCATTAGAAGACAGAACAAAAAAAATCTTCTTTTATTCATCGACACATTCATGCACATTCATTGCGATTTGATTCCCAGGGAATATGTTAAGAAAATATATTGTGTAGTTTAAATGCACCATAATTGATTTAGATAAAAGCTTCTTCCAAATGCATAAACAGAAAGGAAAATTCTTGGCCAAAGCTGAATAAAATGAAACACCCAGCCAAAGGACGAATTACTGAATAACAGAAAAAAGTTTCCCAATTATTTTGGCATTTTTTAACCTTGGATAAGTTACATTTTTACAATATCCTTTATACAATATTTTAGGGGTGTCCCTACAGGATTTACAAATTGGAATCAGAAATCGTTGAATCTTTCTATAGTCGACTGATAGTCGAATCATGTTCGATGTCCTTCGTTACCACTGTAAGAATTTATAGTCAGCCTTGACAAAGATTCTACTCCAATTTAGCTGTTGGATAAAGCTCATCCCTCTAAAAGGCTTGATAATCATAAAAGGTAATCTCAGTTCAAGCAATACAATAATATAACCTAATATTTTCTTAGTAGTATGGGAGCAAATGTGAGACTTCTTGAACCAACACAGGTCAAAGATGGTTCATGATAATAGAAGACATCCATCTAAACATTATCTGATCACTTGGTTGAGCACACAGTTGGGTACTAAGATAGCTTGATCATACAATTCCCAGGACCCTTTTTAGGCACAGTGGAAGATATAGGGGTCATTTGTAGTATTAGTCTTAAATTACATTTAAAGGGATACTTCATTAGCATTAGGGGTGGGAAAACAGGTTTGAAACTATAAAGTGTTAAGACTGACTTTGCTGAGGGTTCAATCTGACTCCGCTGAACCCAAAGTACGACGTGCTTTGTTACTGCTACCACAATAAACTACTTTCGTCAAGATTTTCAACGTACTCATCATTTTTTCTTAAATTGGCGAGCCAACCAGTGAGGGATTTCCGGAAAAAAAGCGGGGAAAGGTAAGAAAGGTGGACTTTTCTTCTTTAATGCTGTTTTTGTTTTAGGGAACCCCCTCGTTTAAAAAAATCTAGAAAAGAAAATTGTAAGGAGAGGAAGGAATTTAGTTTGTTTAATTTAGCAGGAGGAGTTTCTAAGCCTATTCTATACAATTCTGTTTAAGATTCTAACGAAACTGAATTAACCCGACCCAGAGTGGTGGCAGAGTTGTATTAGAATTTTTGTTTCTAACGTAATTGAAGCAAAGTGTTTAAGTTTGTGTGTTTCTTAAGTAACTGAAACATGGTGTTGTTATAATTTCTGTTAAGATTCTAAAGTAACTGAATCAACCCGACGTAGTGTGGTGGCAGAATTATAACAAAAGAGTTTCTAAAGTAACTGAAACTTCTTGTAGTGAGAGCCCGACGACCTGTGGCTTTGTGAAGTTTAAAACTAAAAACCTGAAGCAGTGTGGTTTTGCTCGATGTAGTAGAGTTTTAAACGTGATATATAGTGTTGTAAGCCCGAAGTACTGTGGCTAGATAGTTTAAGAGATAACACAGAATCCTGACGTAGTGTGGTTTTGTCCAACGTACTGTGACAGTGTTACATTTTAATCTATTTGTGAGTATTGGTGAAGCAGAGTTTGAGGCCCAAAGGAGTGTGGCCTCCAAAGTAGTGAGCCTTTCAAGTTAAAAGAAACTTGGTTTGGAATTGTTATAATCTCTGTTAAGATTCTAAAGGAATTGAATTTAGTGAACATAGTGTGGTGGCAGAATTATAACAAATAAGTTCCTAAAGTAACTGAAATTGTTGTGTAGAGAGCCCAATGCACCGTGGCTCTGTGAAGTTTAAAACAAAAACCTGAACCTGTGTGGGTTTGCTCGACGTATTGCAGCTGTGTTTTAAACTTTATAACTGTTGTTGCCCCTGAAGTGCTACAGCTAGGTAGACTATTGTAAAATATAATACAGTGTGGTGGGTCCGATGTATTGTGACAGTGTTATATTTTAAACTGTTTGTGAGCATTTGTGTAGATGAACTTAAGGCCTGACGGACTGTGGCCATGTCTGAAGCAGGAACCTTCAGGTTTAGAGGCCAGACATATTGTGTTGTTAATTCAGTGTCCGACGTACAGGAACTATGAACAAACAGGCTAACGAATATCTTAAAGCAACTAGATAACGTGTAGTCATTGTAATAGTGAGTTGTAAATACCTATTGAATTATTGCACATAATTCAGTAAGACGTTTGAAATGGAAAAGCTGATTGTTAAATACATTACCAAGCATGGCTCACATGGAATGTTTGATGGGATAGAGAACGTTGTTGATAAGCCATATGAATGGGCTATTTCTAAGTTTGAAACTTTTCCTAAAATGCCTAAAAATGAAAAAGGAAAGATTGCCAATGCGCTTCAAGCGTTTTTTGCTTCATACAACGTAATTAGGAAGAGAGTAGATGAGTTAAAAGCTGAAAATGAGCGACTTAGTGTTGAGGTAATTTCTACAAAAAATTACCAGGCCATTGAAACAATATGGAAAGAAGAAAAGGTCAAGATGCAAAATGAGATTGCACTCCTTAGAACTAACAAGGACATGTTTAAATCATCTGTGGAAATTTTGGCCAACAATTTGGAGGAAGCACAGACAGCTTGTCAATGTATGATAATGAATGGCACAACTGAGAAAAATGTTAGGAAGACATTGTTAGATGTAACAGTGTGTAGTCCAGTTTCAGATATGCCAGATTTGCAGGAAGAAAGTCCTGAGGCTTGGGAAAGAGATTCTCAGTCATTCAGAAGTCAGTACTCTGACTCTACAGTTAGATTTCCAATGGCACCAGTTCATGTGACTACAGCTATGCGTGCTACTGAAGGAAGGGGAGAGCGACTGACCTCTACCATGGTCAGAGCATTTAATCCAACTGAACTAGAAACTGTGATCAAGAACATTGGGAAATTTGATCCTGCCAAGCAGGATCCATTAGATTTTCTAAAGAATCTGGAACAATATGCAGATCTGTATAATTTTACTGACGGTGATGCCTGTGTTGTGCTAAAAATGTGTCTGTCTGATACTTTGTCTGGAGCCTTAACTCAGAAAGTAAAGGAAAGAACAGCAAATAAGTCAGAGAGGAAACAGGCACTTCTTGAAGTTTTGGGTATGATGTCAATTGATTGGGATAAAATATCTGAGATGCACATGAGGAAAGGAGAGCACCCAGCAGCGTTTTCAGAACAATTACTGGAGACATTTAAAACTTTCAGTGGCAATCCTGATATTACTAAGAATGATGTCACTTTCAAGTCTGCCTTGATTAACAAATGTGATCCACTCACTCCATCTGCTGTGTCAATGTTCGTAACGCCTTTCTCTGAATTTGATGACATTATTGCTAAAATGACACAGTTTTACAACAATAATGCTAATAGTCAAATGAAGGGTGCCAAATCTAGACACCCAGTTGCTGCTTTTGGCAGGAAAGAATATTCTAGATTAACTGATGGCTTCCATCATAGACAAAGGAGATTTGCAGGAATAAATTCAGAAGGTGTTATTCTTTGCTATGCATGTGGAAACGCCGGTCACATTGCTAGACATTGTCAAGATAAAGAGAGATATCGAAACTTTGTCTGTCATGCATGTGGAAAAGATGGTCACATTGCTAGGCATTGTTCAGAGAAAAGATGGAAAGATAAGGAAGTTGTTTGCTTTAGATGTGGAAAGACAGGACACAAGGCAAGACAGTGTCACTTTTCACATAAAAGACAGATGGGCTTTCATGATTTGCTTAAGAAAATGGACAATTTAGAAACCCAGTTAGCACTGTTGAATGGAAAGAAGGAAGAAACCTTGCCAGACACATCACTGTGTGAACAATATGACTGTAACTCAGTCACAAGCAGATGTTGATGTGAACTAGAGAATTGTTTTATGATAGTACCACATTTTAGGAAAAATATGTTTACTATCAAAAGGGGGGTGATTCTTGAAGATTCATGAAAAATGATTTAATGTGATTGATATGTAAATTTATTTAGAAGAAATGTTTTAATGCCAATAATTTAAAAAAATATATTTTTTTAAAACATTACTGATGTTTGATGTTCTGTGATTAAACATATGTGACTTTGATGTTTTGAATGTGAAAAATTATTGCGACATACGAATCGGAACAATAGCTATGAAAGCTTCATCTAAGGAACTGGTTTCAAAATTGAAAAAGATTGGACAATCGATAGGAGAAGCACAAATAAATCAAACAATTTCCAGAGAGTATGGACAGCAGTCTTCCTACCAAGGTGGAAAACAAGTGGAGAAATGACATATATCCATACTATGAAAAGTCTCACTACACATGACACTAGAATGAGACTACAATGTATGCTATGCTTTAAACAATTTTCCAGGAGCAAGGAAATTTTGAGTTTGAGAAAATTCTAAAGGTGGACAATCTTGGAACATTACAGGAACATGTTCTTAAAAGAAAGCAAGAACCTTCCTAGATTTGTTGCAAAGTTGTCATCAGAAGAATGGCGGGGAATAAACACAGATTGTTGTGACAAAACCCCATTCGGTTTCATGTGCGAGTGTGACATGGTGGAAAAACAACTTTTGTTTTGAGCACCAGAAACGGACTTTGATGCTTGTGAAGTTAAACTCACTCATATTCAGAATCATTTCTCTAGGATAATAGTCAAAGACGAGAGAAATTTTGTTACTACAACCTTGAATAATTTTCCAACTTGTCAATGGTAGCCAATACCTCAATAGTACTTCATTTTGCATAAATCCAAAATCAGCATGGTCAATAGGTAATTATAATTTTCCATATGTAAATGTGACCCAACAAGTGCTATCCTTCAACCCAGAACAACAACTTGGTTTTGTAGAAAATATTCCAGAATTTGATTTTGAACTGCCAGAATTAGACAATATGCTAATATCATTGATGCAACGGAAAGACAGTCACATAATTAAAGCCCGGCAAGATCTTGATGAGAAAGATAGGGATTTGACTAGACAGATGCATGATGGGGACCTAGCTATTGCATATTCAGGTTTACTTTGGGATGTAACCTTCAAAACTGCTGTGTGTGTGTGTGTATCTTAATAATTGTCTGTCAGTGTATGATGTTATGCTGTATGTGTTCTCTATTAAGACGTCAGATTGCAGATACTTCAATGATCACCTTAGGACGTTCCCGTTGGCTGTGATGGTTCTTGAATACTTCTCTCCCAAAACCCAAGAAATGTTTGTTTCTTATTGCCAAATTTTAGAAGAGACCCTATGATAATCTTGCTTAAAGGGATGGAGCAATAACCAGTGTGCATGAGGTGATGACCCCATGACGAGTAAGATTCTCCAGTGGCCAGATGGGGGACAACCTAAGCCAGGGTATTACCGCCACTGGGCACCTGCCCTTATATCAAGGGAGGTGTAAACTTTATGAATGGAGTAGATATGATGCTTCTCTGCCAATAGCATCAAACTGGGGACTGTAAGAATTTATAGTCAGCCTTGACAAAGATTCTACTCCAATTTAGCTGTTGGATAAAGCTCATCCCTCTAAAAGGCTTGATAATCATAAAAGGTAATCTCAGTTCAAGCAATACAATAATATAACCTAATATTTTCTTAGTAGTATGGGAGCAAATGTGAGACTTCTTGAACCAACACAGGTCAAAGATGGTTCATGATAATAGAAGACATCCATCTAAACATTATCTGATCACTTGGTTGAGCACACAGTTGGGTACTAAGATAGCTTGATCATACAATTCCCAGGACCCTTTTTAGGCACAGTGGGAGATATAGGGGTCATTTGTAGTATTAGTCTTAAATTACATTTAAAGGGATACTTCATTAGCATTAGGGGTGGGAAAACAGGTTTGAAACTATAAAGTGTTAAGACTGACTTTGCTGAGGGTTCAATCCAACTCCGATGAACCCAGAGTGCTTCATGTACTTTGCTACTGCTTCGATTGAATAAACTACTTTTTGATTGAGACCTTCCACATCATCATCTTTTCTTACACCACATATCTTTGATCAGGGTTAATTCATGTTAATTAAGTTCTACCTCTAACTAAGTTGTTACGCAGTAGTGTTTATATGTGGGCCATCAGGCTGATGAGTCATAACCTCTAATCATTGCCTTAACTTTGATTAAGTTCTATGTAGTAACATGATTGAACTATATTTGGCTAGACGGCGCTATGCCTGAACCCCTGGTCATTGTAGAGCTTTGAATTAAGTTGTATATAACAGATTGTGTGAGGCCATAAGGATACTTTTTAACGAGAGTCCGGACACATGAAGCGGTATTGTTAAAATTGCTTTAGTCATGAACCTCTGGTTATTGCATGGTAGATTAATTATTTAACCTTAACTAGGTTCTTATGTAATCATACTGTATGTGGGCTATCAGGGTGATGAGTCATAACCGCTGGTCATTATTTCTGCTATAATTAAGTTGTATATAATATGATGCTTCCTCCGGTTATAGTTAGAATTTTGTACTAAGTTGTATACAAACGATTGCATGGGGCTACATGGGAACTTTTAGCAAGAGATCGCGGGAGCAGCATTGTTAAAGCTTTAGTCATAACCTCTAGTACGGTCGAGTTTGTGTTCGGAACCTGCACAACGGCCGGTGTGGGCCAATACGACATTGGTAATCGAATGAATGAGTTCAATATTAATACGAGTCAAATAGAATGATCAAACGTTTATCCAAATTCTATAATTACATCAATTTGATCTGGAGTCTGATATTAAGCTGGGTAATGTTATAACGTAATCTACAGTACAAGCACCGGAAAAGACAGAATGCGCTACAATTCTTCACCATACCGTTTGGATTCCACCGTTGGGCCAAACGGATGGATATATATTTTATTTTTCCCCTTACAAGACCTAGATACTGCAGAGAAACGGCTCATGGTACTAACAAAACCACAGATTACACATGAAAAAATCTGACAACGAAAGAATCGCCTCTTGGTCTCCGGGAGTGGATGCGGAGAACTGGAGATCTCTACGAAAGCAGCTGGCAGAGAGGCATGTCACAACTCAGGCAAACCAGCACTGTTGATGTGCTGAGGCTGAGCAGCGATGTGTCGCTGTGACGGCTGCTGTGGCTTCGGACTGGCTGAGATAGACAGAGGAGGCAGGAGTGGGGCGAGACCAACTGTGATGATTAAGAGTGGAAGCTGGATGGAACCAGAAACCAAGGTGGTGCCGCAGGCAGAGCCAGAGAGCAGTGAGGAATTGGAACCCATGGTGGCGCTGGCAATAACAGGAACCTGGGTAGAGGTAGAGTGCAGATAGAGGCCCTCTGGGCAAGGTTATTGAAAGACAGGTTAATCATGGCAGAGTTCAAAATCGGCCATCTTGGAACAGCCAGAGAGTTCAAACTTGGCCATCTTAGGCAGGGCAGGAGATGCAGATGGCTCAGAAAATTCAGATGGCTCAGGAGATTCAGATGGCTAAGGAGATTCAGATTCATGGGCTTGAGAGTAATCTGGTGAAACAGAAGAGCAGAAAGCAGACCACACACACCATAGAGCCATGGCAAATACAGGGAACACAGAAGTCAAAGGACACACCTCCAATGCCATAGGGACCATATAACTGGATATAACTGGACTTGGGATCCTGGCCACCCATACAGATATTATCTGGGTATCCGCCAGACTAGACTTTAATCGTTGGGTCCTGGCATTAAGTGGCTCGGATATGGCAGCAGCCGTCTTATGACGTGGCTTGGGTGGGGCAAACTGCGACGATAAAGAGGGGGAGCTGGACGGAACCAGCGGAAGTGACAAAGGAGGCGCCGCTCTCAAAAAGTGACCAGAGAAGAAAGCTACTTTAACCTGTTACAAAAAAGTTAAATATATAATGCAAATTAATACAAAATAAAATCGTTTAGTTATACTATTTCAATGTTAGTCATGTTATCATAAAAATAAAAAATAAAAACTGAGTTTGTTGTGTGTGTGTCATGTTTTTGTGTCTGGGGCGCACCCCAATCAGTAAAAACTGTAAAAACATGTGACCTGAGGCTGAGCTTTTATTGGCTGGTTTCGGATCCCTCCCTCCCACTTATGTTGTAAGCGAATCAGAATAGTTTTTTTTATGTCTTTGACCTAAGTGATTGGATAGTTTTCAGAGTCTCATAACCGCGTTGCAGATTGCCATGTAACTGCTAGATTCAGTATTGATCAGTGAAAGCAAGTGAAATACCTTGAGATTAAAGAAAAATATGATTGTATGCTTTCAAAAATCACCCTTTACGAGGCATTCAGTTGAAGAATAAATAAAGGATTAAGAAGCTTGGACCAGATTGAGCAGCAGGAAATGATCATGGTAGAGTTTACATGCTTTCCAGGACTTATGGCAAACGGAGTTGGCTAACGTTAGCTGGATGCTATGCAAGTCAAATGCCTTTTATTATTTCCCTGTTTGCTTTTTATTAGTTTGTGTGATATAACTTACTGGGCGAAATTTTGTGCTGCATTTAAGCAGCCTTTGCGTGGACATGATCCTCATATAATCCGGTATTTTCCGTGGCTTGGTCAACTTCATTGTGTGTGTTTGTGTGCGTCTGCCTGTATGTGTGTGTGTGTGTGTGTGTGTGTGTGTGTGTGTTTGCGTGCGACCACCATTGTAATGAAATGAAGACAAAAATGTCCGACCACGGTCGCCGCCATGTTACGTAAAAACTTCAGTTTGGAGCCAAGGCATGCGAAGAAAGGAATCGTCCGTGAAGCCAGAGGCATAGCCGCGGTATCAAATTTACGCCCAAACGCTCGCACGACAAATTCAACTACGCAAAGCATAACGATACGCCCCGTTTATATAGCATCAAATTACAAGCTAAAATGAAACTTACCACAATAACGAACACTTGAACATATCAACGTGAAAACAACTACTTGAAAGGACCAAAACCATCTTACGGAAACTTTTGTTGGAATTAAAAAAATTTTTTTTATTTAGAGCAGAGTCCCATTTGTTTGAATGGAGAGGGCGGGGTTTATGACTTGTACTGCAGCCAGCCACCAGGGGGCGATCAAAAAGCCAGAGGCTTCACTTTTCAAGGCTTATGAGGCACACCCGGTCAGATCTTGTTAACCAAAGCGTAAGGGCACACGATTTCCAGAATAAAAGTAAAACTGCATCATTTATCTAAGGCAGGGGTCGGGAACCTATGGCTCGCGAGCCATATATGGCTCTCTTCCGGATTTTATATGGCTCTCCAATTTTCAAATGTTGACTTAAAAGACAGCCTCGAACAAGATGACAAAATTATTTTTAAACTATTAGCATACAACATTAATGTATAATTATGAATGTGTAAAATAAAATAAAATATTTTGGTAAGACACTCGCAGCTTAACATGATTGACAGCGGCGTTTGGCCTGTAGCTAGCCTACCAGTCAGAGAGCTGAATTCTAATTGGACGACGTGCCTGTGTCATGTCCACATCAAGTTAAACAACAACCTAACTAAAAATTAAAAATCATCATCAACGAGAGCAAGATGGCGAAAAGAAAAAAAGACGACAATTACCGTTCATTCCAGCCCGAATGGACGGATCAATTTGCATTTGTGGAGAAGTCGGGGTCCGCAGTGTGTCTCATTTGCAATGAACGTATTGCGTCGCTCAAAAAGTCAAATGTTAAGAGACATTTTGAGACGCACCATGCAGCATTCGCCGCAAAATATCCCGATGGGGATTGCAGAAAAAAAGCTTGCGCTGAGCTTCAGCGGAGAATGGAAACGGGACAGCAGCAGCTGCTTGCATGGACCAACAAAGGCGGGAATTTGAATTCTGCGAGCTTTGCTGGCGCTCTGGAGATTGTGCGGAGTGGGAAACCATTTACAGACGGAGCCTACATTAAGGGTTGCATGCTCAGTGTGGCTAAAGAACTGTTTAACGACCTCCCAAACAAGGATAAAATTATCCAAAAGATCAAAGACATGCCTTTGTCAGCAAGAACTGTTCATGATCGTGCACTCGTGATGGCTCGCCAGATAGAGGATGATGCAGATCAACGACATCAGTTCAGGTAGTTACTTTTCTCTTTCCCTGGATGAGTCTACCGATGTGAGTAATATAGCACAGCTAAGCATAGTCGGGCGGTATGTGACGGGTGATACAGTGCGTGAAGAGAGTCTCGCTGTTTTGCCGATGAAAGATACAACAAGAGGCGAGGAGGTTTTAAAATCTCTGATGGATTTTGCTGCAGAGCAAAAGCTACCACTAAATAAACTTATATCTGTGTGTACTGATGGAGCACCCAGTATGTTAGGAAAACATAAAGGATTCGTTGCACTTCTGTGTGAGCAAGAGAAGCGGCCCATCTTAAGCTTTCATTGCATTGTGCATCAAGAGGCACTGTGCGCTCAGTCGTGTGGAGAGGATCTTCGCAAAGTGATGTCATTGGTCGTTCGCATTGTGAACTTCATTGTGGCCCGAGCTTTGAATGATCGCCAGTTTAAGGCCCTGCTGGATGAAGTGGGGAGTAATTATCCAGGGCTGCTACTGCACAGCAATGTGCGTTGGTTATCCAGGGGAAAAGTGCTCGCCCGCTTTGCTGCCTGTTTAAGTGAAGTGAGGGCATTTCTGGAAATGAAAGGAAATGTTCATCCCGAGCTCACTGACATTGAGTGGCTTCTGAAGTTTTACTTCCTGGTGGATATTACAAGTCATATGAACCACCTCAATGTGAAAATGCAAGGCATTGGAAACACAATCTTGTCCCTGCAACAGGCAGTGTTTGCATTTGAAACAAAGCTGGAACTGTTTATCAGGGACATTGAAAGTGGCCGTCTCCTGCACTTCGAAGCATTGCGAGCATACAGAGAGGATTGCTTAGCGAGGGACCCCGCTCATCATTTCGACCTCAGGCAGCTCGCAGCCTTTACGTCTGATTTACTGATGTCATTCAAATCACGTTTTGCGGACTTTCGCAGAAATGCAGATTTGTTCAAAGTCATAACTCATCCACATATGTGCACCGTGGATCCACAAAACCTGAGTGTCATCCCTGGCATCTCCATTGGAGATTTTGAGCTGGAAGCTGCTGAACTGAAGGTGTCAGATATGTGGGTGTCAAAATTTATCAATTTGAATTCCGAACTAGAAAGCCTCGCTCGTCAGCGGGCAGAACTGGCAAAGCAACATAAGTGGGCAGATATGAGAAAACTACAACGCGAAGACAATCTCATCCTGAAAACCTGGAACGAACTTCCAGCCACTTTCAGCACAATGCATCATGTCAGTGTTGCTGTGCTGACAATGTTTGGCTCAACATATACATGCGAGCAGTCCTTCTCACATCTGAACAACATCAAAAACAACCTGCGCTCAAGGTTAACGGATGAAAGCCTGAATGCCTGCATGAAGCTGAATCTCACCAGTTATGACCCCAACTACAAAGCACTCAGTAAAATGATGCAGCAACAGAAATCTCATTAATGTAAGCAGGGTGCAATGCACTTCTTGTTAATAACTTGTTTATGATGCCTGTTTCTAATTTTTGTGGTGTCTTAGGAGTGCTAGAAACCAGCACTATGTCAGTGAACAAAATATAGTGCTTTAATGTAGTATTGTTTGTAGTAACCTACAGTTAGCTTGAGTGTAAATGAGTTAAAAATAACTGCGTTATTGACACCTACTGGTGTTGTATAAAACTACCAGAACTACTACCAATGTAAGTTGTATATTACTGCTGTTGTTATTACATAAAAATGTGCAAACATTTCTAATACACGAGTGTAAACTTTGCTGTGGCTCTTTTGAAAATTTTCTCTCAAATGTTTTGTTTGTTTGGCTCTTCTGGATAAAAAGGTTCCCGACCCCTGATCTAAGGTAAATTCAGCATAAAGTTTGCGTGTTTTATCGCGTGTTTAATTGCCTCAGCTGTCTGTCACTGCGAGAAAAAAATATTTATTAATCTGTTTTGTGTGATGTTAAACATGTAAAGTGATGCACGGTCTCAGTTCATCTGTTCTCTTTACAAATAAATAAACACATTTGAACTTGAATGCTCGTCTAGTTCAGTGGTTCTCAATTCCAGTCCTCGGGACCCCCCTCCAGAATGTTTTAGATGTCTCCTTATATGAAACACCTGATTTCACTCATCAGGCTCCTTAATTAACACTCTTACAAGCGGAGGAACTGAATCAGGTGTTTCATATAAGGAGACATCTAAAACATTCTGGAGGGGGGTCCCGAGGACTGGAATTGAGAACCACTGGTCTAGTTCATGATTAGAAATGAACAGGTGAACGAAAACAATTATTTTCATTAAAACATGAAATGACGGATAATTGACTATGTCGGGATTTTAAATGAAAAAATCTAACGCAAACTCTGGTGTGTGTGTGTGTGTGTGTGTGCATGTGTGAATGATTACCATGATTAGTTCATTACTGATAATAAACCCACATTATACTCAGATTTACACATTCATAGTAAATGTATTTCATGATTTAGTAGACTTCAACAGTAGCATTTTCAGCATTTTAGCTAAGCAGTAATGATATTCATCACCTGATAAATGGCTATTTACAGACCTGCATTACTACAGTTAAAGTTTAATTTCAAGTTTGTTTGCGCCCCCCCCACAATATTTTTTAACACCAGCCGCCACTGCATAACACTGATTAGGTGTGTGACAACTCACATAACACACATAAAGATGAAATGGAAAACAAGAAGAACTAAACAATATGATTTAACAATGAACTGAAAATAATGCAATAACAAACCCAAAACCCTGACAGTCAGGGCTGCACTGATTCGCGACCTTTACAATAAATTAAAAAATAGGATAGATGAAGAAAAGTAGCGGATTCACCACTGAAAACAAAGTTTATAACAAAGAACAAGTCAGAAATCAAACATTATGGCGACAAAAATGCTCCACAGGTTTCTGTTCTTGAAATAAGAGAAAATAAAATAAAAAACGATAGTGTGTGCAAATGCATTTATGTAATTGTTTGTAGTGCAGTGCCCTGTCCATACAGTGTTTCCCACAGGATTTTGAGAGACTTGTGGTGGTGATGACGTCACATTCTAATTAGCATATATGTGACGTCATCACGTGTTTGCGTTTGATCGAGTGTTGGCACCTGAAATATGTTTCACTTCTACTCTTTGATCTGCCACGTTATATTGGATTTTAACACAACTGATTGCCATTATTTACATATTATCAGTTCTGTTGTCAGACATAAAATGAGCAGACTATAGCCCTATTCGGATGGGATTAGTTTTACGATTGTAGATGGCGTAATGTAATTTTACCACAGGACGTCTGTAATATTTATTGATGGTCAATTCGGACGGGATTAGAAATCTCAGTTAAACATTCAGAAATGGGAGGGGTAACTCGATTGCGCAGCAGGTCACCTCTCTCGTCGTCATGTGCACGTTCTTGATATCAACATGACACAGACGAGAAAAACTCGAAACACTTGCTGCGTCCGAAACCGCCTACTACATACTATATAGTACGCGAAAAGCAGTAGGCGAGGCGAGTAGTATGTCCGAATACATAGTATTCGAAAAACAGTATGCGAAAAGTACCCGGATGACCTACTACTTCCGGTTAGATTTTGCAGTGTGCATACGATGGACGCTTCACTATCCCATGATGCCCCGGACGAGGAGTTATCCAACGAAGAAGAAGAGGCACGCGGCTGTTTTCGCGCTGAAATGACATGACGTGATGACGACGTATGTCACGTGATGTAGCAACATGGCGGATGTAGTACGTCCGAATCTCATTCATACTACCAGGATTCATACTGTACAGTGCCTACTGTTTTAACGCCAAGTAAGTAGGTACTTCATCTTATTCAGTACCTACTATTCAGTATGCGGTTACGGACGCAGCCCCTGTGTTTAATTTCAGTTTGGGGAGAACGTCAGTTTCAGGAACAGTTCTGTGCCTCTGAGAAGTGAATTTGACTTTTTAAAGTTTGTGTCGTGTTATTCAGGAACTGACTTGCCACTGACTTGTTTTTCGCCTAGAATCCAAGTAAATGCTTAACTTAAGCGCTTTTATATTTGAAAGAAACCCGCAAAATAACAGGAAATTACGAAACGTACGTGCATGTTTACAGCTGGTATATAAATCACCATACATTTACATTGAAGTCTTACTGCTGTTGCTCTTCTCATCAATGTCTTGTTATGAGACCCTTTTTATTTAAATGCGAGTTTTATTGTCGCGTATAGCGCAGACAATTGGGTGCAAATTCAGAAATATGAGAGAATACACAGTAACTGTTACACAAAGTTACTACAAAACACGTGCGCAGGCATCGCATTATAGAGAGGGAGAGAACAGGTGTGTGTGTGTGGGAAACACTAATGCTAACCTTTCGTCAAGTCATCGCCGTCTTCTCTGTCAGTAAAATCTGTGACTGTTGACGTTTACGCGAAAAAGGAGGAACGGACATTGAAACTAGTGGTGTGTCGTTCATGAACGATTCGTTCATTTTGAACGAATCTTTAATATGACTCGGGACTACCGAGTTGTCTCAGAGAGTGATTCATTCGTTTTGTGTTGACCGCGCATGCGCATTGCGCAACATATGGGCTCTGAATCTGAAACAGAAATGATTAGTTCATCGTTCTCTTGAGTCTCGAGTTCGGGACAGGTTCGAGTCTTTTGTTCTTCCTGTCAGTCCTATAGAGGCTACACTACCAGTACCGGAAAGAGAAATGATTAGTTCACCTTTCGAGTTCGGGTTCGGTCGGGTCCGAGTCTTTCGTTCTTCAATAAGATGGAACTTTTATTTTTCAAATAATGTTTTTGCACATATTTTGTATTTAATTTACTAAATATAAAACAATGTAGGATACATTCAGACGCAATCAATAATACGAATCTAACGTTGTATTTAATGTGATTTACCAGCGGTCACGTGACATAAGGACTCGGACCCGGCCGAACCCGATCTCAAGTAGGGGTGGGAATCGCTTGGACCCTCATGAATCGATTCAGAAACGATTCTTAGGGTCCCGATTCGATTCAGAATCGATTCTTGACGTACTAATTTGCATATCTGTGACGTCATTACGTCGCATTTGCTTTCAAAGCCAGGTTAATGTTTGCGCTTTTGCTAGTCTCTGAACTGTCATATACTGTACTTTAATGCAACTAGGGATAAATAATGTCATTCTTATATACATACATGTGTTGTTTCTGTTGTAAGACATTAAAACCAGTAAAATATTAATTTAACGTGACATATTAATTCTATATGTTAACCGGCATTAACTTCCACGAACGTTAAGCGTCTAATCATCATCATTATACACAGTGATTGGCAGTATTACTGTATTTATATAATGCAGCGCACCCAGCGACTGAATAACAAACTATGTGCATATTTTTACAGAAGTATATTCATGTTATATCTAAACAGTCTGCAGATGGTTTAGGGCAGGGGTGTACAATACGTCGATCGCAAAGGCAATGCCGGTAGATCGCACAACTGCTGCTCCACGCGCAAAATTGTCATTATGGTCTTTTGGAGTAATTGTGAAACATGCAGGTCTTTTTGAGTTGCTGCGCCTTTCTTCTCAAATGTGTTTTGCCATGCCACTGCAGCTCAGTCGTCTTTAACTCCCAAAATTCACATGGATGCGCATTCTTGCCTCACGCAGTTCCTGATTCACACGCACGGTGTGTGTGAGCGAGCAAACGAGAGGGAGAGAGAGGCAGCGTAGCGCTGATTTGTATGCTTCTAATACTGTTAGTTTCACTAAACCGCATCTCCGCTATTTTAAGGAGAACTCGACATGTACTCAAGGATTTATTTTAAAACTCCTCAAAAAGAATAAAGTAATGGTGACAGCCCTAAATTCAATGTAGAGAGATATGCAGTATAGTCCTACAAGCATTTAAAGTGTTCTTTCTCTTCTGCTCTTGTAAGCTCGGCTATGCGCTCTTGCAGGGCGCGCTCTCTTAAGTTGTCCGTGTGCATCACCGCTCCCCCAGTTGAGTTCCGCCTTTTGGTTCTGATAACGTGACGTTATTTTGTAAACTAACATTTAAGAATCGATTCTTGACATTTGTGAATCGATTCAGAATCGGCCCACGTCCGAATCGCGATTCATCTAAGAATCGATTTTTTTGCCCACCCCTAATCTCAAGACTTGAATGAACTAATCATTTATCTTTCCGGTACTGACAGCATAGCCTCTATGAGGCTGACAGGAAAAACGAAAGACTCAAACTCGTCCCGAACTCGAGAGAATGATGAACTAATCATTTCTCTTTCCGGTCCTGTGCTGTATATCATACGGCACAGCCTGGCCGAACACAGAGAGTCAGTAAGACAGTGACGAGTTGACAACTAACATCTGTAAGTTAGACACGAGAGGAGGCGTACAAATGTGATAAATATGGAGTTCCGTTTCTTATATTTTGGCTTTGGCTGCATTACCATGACTTGTACACGAGGACTGACTTGGAGTAAGCTAATAATTTCTATCTCTTGTGTATGTTTCAGAGCTTGTGTCAAGAAATAATGAAATAAGGATTTTTATTTCTCATAACTTGTTAGAAATGTCATATTTGTTTGCATAAGTGGTTATTTTGGGGTAATTTGTGAAATTATAGGTAATCATATTTTAAATGAACGAAAAGAACGAAATGACTCATTTTGATGAACGAGATTCAAAGATCCGAATCAGAAAAATGATCCGAACTTCCCATCACTAATTGAAACACCGCCACCTTTTCACGCTCATGTGTGTGTGAGAGAGAGAGAGAGAGAGAGGCGCGCGCTGCATGCAACATAGAAAGGGAGGGCGCGCTGAGTGCTTGCAACAATGAATTAAGACGTTTTTAAACAGTAAAATATAAATGTAAATGGGGATCATGAAAAATCTATTTGTGGCGGCCAGCGCTGATTCTGTGGCGGTGCGCCACAAGTAAATCAACGTATGGGAAACACTGCATAGACTGTAAAAAAATGGTCCTGTCTCAATATTTTCTTGCGCATGAGCTGTCGTACACCATAATCACACACAGTTGATGCTACGCATCAAATTCCATCATATTATTTTCCTACTATTGAAGTCTATGGTCACTTACTGCTGTGTGTTAACCATCATTTCTCAAAATATCTTGTGTTCATCAGAAAAAAGAAATTCATACAGGTTTACAACAACATGAGGATGAGAAAATGATGACAGAATTTTCATTTTAAAGTGATCTATTCCTTTAAGCTCTGGTCCATTAATATAAACAAATAGTTCTATACATTTAACAAAGGTTATTTGTAAAAGCCAATTTTAAAAAGATTTAAATATGTTATTTTTAAGCACTACCCTCCCAGACAACCAATTTATGTGACATAGATGGATAGATAGGTAGGTGGTTAGATAATAGATTCATTTGAAAGATAGATTTAAATTTTTTATTATATTGACAAATTTGATTTACTCACCACTGACAGTAACAGTGAATGACTGATGTATGGTATAAGTGCTGCTGCTAATGATATCTACTTCATAAAGTCCAGAGTGTTTGGTTCTGATGTTTCTGATGCCGAGAGATCCAGTCTTAACATCCAGCTGCAGTTTGTCTTTAAATATCCCATCATGAACATCATCAAATGTAGAGAAGAGAGCAGTGTTTCTGTTGAGTTCAGCTAGAGGAGAGTTTTCATGTTGAAACCTCCACTGTATCACATCATATTTCTTGATATCAGGATCATCAGTGTGTAGAGTAACAGAATCTCCCACCATCACTGACATTGACTTCACTCCACCTGCACCGACCACACCTGAAGACACAAACAGAGGAAGTTTCTGAACTTATTATGTTATTATTCAGGCCTTTAAAGCCAGGGTAGGCTAATTTGTCCAAAAACATTTTTATTATGCTGTTTAAAAATCATTACATCCTGAGAGCAATCTTTAAGTAAAGTGGTCTAAATGTATTTATATCACTGCGTTTGGAGCGAATGCAATTATATAGGACAGCCTACTTATCCTATCCTATTTGCATACTTCAGCACCCTGCTTGCGCAAACGATCTCCTATCATTGGCAGACAAGTGTTGTCAGGTCCTTGGTTTTCCTGTGGAATTGGATAACTTTTTTTAGCAATTGCTGTTGGTGTTTATCCCTCACGTGAAATCAGTCAGCTGTCCGCTGTTGTTTCCGCTGTGACTCTTACTGGAAGATGATTAAACCAACAAAACTTGGCACAAGTGGATAAAAGAGATATAAAAAGATATAATCCGATCGACCAAAACACGTCTTAATACCAGGTGAAAATTTTATGAAGACACCACTTGACTGCTGCCGCATTAACAAGAGACCACTGACTAAAGTGAAAGGGTTGGCTGGTGGCCCTAGCAAATAACCTGGATCGACAGTAGTAAACAATGGAATGGGCTCTGCTGGACAAACAAGTAATTACATCATTCAAAATATTTTTTTCTGTGTTAAATTAAAGCATTCTTATCGGCTGCATATCTGCGGCATATACACTGATACAGATATACAGTGAGGAAAATAAGTATTTGAAAACCCTGCTATTTTGCAAGTTCTCCCACTTAGAAATCATGGAGGGGTCTGAAATTGTCATCGTAGGTGCATGTCCACTGTGAGAGACATAATCTAAAAAAAATCCAGAAATCACAATGTATGATTTTTAACTATTTATTGGTATGATACAGCTGCAAATAAGTATTTGAACACCTGTCTATCAGCTAGAATTCTGACCCTCAAAGACCTGTTAGACTGCCTCTAAAATGTCCACCTCCACTCCATTTATTATCCTAAATTAGATGCACCTGTTTAAGGTTGTTAGCTGCATAAAGACACCTGTCCACCCCATATAATCAGTAAGAATCCAACTACTAACATGGCCAAGACCAAAGAGATGGCCAAAGACACTAGAGACAAAATTGTACACCTCCACAAGACTGGAAAGGGCTACGGGAAATTGCCAAGCAGCTTGCTGATAAAAGGGTCCACTGTTGGAGCAATCATTAGAAAATGGAAGAAGCTAAACATGACTGTCAATCTCCCTCAGACTGGGGCTCCATGCAAGATCTCACCTCATGGGGTCTCAATGATCCTAAGAAAGGTGAGAAATCAGCCCAGAACTACGTGGAAGGAGCTGGTCAATGACCTGAAAAAAGGTGGGACCACCGTTTGGTTACTGTTGGTAATACACTAAGACGTCTTGGTTTGAAATCATGCATGGCACGGAAGGTTCCCCTGCTTTAACCAGCACATGTCCAGGCCCATCTTAAGTTAGCTAATGACCATGTGGATGATCCAGAGGAGTCATGGGAGAAAGTCATGTGGTCAGATGAGACCAAAATAGAATGTTTGAGTACCAGCCCAAAAACACCATCCCTACTGTGAAGCATGGGGTGGTGGCATCATGCTTTGAGGGTGTTTTTCCCCACATGGGACATGGCGACTGCACTTTATTAAGGAGAGGATGACCAGGGCCATGTATTGCGAGGTTTTGGGAACAACCTCCTTCCCTCAGGGGCTGTTTACACTTGGTATTAAGATGTGTTTTCATCGATCGGATCACAAGTGGACGAGAGAGACACATTACGTTTACACCTGGTATTTAAATCCGTCTCTTTTGTCCACTTTCGACCACTTCTGTCCTGAATACTGTGAGGGGGTGGTCTGTGAGACGGTGGGCGAGTCTCTCTGCTGTCATTCAAACGCGAGCGGGAGTAATTATGTTAAGTCCACTGCTTGTTTAGCAAGTAAATAGCAGAATTGATGAAATAGGATCGCGCAACTTTCACGCTTTCAAAACGAAACTACGGAGAACACCCGCAGTAGTTTTATCAATGAAAGGCTAAAAATAGCGCTGTTCACACCAGAAATCAAAAAAAGACGTAAAATTTGTGTTTAATACCTCAGATTAGATAAATGGGCGGAGAGAAGGCGGTCGCGTGTGGCTGTTTGAACACATTCAACCACATTGTGTTCCGCAGCTCCAAAGCGATCCGATCGAAAGTGGTTTCGATTACCTCTGGATGTGTTTGAAAGTGGTCGAAAGTGGACGCGTTCAAAACGTTTTGGGTCTTCCAACATGACAATGACCCAAAGCACACAGCCAGGATAACCAAGGAGTGGCTCTGTAAGAAGCATATGAAGGTTCTGCCGTGGCCTAGCCAGTCTCCAGACCTAAACCCAATAGAGAATCATTGGAGGAAGCCCAAACTCTGTGTTTCTCAGTGACAGGCCAGAAACCTGACTGATCTAGAGAAGATCTGTGTGGATGAGTGGGACAAAATCCCTCCTGCAGTGTGTGCAAACCTGGTGAAAAACTACAGGAAACGTTTGACCTCTGTAATTGCAAACAAAGGCTAATGTACCAAATATTAACATTGATTTTCTCAGGTGTTCAAATACTTATTTGCAGCTGTATCATACAAATAAATAGTTAAAAAATTATACATTGTGATTTCTGGATTTTTTTTATTATGTCTCTCACAGTGGACATGCACCTACGATGACAATTTCAGACCCCTCCATGATTTCTAAGTGGGAGAACTTGCAAAATACTGTAGCAGGGTGTTCAAATACTTATTTTCCTCACTGTATCTGCGACAGGCTCATATCGGCTGGCAAAATCAGCCCAATAGATTGGTTTGGCTCTAGTTCTTTGCCCATTCACTACACTCTTCACATATGATTGCAATGCCAGCCATAAGAGTTGGATAGATTACTTGGAAATTGTGATCAATTACAAATTATAAACTTCATTAAATCTCTTAACATTGTTTGCATTCTAAGTACTTACATCTGACCTATGTCTATTTGATGCCACTGACTTTTAAGTAGGATAATACTGTTCTATTTTAACATACAGTACAAAGAAAACATAGTTAGTGTTTACTTCAAACACTACTAAAGACTCAAAGCACATATTTCGAAACATACACACCTAAAGTATTTGAAACCGTAACATTCAAAAAATGGCCATTGGTATGCTCCAAATCACCATGATTCAAATGATCATGAAAAGCCATATATTTGTTTATTGTACTGGATTACAAAATAAGAACAAAGTTCACCAGCAGGTTAGTTACAACTAACACCTCAGCACTAACTATATAAAACGTTAACGTTAGCATAATTCTTGCTGTTGTTTTAAATAGGCTACACACTAATGATTGCTGGCTGCCATAATACAATAAATTTGCCTGTCTTATCAAAAATTGTGTCAAATTTATTTTTGTTCATATCTTTAATATTGATTGAATAAGGTCACATCAAAGATTGAAATCATAGTGAAATGAATGGCTAAAATCAGACTTTAATGCTCATTATCTCAGAATTTGATTTTGAGACTTTAGGAGATTATTCCAGACTGGGTCACAAATAAAAAATGTTTTTGTCATAATTGTGCTGCTTTTTCTCACATATTAAGATATTTGTATAATTAAACTATAGTTTGATGAGGGATGAATAGTGTAGATACCTGTCTATTATAGACAAATATATAAACAATACCCACTTCAATTATATAGACAAAATAGTATTTAAATATTTGCCTGCAAATAATTTTTAGGAAGTGTTACAACTAACCCCCTGCCTGTTACAACTTACCCCACCTATGGGGTAAGTTGTAACGTTTTCACTTCTGTCATGTTTGGTGTAATTGTCCAAGAATGGTAAGTAAAAGAAACAAACTTCAAATGTTCATTTGTAGCAGAGATGTGTGTGTTGCTTGTGTAAAAATATAATTAATCAAAATAAAATATTTTTTGAATGATTGAGCCAAAAACAAAAAGCGTTAGGTTGTGCCCCGCTCTCCCTTACTTATTAAAATATCTGTGATACTCACCATTAACATTGAAACTCTTTTGTATTATCTTACTTCCGACAGTGATCTGTACTTCATAAAGTCCAGTGTGATTAGTTGTGATGTTTGTGATGGTGAGATCTCCAGTCTGATTATTCACATGCAGTCTGCCTCTGGATCTCCCATCAAGAACATCATCAGTTATTGAGACTGTATTGGCTTCTCTATTGATTTTAGCTATACCAGTTTTTTGAGTCCCAAATGTCCATACTATGATTAGATCATCTGTCTGTATTTCATTTATATCAGTGTGTAGAGTAACAGAATCTCCCTCCATCACTGACACTGACTTCACTTCATCACCAAACACACCTGCAAACACAAACAGAGACAATTACTCAGACATGCAACCAAAAAAATCACCCCACTAAACAGCTACTTCAACTAGGGGTACAATACTTAGCAATGCATTATTTATTTAAACAATTATTGGACACCTATTTAGCAGTTGAAAACAAACATTTTATAATTTCAAAAATTAATAAATGATCGATAGATTTAGATTTTAAATTTAGCCAGAAATGCAAAAATGTATTCGCATTTCTATGATGTCATCATGTATACTTCTTACAAAGTATTTTCCAGTATTTTAGTATTAAATACGAAGGCATTTTCATCAAACCTATAAAATACAAATTATAATATGTGTGTTAGAATACTGCCCATCCCTGTATGTATATGTGTATTGTAGAGTTGGGGTACTCGAACTTGGACTCGAGTCCAATTTTGAATGAACTCGGACTTGTCACGCACTCGGGTGAATTTGTACTCGGACTTGACACGGACTTGGATATTTTGGACTCGGAAAATATCCCGAGTACAGTCGAGTCCACGTCATGTGCAACATTAAAAACAGCATGAACTTGAGATGAGAAATTAATTAATGTCTCAATGTCTCATACACACTGCAAACTTTCGAGAGTGACAACCGCATTTAAATGCGGGAGTGAATCCCCCTAAATGTTCGTTTTATGTCTGTACGGAACAAGACTCAATCCCGAAAATGTGATGATTGACACAGAAATAACCATAGCAACGTTCTAACGTCTCGCTTGCTTATCACTCACAACTTTGACCAAAATAATCTTAGAGCATTGTGTTTTGCAATGAACCTCCGTCCGGGCGTTGTGTATTGTACGCTTCTTTTGTGAGGCTGCTTCACAGCGCGCGGTCTTGCAGTGTTGCCAGGTCCTCGGCTTTTTTGTACGTAAATACCTTAAATTACTGAAGTGTGTGTGTGTACAGAACAGGATTAAGCATTAAAAGGTGAAGTGACAACCGAATTAATATGCAGTGTGTACGGGACCAATGTCTCCCCTCCTGTTATTTTACTGCAACACACTGGCAGGCAGCAGCCAGTCGCATCATACTTGCAGACAAACACATCACACACATCAATGCGTGGCTAGCACGATGTCCTCAAAGTCAGCAATAATTTGTTTTGCTTACGAAAATCATAGAGAATTTATTTGCAAGACATCTGGTAAAAAGAAGATACTTCTATATCCCTTTCTTTTCTTTTAAATCAGTTTTGATAGGAAACTAGTTGACATAGAATAAAAATGTTCAATGGCAATGACATGATGCAAAAGAGGTATTTTTATTACATTTTTATATTGCCATTTAAATGGGTTGAATGGTTAAAGTATTAATAGAAAGTAACCATTTACAATACAAATTTTGTATCTTTTTTCAATTTAATTACTTTATGGACTCGGGTGGACTCGGACTTGATGTTTAAGGACTTGGTCTTGACTCGTACTCGACAAAGGTGGACTTGGACCCAACTCTAGTGTATTGTAGCATATGTGTGCGTAACATTAGCATTAGTGCTACATTTCCGGTGTATGGAGTGAAAGCGAAAGTGTTGCAGAAATGTTGATACGTTAACTCACCGTTGATGAATAAAGAGATGAAAAAGAGCAAAGAGGTCGTCTTCATATTGCTGTGCCGTTAGGTGTGGAGATAATAAAAATTAGATCAGTAAACTTAAGGGTTTAATTCTCTGACTGTTTGTCTAACGTTATTCAGACCCATAAACCCACTGACCGACAGATACATTTCTCTGATTATTTCTACGACATTGAAAGAATTTCATCGGAGGAATATTATTTTAAAAACGTTACGTGATATAAACCATCTAGAATGGCGGACTTGTCTAACCGTTATGTCTGGTTCCGAGTGCGTAACGGTAGATGCACGGCGGCGACACCTGCTAACAAAAACAGTCAACAAAGACTCTTCAAAATAAAAGACCCTTGACTGTGAGAATTAGGGAAGGGAGATTGTTGGGGATCATAATATATAATGGCTGCGTCCAAATAACCACACTTGCCGTTTTTGCATTTGACCACTTGAATATGTGAAGATCCCAAGCGTGCATGTAAAAATTATTCACCTGATGGGACACACTTAGAAAGTGTTAAAATGTCAATCCAGGACCAGGTAATGTCAGCATTTGCACCAGAACGTATTTGCACCAGAACGCATTTTTATTTAGGCTACTTAAAATATAAATTTTTAAGGTTTGCTTTAAATAAAATGAACACATAAACAAATGAATAAATAAATTAACATTTAAAGAAACTTTTAGAAGCTGAATTCTTTGCACCTGTAAAAAACGCTTAATTTTGTTCATGTAGCTTTATTAAAGTTTATTGTTTATATAATAGTCCCTAAATAAACTACTACACCATTAATGTTGTTTTAATGTTATAAAAGTAGTTACAGATGTTTTACAAAATACATAACAATGTTTGCAATTTTCCATCTAAAGGACCACAATGGAAACAAGCCTATGGGCTTTTTTGTGTTTTTATCCTTTTGAACTTGCTTGCTGTTCAATAAAATATTCATTCAATCAATCAATCAAAAATGTGGAACACTTTCTGTTTTACTATCAAAATTTGTAAAATCCATTTATTAACTTATAATTAAAAGTTTCCACGACATCTCGCAGCCAATATTGCTCACTATGGCAAGCCGTTTTGACGTTTATTCGTAGAGTTGTTGATATTAACAATTCAATTTTCACTAGTTAAAATTTAAATTCTTGATATCAGAAATTAAATTTCTGCTAGTAACAATTGCTATTTTTGATATCAATAATTGAATTTTCACTAGTAAAAACTGTAATTTTTGATATCAACAATTTTATTTTCACTAGTTAAATGTCACCAGTGATGGAGTACTGATTCTTTGGACTCGAGTCCAGAGGTGTAAAGAGTAGCTGAAAGCCATACTTGAGTAAAAGTACAAATTCCTTACTGTAAAAATTACTCCACTACAAGTTAAAAGTCACCAATTTAAATACGACTTGAGTAAAAGTATTAAAGTAACCCAATTTAAAAGTACTCAAGTATTTTTACTTGTACTGAATGTTGGCTCAAAGATGCACTAGTATTCAACACAAAGAGACATTGTAGGTCTGGGCAGTGAAAACTAAGAAAGTTTATTTATGAGGTTTTATTTCCTAATATAGAAAAGAAATCAAACACCTCAAAATTTTGACCTGGCAGAACAAACACAGATTAAACATAGTCATAGTCTTCTTTTGACTAAAATTTTATTTAGTTTTAGTCATATTTTTGTCATCTGAATTGATTTAGTTTTTTTGTCTAATTTTATTCATCTAAATTCCATAAGATTTTAGTCTAGAAATCTAAATTACATTTAATTTAAACCCATTTAATTTTAGTCTAGTGTCATTGTGTACTTGAATGTGCCATGCTGAAAAATATATAGCCTAACTTTGTGATATAAATATATGGTAACAATTTACAGTGGGGTTCATTGGTTAATATTAGTTAGCTACATTGGTTAACATGAACTGATAATGAGCTGCACTTATACAGCATTTATTCATCTTTGTTAATATTAATTTCAACAATTACTAATACTTTATTAAAATCTTGTTAACATTAGTTAATGCACTCTGAACTAACATGAACAAACAATTAAAGCTTACATTTTTATTAACTAACATTAACAAAGATGAATAAATGATGTAACAAATGTATTGCTCATGGTTTGTTCAAGTTGGTTAATACATTAACTACTGTTAACTAATGAACCTTGTTGTAAAGTGTTACCAAATATTCTTATATAGGCCTATCCTAAAAAAGATATAATTTTTATATTTAGAAAATTCCAGTAAACTAAAATTACACTAACAGAAATATGATAATGCATATTAAAAACGTGAAGTTGTTCATTTGAAAGATTAATTGAAAACACATGTAGTACGTAACACGACTCTCTCACAAGTGCACTACATTTCTTCCGTCATGCATCCCTCTTTACAGTAAATACATTACAGCATACTTGATTAAATGCGAGGACAGTACAATTGTACACTTATTATCAATCTTATAATGTACTTAAGTTACTCGGGCAATCAGAACAGGGCCTCGCTGGTTTATTTTGGCTTATATAGTAAGTTATATCAAGTTATGTACAAGCTCAGGTTAGCTGATAAGGTAGCATCAGAGTATATAAACATTTGTGCTTGCCTTTGAGTTGCGGGATGACCCTCCTGCAATCGCGCATCACTTTTGTTTTGATTGTAGCATCACATGTTTAAAAAATGGTCCCTTGACTGAAGCAAATGTGATATGCATCCATATGTTTGCTCTTTATCTCTTCTCTCAGACCAGACGCGAACTTTTCTCTACAGTTTATGACATACGCAGCACGCAGATGTCCCGCTACGGTGGCTCAATGCAAGCCATTCAGCGTTTGACATCAAAGTACCGCGAGACCAGACTTCTCCATATGCATTTGATTCGCTCTCGCAGTACTTTGATTTCATACGGTTGCTCTGCGCAGAGCCAAATGAAGTCCCTCAGTTGTGTGTGTGCGTGTAACCTCGCGACCACAGATTCTATCCATCATCACCATCTGACACTTTCGTCTCGTTTTTATTTGACGAATAAACAATGTAGCGAGTAACGTTAAGTGTTATTTCAAATGTAGTGGAGTAAAGAGTACAAATACCCAATCAAAAATGTAATTGAGTAGAGAGTAAAAGTTGCCTATATTTTTGATACTCAGTACAAGTACAAAGTAGCCCAAAAAATACTTAAGTACAGTAACGAAGTACATTTACTCGAGTACTTTACACCTCTGCTCGAGTCCGACTCGAGAATCCATTCTCTGGACTTGTGACTCGACTAGGAGTCGTGGATTGATGACTCGTACTTGGAGTCGGACTCGATATATACAATCGGACTTGAGCATTCATCACTTTGTTTTTGACTATTATATTATAAAAAATTATATAAGGTGTTACACTTTTCCTGTTTCGTGGCCAAGACCGGTGTTGTGTCGAAGTCTGTTCCCCCTATGTTCCCCCTATTTTTCCCTTCAGTGTAGTGTTTTTTATAGCGTTTTTATCACGTTATAAGTTTTATTATTTATATATTTAAAGTTTTAATGGCTACTGAGATGTATATGTGTGCATTTCTGTAATGTATCTATATTGTTCTTAATGGTAAGTCAATTATTTTTACAGTATGAATCATATTATATGTATAATATATATTTATTATGTATGCAAACATTAAATTTTAAAAACAACCAGTAAAGGGAAAAAAAAGAAAAAGACAGGCTATATTTTAAAAGAAATACCCTAATAGAAAACTGTCAAATGTATGAAATATTTAATAAATTGTATTATAAAATACATGATATTATTGCCTTTTAGTATAACCAATTCAAATCTTTAATCTTTCTAAATGTAACGTGATGAAAACGCTATAAAACCACTACACTAAAGGGAAACATAGGGGGACATGAGTCCGACACAACACCGGTACCGATCTCCCTTCACAGACACTGCTACCTCTCGCTCTCTTTGCTTGACAACACACTCACTGACGTCACTCACTTTTACGCTCGTGCAATGCATGATGCATGATTCGCGGGCTAAATGCTCACATTTGTAAATTGCAGAAAGACGTGCCCCGGATCGTGAAGTTCGCCTACGCGAATTTTGCTTCTAATGCTGGAAAGATCAGCGCTAAATGTTGTGTGTAATCGCACAATTGAGGAAAAAACTGGGACAACCTCAAACTTTAACATGTCATGGATGCACCCAGAAAAGTAAGTAAAATGCTTTCCATTGCCTAACGTTAGCTTTTTTCAAAAAATATTATTGACTAATGCATATATATCAAACAGAAGAAGCTAATGTATGTCTGGTTCAGATTACAGCATTTTTTTGTCTGTTGATAACTTAAAAAGAGAAACTAAACCCTAATCCAGGTTTTTTTAGTTAGTGATCTGTAAGAATGATGGTTTATTAGTGCTGTTCATTGATTTTGATGTATGTTTTTTGACATTTGGATATAAAGTGTTCTTCAGGTTGAACGGTAGCTACTGCGGTTGAATTTTCATATTGGATGTTGGGTCCAAAAAAAGTTCTCGTGACGTAAGCAGGTTACGTTTTAAGTATCTTTAAAATACAGTGTCCTGTAAAATGCAGGTTTCTTTTTTTTCGCTGAGTGTATTTCTGTAATGCAGTGTTAAAGGATTAGTTCACACAAAAATGGAAATTTCCTAATCATGTACTACTCCCACTGCCATCCAGGATCTTTTTTTTCTTCAGTGGAAAATAAATTGTTTTTTAAAGAAAATCATTTCAGGATGTTTTCTTAATGGACTTCAATGCCAACTCAGTTGTTTATTCTTGTTTCCTCAAAAAACAAAATGCAGCATGATTAAACATGCAATTTGTAAATTTTCTACGCTAGTTCTCAATCACAAGTTCACAACAATGGAAGTAAACACATGCTTTTGATGGCGTCGTAAAGTTGCAAAGTGTGTTGCAAAGTGTATATGTCAAATCAATAAATAAACTTCCTTTGCAATCGTGACAGTGTTCTCATTTTTGTTTAATGTAGAACCTCTTTAATACATTTTATCAGTTTTTTGAAGGTCCCAGAGTGGAGACATGTAGCCACTCTCAGACTCGAATACGGGACTCGAGACTCGACTTGGACGCGAACACTGGGGACTTGAGACTCGACTCGGACTCGAACTCTGGTAATGGTGACTCGACTTGGACTCGACTCTTCTTTGACTCAACAGTTGGTGACTCGACTACAACACTGAATGTCACCATAGGCCACCATTCAAATTCAATTTTTTATATCAAGAATTATATCTCTGATATCTGAAATTAGAATTTCTGATATCAGAAATACAATTCATACAAGTAAAAAATATTTTTAATATCAATAATTATATTGTTACTAGTAAAAATGTGAATTCTTGGTATAAAGAATTCAATTGTTACTAGTTAAAAAGTTAATTCTTGATATCAATAATTCAATTGTCACTAGTGACAATAGTAAAAAACCATTTTAGATATCTGAAATTATATTGATATTAGAAATACAATTTCAGATAACAGAAATTAACATTGTCACTAGTGACAATTAAATAAATTTCCCGGTTGTAACACCGTTACCGTTACTGACAATACAATTTTGTGCGTTATATAACTGATCTCACTAAAGCGATTTTACTCAAGTAGGCAGCCAGACAGTAGGGCCTGCAAAGTTTTTCTCTGGTGTGTGTGTTGTGGGTGGGACACATAACTGATGATGATTGGTGCGTGTGTGTTAGAGGGGGTCCCCGGTGAAAAATAAAAAAACTTTATTGTATTTCAAGTATATTTAACTTTGCAATAGTAGTCTACATTACAAATATACTTACTATAATGGAATTCTGTTTGAAATACCCAGGTGAAAAAAAAGTAGTATTTAATGTATTAAAAATATACTTAAAATTTAAGTAATATGTTTTTAATACATTTGTATTCCCAACATGCTTATTTAAAGTGTATTAAAAATATGTTAAATAGCTTTTAAATGTATTTCTAAAAAGTGCACTAGAGGTAAGCTGGTAATAAATATATGTTTAATTATGCTTTAAAAAAGTATGCTAAACTCAAGCATACATTTAACGTATTTCTAAAAAGAGCACTAGAGGTACACTAGGAAAGAATATATGTTTAATTACACTTTTTTTTTAAGTATGTTAAACACAAGCATACTTTTTTTTTTACAGATTTTAGTGTATTTAGAAAAAAACATATTTTTTTTAAACATGTACATTAATTTTAATAGGCTAACATTGCCATTTCAACATCATAACATTGAACGTCCATTATATATTGATTTTACAAAGTTAATCCACATAAATTTGTTAGTGTTTATATTCAAACAACACACGTGACGGACGTGACTAAACCTCATTGGTTCTTGGGATTCAGTACGTCACATTGGCTTCCTGATTCTGTCGTTCGATACACAACGTGCATGATCGTTAGTAAATGTGGATTAAAAGTTGAAACTAAAACTGTTAAATTATATATAGTGATCATCAGAGGATTTGGTTGAAACAACGCGATTCACATGGATTACTTCGGCGATGTTTTTTTATTGTTGTTGCGATTAACTTTTTGAAATGTGAGCAGTTTTTAAGTATCAAGTGGATCTGACATCGAGGGGGAAATTTACGTTTCTTGGATTAAAGTACATCGGTTTTTGTTTGAAGATGAATGAGAGAACATGAGGGTAAGTTAAGTGATGACAGATTTTTGCTTTTTTATTTTTAGTGAACTATTAAATAAGTAGAACATTTAGTATTACAGTATGTCTTAATTTTAACCCAGCTTCTTCAAGCGTGTATGTTGTGTGTCTTTTGGAACATAAAGTTACATTTTTTTGTGAGTAAAGTTAGGCATTTCATTTCTCTTGTTGTATTTCAGAAATCATAACAGCCTGTCTTTTTTTAGAACAGCGGCATTCAAATGAACCAATCAGAGCAGAGAATTTCTAATAAGTCGAAGTAGAGATGAACAGATTAAGATACATTTCTTGGTGGTAAGTTTTTAGTTCTACAGTATTTGTATAACATTTAGATAACTTTTACGTTTTTCTAATGCTAATGTTTAAAGAGTAACTAAACCCTAAACCAACTTTTTTAGTTAAAGAGCACCTATTATGAGATACACGTTTTAAAACATCCTTTTGTGTGTAAGTTTGTATTAGTACATGCTAACGATATTCAAAAAGTACATACCTCAAAGAAAACGATGACGCGAGTTATCGTCTCTAACGTTCAAGGACTACAAAAAACACTCGGATTGTAGGCAACAGTTTACTTCCTGGGATTAGTGACGTAGATAAGACCAACATTATCATACAGGGAACTACACTAACCTTTTCCACTGGTGGCACTTGCGCTACCAACTTTTTCAGTTACTGGCGCAAAATATGATTTGGTCGCACATATTTTTTTCAAGTTATGTTAAGGCGCTCTGGATAATAATGAACAATAATGAAACTGTATTGCATACAGATATGCTTTTTATTTTACTTGCCATCTTTTAAACCACATGCCGCCTTGTTTTCTTAAACGTTGCAGTGTTTCCCACAAATCTGAAATGTACTTGGTGGTGGTAGCCGGTGAAAAGGGCAATTATTACCCCCTGACAAATAATGGTCTATACATGTGAAGTAGAACTAATAATGTGTGAGACAACACAATACTTTGATTCATTGAAAATTAATATTAATTTCACATTATATTTCATCAATCTAACCACCCCAAACTTTCTTTGCCATTAACAAAGCTGACACTGTTTGTCAAAGCACCACGAAAAGACTTACTGTTTTTGCACTGATATATGAAGCAATTAGACCCCTTTTATCAAACTCAATATAATACAATACTATGTATAGTATATTAATAGACAGTGCAGGTCTATAGATTATAAATGTGACTGATGTTATGACTGATGTTATAATGGTAATAATTTCTATTAGATAGGCACTTTTACTGCTTCTGCTCTATCTTTCTATTTCTCTCTTGCCGATTTAAAAAGCTTAATCCACTCATTATTTCAGATTTAAAAGTCTACTTGCTGTCCCGTTGACAGACTTTACATTGCTTTGCTCGTTCAGTGCAATTGGCTTGACATTAGCATTGCTTTTTGCTACAATCTCTGTCCAAACTTAATATGGATATGGTTTTAGAAAATATATGGTTTATTAATAATAAGATCATTAAAAAAATGTGAGAACGCAAATGCAGCGCGTGGTCGTAACAAGAACCATCGCCATAGAAACCGGAGGCACGCTGAATCTGCACTCGAGCTTTAGCGCGGTAGCGCTCATGCCCGTTTTCCGATCGACTCGGGTTATAAACACAACATTAATCATACTTGGGACCCAAAGTAATTAAACTAGGACCTAACCGGACCCGACAGACCATTTAAAATATAAACCCGGAACCATACGGGTCCCGCGCAGTGTTCGAATTATGTCAAAGCTTATGGGGGGTCCCCTAGCTAAGCCCCACCCCCCGGCCAAGCTCCACCCCCCTCATTATAGGGTCGCTGTGATTTCACAAGGTAAGATGTGATCGTCCTTGATCAACAATCATCTGATCCTGGTTTTAATCAAAGAAACCCCAAATTACCCTTAACTCAAACTCAAAAAAAGTTTACCCCTCAAATTATTGTGAAACACTGGCAAGGGCAGAACTTTTAAACAGAATAGGGGTGAAATAGGGTGGACTCATTCTTAAATTACATAATTTTACTATATAGTAGTGGTTAAATGGATGATTACATTGCGTTTTTTGAGTCATAGATATAATAATTTTCGGATCAGCAAAACTGGAAATTATGAGCATATAAAAATAGAAAAAAAGAACAAAGTTACAAATAAAGCAAGATCTAACAGTAGTATTTAGGTATAGAATCAAATGAATAATAACACTGTCTTCTTCACTGTATAAATTACATATAATTAATCTTTTTAAAGATACATAATTTTAAAGATAGTTATCATGCCACCAGGTTGAAGGTTGCTGTCCCCAGCACTCACAGCAGCCCCATTCGCGTAATTTGCGGGTGGTATACGTCCCCATCGCTTTATGACCAAGTTGATTGTGCCCAACTTCCGACCACGAAGTAATTCTTGCGTTCATAATCATAATTAGGGTCCATATTCATTTAAAACGCATGGACAACGCATGACGCGCCGCCGCCTTCTGCTTTTCAAAGCGGTCGCTGTGAACACGAGTTTTGTTTTAGACGCGTCTATATTTGAGTGCACTTGCCGCACGTTTCCCAGATAGCAATTTCCTTTGGACCGGATCCGCATGAAAGCCTTTAGATCCGTCTGTAGCGGACATACGGTATCTGACTGTGGGCCAGATCTGCACCTTATAAGATTTCAGCTCTGCTAGCAAAGCTGTTTTTTCATCGATTTACAGATTTGTTCCAGGTCCGGTTTCCGCAACTCAACCGGAAGTCAGGAGATGCGTTTAAAATACAAAACACTAATTTGGCCCAAACCTGTGATACGGATATGGGCAGAAGGAGCAGGTGGTAATTGAACAGAGAAGTCAACTAGCTGGCTGCTGTAGAATAAAAGTATTTTGTAATGGCACAAATTTAGAAACATGAGGGTGCACTATGTGCCCATGGCCACTTCATTTCTACACTAAATTTAAGCTAATTGGCTCAGTAAATGTGCCAGTTAGACTTTTCAGTGCTGTTTTTCTACAGTCAGCAGATTTGGGCCAGATCCACTTACCACATCAGAACCAAAGCTTCCAGAAAGACAGTTACCTGATGTGGCCCACATCTGTAATATTGACCCAAACCACCTCCAAACTTGTGTGTTCCACTCTGGTTTACTGAACAGAGCCGAACGCGCGAAGTGAGTGAGGTCCGTCCGTTTGAGAGACGTTATGCTGATCTGGCCCTCATCCGTACCACGGATTATAGCCAGAAACCGTTGGAATAGATCAAATGAAACTTTTGTGGGGGTGCCCATGCCATATTTCGTTATTAAATCCTGATTTGTTAAATCTTACAATGGAACACTTGCACGTAGCCTACACAAAAATTATTAATTCACTAACAAAGTAATAGGCTTGTCTCAAAATGGAAGATTTACCACATAACAAAATAATACATTAGCAACTGTCCACTATCCAAGTGCAATGGTCCAAGCTGTATTGCCATCCTGGGAAGAAAAAAAGTTGCGAACATCGTGGGAAAAAACGGCACTGGCGCACATAATGGATGGCAACATGGGTACGTATATTGATTTTTTAATACTATATTTCGTTGGCAATGGTGTGATTATGGTGAATATAGTGTTATGGGACTGCAAGTTTCTGCTTTACGTTTTAGTTTGCCCCAGGGGCGGTTCTAGACCCTTTTAAGTGGGGCTCCAGCCACCCTGCCGTCATCTTAGCCCCCCTAAAATTAGTCTTAATATTTCTACCAAACTATCAAATATATTTTTCTGAAGTTTTATTTATTTGTAAAAACAATTAATTCGAAGATAATTATTAAAAAAAACGCAAAATGCAAGACATTTAGAAAAAAATTACGAGTTTATGAGGCATTTGATTAGCTTTGCTGTTCTGCGCATGCGTCGTAACCGTCAGTGGAGGAGAGCTCGAGCGCCTGTGCTTCAGGTCACACAGAGGGAGCAGTTGTTTCATAAAATATCCAGCGTGGAAGCTCAGAAGGTATTTTCGCTAATGTTTTAATTTGTTTGCTAACCTGTATGAGTGCAGTCATGTCTACAAAATATATAAGAATATTTGCCGTCTTAAATGAGATAATAATAGGTTGGTATCCCCCGTTTATAATTCAAAACTGCTTTGCATACTGTACTGAAGCCGTGCCGTTTAAAGTTTGCCGTTGTCATGATATTTTGCGATACTACAAGGTCTATATTTGTACCTTTTTCTAGTTAACAGTAATACCAGCTGTGAATAATATGATGCTAAGTTATCGAATGTGCAATTGAGAAATATGTCATATGAGTTTAACCCACGAAATTAAACACACAAATAAGATAAACTATAAACAACATTCAGTGACTTGTTCGCTTTATAGATGGATATATAACGTTTTTTAAATGCTGGAAAGGAGAGCAAACAGGTAGAGAAAGAGTTAGAGAGACTGAAGAGGTCAGAGACAGGTAACGTTAAGAGATGATAAAGTGATTGTTGCAGTTTCATAGTCATGATAAATGTTATTATTATTAGCCCCTAAAATATACATCATTCCATTATATACTTACCCTTATGTTGTTTTAAAACATAACAGCTTTTATTTTCCGATCAGAAACTAAAGGGGTCATGTATAATTTATTACAGTCATATTTAGAATCACTGCAGGTTGTTGTTAGTAAGTTTATGAATATGGTTATGCATGCTAGAAGCATGCATGATACATCTGGAAAGTAAAACTGATTTATAATGTATACCGAAAAGTACAGTCTGACTCGTATAAATATAAATTCTCATATAAATTGTTAGTATTCATTAAACTTTGAATATACATATAGTATACATGAACTTGAATTCAAGATACACAATAATAAAAAATAGTAATAAATAACTTTTATACCTTTTATATCTGTTCAAGAGAATTTTTATTTATTTGTATTAGGTTAATAATAATAAGGGCTTGGAACTATATAGAAGAGTAATGTATATGTAGCCTACATGAATTTATTAATATAATAATACTGGTCCCAATTTGCAAAAAGGCATCATAATGCTCTCTTCACATAATCACTGAGGGCTAAGCCCCCATAAGAATGAAATCCTAGAACAGTTTGCCCCATCCCGCTATCAGCTATCGTGAAGTAATTACCAACCATTTCGTTCGAAAAATTCTAAAACAACGATGTTTTTAATACTTTAAAATAACATTTGATAAATGAACCTTTCTCTTGGAGGTTTCTTAAACAAAAGGCTGCATAGGAGGTCGCATTTGTAAACTGCATACGTCATAAAGACTGTCTTGTTACAGAATATTAACAATTATAAAGTTTTACACTATTATATTTAGTTAATCGTAGCTGTATTTATATTTAGTTAATTGTTGTAATATGCTTATGACTTGCGAATGTAATGATTAATTAACTGAAATAAAGCAGGCTTGATGACGTACTGTATGCATCCTGCATATGCGACCTGCGGAGGATGCAGCTTTCTGTTTGAGTAATATCAGCAAAGGTTTCTGGCTAAAGCTTTCACGGTGCAATGTGCATGCATTATATTCTGTCTTTTACTGCGTGTGCTGTTTTGTTTGGGTTTCCAAATGTTCGTCTGACACGCGTTGTGAATCAGGGTATCTTCCGTCCATTCCATATTCGTTTTAAAATTAAAAACCAAAAATGAAAATGAGAATGAGAATTTTACTCAAGGTTCCCAGAGGAGGGAGTGCTAGTCTGATGTTTGTATCTGTAGGAGTGATTACATTAAAGGCACTTATACGAAATTTGATGTTTAAGTTTATGCAGCGTTTGGATAAGTCTTCAAACAGTATCATGGTGGCACTCTCAAATCCCTTAGTGAGTTGCTCCAGGTACACATCCAGGTTGAGAATGCATTGGTTGAAATGTTTGTATGTATTTTAATTTTTGTATTTACTCTTTTTAACTGTTTGTATGTTTTCTCTATTTTTATCTGTCCTGTCTTGTGTGTTTTTTTTGGACATGAGTCTGGTAAATAAACTGAATTGAATTGAATTGAATTGAAAAAACAAATCGAATTTTCATTTTTAGTTTCCATTTATAAAATGAAAAAAGAAAAATAGAAATTTATACATTTTTCTAGTTACCCAGCAAACATTGGTCCGACGGCAACGTCGTGTCCCTGGCCAAAAATAGTCGGGGTATGACGGCATAAATCGGTGAAAATATGTAAAAAAAAAAAAAACATGTCATAAAAATGCATTCAGATACATTTTTACATGTCTATAGTTCTATGGGGTTACATGTATAATTGTTACTTTGACTTTTAGCTACGTGTACTTCAATATATACCCTGATGTGAATTGGATGCATGTCTTTTACAGGTGCATTTATAGTCCATCATGACATAAAAAATCCTCTGCATGCAACCATGAGGAGAGGGGGAATTTAGCAGTTTTGTCTATATATTATATAAAATCTACTGTTGGGTAAGTACATTTTGTATTATTTGATTAACGTGGTTAAGTTTTACTTGTTTGACACAAATGAACCAAAATAAACATTGCCAGAATTGTCCACACTGAGTATGGCTAAAATTAGCTAATAGGCTAAAAGGTACTTTGAACTTACACATGTTATACCATAGTATAAAGTATATTTAATGATAGAGTCAAAGTTATTACTTTAGCTTATATATGTAGCCTTTGAGAATTTCTTTCAGAAATTAAAACATCTGAAAGAGAAAAGTTATTTGGCATGATGGAATGATTTGATTGCCTACACATTGCACATGTAAAATGTTAAATACTGTTCTGTATTAAAAGCTCAGCATAAGTGTTTGATTAACTTCCTTTGCTTTTGTTTAACTTTTGTACAAAGGAAGAGCAGAACCTAATCCAAATAAAAATAAACAAGCTGTTAAAAGCCAGGTAAATGCCTCAGTTTTATACACTTAAACACATAGGAGTTGGTATTTGTGGGGTTGATATCAGTAATTACAATTTCATTTTGTTTACAGTTGAAGGTGGTCAACACAAACCAAATGAAGATGTTGCACATTCCACAAACAATAAAAAAAGAAGGTATGGCAAACTGTAGATATGGCTTAAACAGTCAGTCTACATATTTGTTAATGTTCTAATGTGTCACATCTTCTTGTTTGTGCTAAAGATCAAGTTTTGTGTCCAACACACTTGGATGAGACGTGCCCGACCCCTGACTTTGTCTACCCTACATTAAGTTGTAAGTTTTTGACTGCTTTGCTTTACTTTGAAAAAGAATCATGCTTTCAAAAAGGACTTTTATATATTTCGATATGAAACTCAAAAATGTATATAAATTGTTTTGTTGTATTTTGTTTACACAGGTGATGACACACTTCATGACAGTAAACATCGGTATCAAGATGATGTGATTGATCTATACCCTAGAATAAGCTGTGACACTATGAGACGTACGTGCTACTGATGCTTTTTGTTATTTTTTTGGTGCATTCCCACACTATACAAACACGTTGCTTGGCTCCAAAGTGCATACACTTTTGACTTTATAATGTCATTCTCATTTATAGGTAAACATTTATTCCATCAGGGTTTTGCCTGAATGTCAACATAATATCCCAAAACTTTGATATAAAAAGTGATTTATTTTAATATTTTACACTACTATGTTTTTTTTAAATACATTGTGCGTGTGTATGTTTATTGTACTTAATGAAATTACATGCAAGGTGTAATTTGTTTTGCAGGGTGACATAATGAACAGCCATCTTCCATACAACCGAAACAGGCAGAGTATTGTTTTCTTGTGTATTGTCATACACCTAAAGAGGATTTTTTGTAATTGTACAGTTATGGCGTTATTCATTCATTAATGTGTCCTTTCTTACCTTAAATAACTTGTCATTTTTCACTCCTTTTGTTTTTAATGTTATATAGTATTGTCTACAATACCAAATTCTGGATTGACGCCCCAGTACCAGAAGGCACTCCAATCCCAGAGAGCATCCCATTGTATGTGAGAACTTTACAGTCGCATCTTATTTTAAGCAGATTCTACTAGGGATGCACAATATATCGCATGTGATTGTCATTGCACATCTTGTCAGTGAAGCTGGTTCCATGATCGCCATCACCTGCTTTCAGATGGAGCGGCATTTACTACACAAAGCCTTAGTTCACTGACAATTGGGGCAATTTCGCATTAATTATCGGGGACGCATCTCCTGCAATACATGCGATATGGACCAGCTTGTCAGTTAACCTCAGCTTTGTGTAGTAAATGCTGCTCCATCTGAAAGCAGGTGATGGCAATTTACTACTAATCAAGGAACCGGCTTCAATGACGAGATGCGCATGATATCGCATGCGATTTATCATGCATCGCTGGAAACTACATTAGTGACAACACAGCTTAGAGTATAAACATGTACATTTCTCTGAATTTCAGTTAATAGTTACAAATACAGAGCTTATAATGTCTGTCATTGCTCATCCACAAAGACCTAAAGTACAGCCATCTGATTTCATAACTAATGCAGTATTACACTGTGAAGTGATTTACTGTTAATATTTTACACTACCATATAATTAACTATATTTGTACAGGTGAGGTAACACAACGAAAAAATAACATGATGGAGACTACCTGATTCTTCACCTATGGCCTTAGCTTCAAATGCAAGAAGTAAGAAATGCTATATGGCGTGTATTTTGCATTATGAATGCATTATGAATACATCAAAGATGTTGATAACAAGTTGATATGTGTAAGTTGTGATATAAAGAATATGTATATATATTTCCATCTATCTTTCTATAACATTATTTCAATTGTTTTCACATTTAGGTCCAGCAACTGTCTGAGCTGGTGGATATTCTATCAGAGACTGCATGAACAACGTTATGAACAGGTATGTGTTTCCCTTGAATTGTGTAATCCTGCATAATATTGCAGGAATATTGATTACAACCATAATTAACCCAGCAATTTATATTACTTAAATTCAGGATTTAATCTGTCACACATCACTTGTTCAGAACTATTAAAGTTCGTAGTGGCTCAAACAGTCAGCCATACTGAAAACAAGAAATCAAATCATAATTTCAGTGTAAGCCAGTGGTGTCAAACTCAGTTCCTGGAGGGCCGGTGTCATTTTTTGACAGTTACACACCTAGTTTAGGGTCTTTCTCAAGGGCACCACAGTGGGATTGAAGAGCAAGGGTACAAATGCTGTTGGTCTCACAACTGATCTAACACTTATTTAAAGCATAACATCTTTTATACAATAATTTATATATATATATATATATATATATATATATATATATATATATATATATATATATATATATATATATATATATATATATGAAGAGTTTCATTGCAAAACGAGATAACTCAGTTTTTAACATTTTTGTCAAAACATGTTTATTATTCTGTTATCATGTTATTATCTTGTTATATGGTGCTACCTAGCTGTATTTTTTAAGTTATGAAGGTTTAAATCAAAACAAACCAACTGCAGTTGAACAACCAAAAAACAAGATTTCTGAAAAATTATATATATATAATTTTAGCTGTAGACCATAAAGATTTTGAAAGTAAGTGCATGTCATTTACCTCAAATGTTTAATTGTATTTATTTTAAAAAGAAACATATTCTTCTCTTCCCTCAGATGCTGTGAGGAGGTGGAGCCCAAAAGCCACGGACTCGGAAATCGATGCAGCTATGGCAGACCACCTCAAGCACGCTCCAGGAAGAGAGCTAGGGGTTGTGAATACAAAAAATAAGCCAAACAGATGTAATGTGTTAGAAAAAAGTTCACACAAAAATGAAAATTGTTATAATTTTCTTACCCACGTGTTTCAAACCTGTATACATTTCTATTTTTTGCTGAACACAAAGATTGAATAATGTTTGTAACCAAGCATTTCTCACAACCCATTAACTGTCATAATCATTTTTTTTACAATTGTAGTAATGGGTTGTGAGATCTGCTTTTTTAAAAACATTATTTCAAATATCTTTGTGTTCCGCAGAACATAGAAAGGTATACAGGTTTGAAACATGAGAGGGAGTAAATGACTAAATATTCATTTTTGGGTGAACTATCCCTTTATATAATAAAGTATTTTGAAATTGTTATTATAGTTAAAAAAATAAAAGTCTTAAATCAGAACATGCTTCTTTTTTGCTCATGTCCACAAATAATGTGTTCTTTAATGTGTTTAATGCCTAAAGACCTACACCAAGCGACAAGTGCTATGGTTGTTAGCTTATATACATTCTGAAAATTTCATGTGTACTTTATGTGAATGGAGGCCTATGATTATTGCTTCTGACTGTAGGGTAATTAAATATAAGGTAGCCTAAACACATGAAAGACTAAACATCACATAGGCCATAAATCCCAAAAATAAGGCATAGCTGGCATTGATCTGGTACGCGGATCTGTGCCGCATCTCTATGCGGGACTGGGCCAGCTCTGTTCCATTTCCAGTTCAGATTCGTGAAACTGATCCTGACCACTTCTTGGCCGATGTGCGTTTGGACACTGGACCGTGTTAGTTAAACGGATCTGATGCGGATGGAACGGTATGTGTGGGCCAGCTCCACCCCAGTGTTGTTTTACTGTTTTGGTACGAGAGTGGGCCAGGGCTGACCCATCTCTGGTGCAGAGCCATGAAACAAATCCTGATCACTTTTGGCCCGTTGTGCATTTGGACACTGGACCATGTCCGTGAGATGGATCCGGGGTGGATCGCATGGTAGGTGTGGGCCAGAACCACCCCAGTGTGGTTTTGCTATCTGGGTTAGATTTAAAATAAACTTGAGCGCAACTTGATACCTTGATAAAAGGTAAATGTTAATGTAAAAAAAATCTACCGGTAAGTTATGTAACAATGATTAATCTATTAATAGTTATTCTTCATCTATTTCATGGAAACGCTAGGGGAAAAAATATAGGGGAAAACATTTGTTCCTTTTCAGCAGTTGATAACTTGATAAAAGGTAAATGTCATATTTTTTATATCTACCGGTAAGTTATATATGTAACAATGATTAATCTATTAATAGTTATTCTTCATCTATTTCATGCAAAACGCTAGGGGAAAAAATATAGGGGAAAACATTTGATCCTTTTCAGCAGTTTTTGAATAAGTTTAATTGAATAATATTAAAATACCTTAGGGTAGGGCTGCATGATTATGGCAAAATCATAGCTGTTTTTAGACTATTTGCATTGAATTGGAAATGATATTTTTGGAAAATATATTAATTGCAAGGCTGCAAAGAATAGTGCACTGAGGATTTAATTATATTATTTTAATATAGTCAGTGGTGAACTAAAGTGGGCCGGTCTAAGACATGAAACTCCAGGGCTGAAAATGAGTCCCACTTCGGCCCTGCATGTTACATTTTTCCAAGGTTTAAAAAAACACATGCAAAAGATACTTTCTACAAATAATTATTTATTTCTGAAAGATGCGTAGTTGAGCGATATGCTAGTATTAAAGAGACTATCATTTATTATCATTTAAGCGTGATTTCTTCTGCTTTCCTAATAAAATATTTTGTGTGACTGGGTTGACCAGCCGTCAGTCTGAGTGGATAGCTTTGCCACACTTATGAAATAATTGTTTGAGAAGATTTTTTAAAAAACCCTTAAACCTAAAGATTACTAAAGATTCTTACTGCAACTGAGGTAAAAAATACTCCACACGCAGATAGAGACATTAACTCGTCTGTCAATTCCTCCAGAAAACAGCATGAGGCGCACTTGCGAGTTTCTTTATTTCGGACAGAAGTCATTTGAATTATTTTATTGCGAAATTGGGACAAATAATGGACAGTATCGCTTTGTGACACGCAAAATGAGGATTTTAAATTTATGTAGTATTTTAATTTTAATAAAAACCAGGGGACCCCCCTAATTTATATTTTTGTGCTTTATGGGGGGTCCCTTAAGGCTTATAGGAGGTCCGGGACCCCCCCAGACCCCCTTCAATTCGAACACTGGTCCCGCGTCCTCAGTGAAGAAAGACCTCTGCTCAAGTTCAGAAACATGGAAGACACTGCGCTTGCGTCGCGTCGCACCTAATTCATTGAGAAACAGCTGAGCACGCAAACGCACACTGATAGGGAGAGACACGACGTGCTTTCACGCAAAATGAAGCCAACTTGTTGATGGCTCAGAGCATGTTATAAAACGTATTCTTAAAATCCACATTTCTGTTTTAATAAATGCTCATAGTAAATCATAGCATATTGTCTAAAACATTAGGTAGCACATTTGCGACCCATTAAAAATTTGTAATGAGTATTGTGATGAGTACTGATTGATGCCTGCAGGTGGCAGTAATGTAATATAAGATGACGTGCATTCCCTAGAGGGAGAGTTGTAATGGAGACATGCATTGTGTGCTGGACTAAATAAAGACGCCAGTACCAGATATTCTGATTATCTTTATTTGTTGTCACTGAAACAATACATGGTACCAGGAGTGGGGTAAAAAAAATCCCAATGGATTCCATTAAACCACCAGAATCGTTGAAGTTGTGTGGTAATGTTGATGCAAATTGGAGAACTTTCAAACAGCAGTTCGAGTTGTATATTGTTGCTATCGGACAAAAAGCGGCTGTGGATGAAAGGAAGGTTGCCATGTTACTAACTGATTCTGCTGATTTTTTACAGTTGAGCTGATGTGAATTATTAGTAATTGTGAATCTAATGTAAAAAAAAAAAAAAAAAAAAAAAGGGAAGATGTAATGAGTATTGTGATGAGTACTGATTGATGCCTGCAGGTGGCAGTAATGTAATATAAGATGACGTGCATTCCCTAGAGGGAGAGTTGTAATGGAGACATGCATTGTGTGCTGGACTAAATAAAGACGCCAGTACCAGATATTCTGATTATCTTTATTTGTTGTCACTGAAACAATACAAATTAGGGTCGCAACAGCAGTTCAAAAGGTCGCATATGCGACCATTTTGGTCGCAGTGTAGCTCCCTGTCATAGTTCAGCCCTCTCTGCTTTGCTTGGGTACGCCCTCAAAGACGGGGGTGGAGAGCGCTGAGTCAGAAGAGAGCTAAAATGGCGGAGGTTGGGAGTCCCTGCTTTGACTCTGTTTGCAAACTCTTGTTTCATTGTTTAAGCGATTAAATCTCTTGAGTAGACGCTGTCTCTTTAGATGCAATGGCAAAATAGCACTTTATGGACTTACACAGAGGACATCATGTTTAATACGGTTCCGGAAAAATCAGTCAGAAGTTGCTCACGGAGTTTTCACAATAACTGCTGCTCATGATGAACCGAAGCTGCGCGACGTCTCCTGCTGAAAGTTGGATTACTGTGCACTTCTGGATCACAGGCTGTAAGTATTCATGTTTATTATTTGCCTTTACTGTAAGTTACGTTACCGGTAACCGGAGCTTAACATTATGTGTAGAGCTCAGATATATATCTATGTGTAGAGCTAGAGCTAAGCTTGCAAGCTAATTGTGTTGTGTTGTAATAATGTATTTCATAAACAACGTACCATATTTACACACGTGTATGTTGAATTATGCAGACTATCGTTTTTATCGATGTTTATTTAGACGTGTTTACAAACTTGCTAAGCTGCTCCAGCTTACCGGTAAAGTTTGTTCTCATGATCAAACTCAAGTCAAGAAACTCTAAGTACAGATGATTTGTTTAACGTTATATGTATTTTACTGTTGTATTTACTTGAAGCTTTCTTAGATTTTGAAACGAAGTAAACACGTAATGTGTGTTGCTAATGTTGGGCCATGTAATACATTAACGTTTTAATGAATAGTCTAATGATTTATAATCGTTGTACTCTATTGTTATAATATGTCTTTTTGACTGATTACATGTTTGTTTTATTTGTCTATATCCTAGATTCGCAGCTGGACACATCCTTCTACACTGTATGCAAACATGCAACATCATTACACACAGTACAAGGAGTCAGACTGGCATATGAGGAGCAAAGGTATGTAACACACATGATGTATTTAGCTAGTGAAACCACTACCAGTCTTAAATGTATAACTGATGATGACAAAGTTTTTTTCTCTGCATAATCATAGGAACCCAGGCAGTAGCATCGTTTCACAATGTTTCCATCACCATCATCAGTGGATGCCTTTGCCGTCCGTAGCCTGAGATTTCAGATTTGCAGCAAAAAATGTGACTTTCCCATTTATTGGAATGCTGTGCAGGTATTTAAGTATTTTAGTAACTGTGTTAAATAAAGTACGGTAGTATTTACTTTTAAAATAAATGTATTGCTTATTTATATTGCAGCCATCCATTACAATGTCACCAAGCCGTAACAAAAGCAGGAGAGGGAAAGTACAAGGCTATGTTCCCAAAACACACAAGTGACATACTGTAAGCAGTAATGTTTTATTTCAAATACATTCATAATTAAAAACTTAATGTATGAAGCAGGGAAATAAATGATCAAAACAAAAGATTTATTGACTGCAATATTTCTACAGTTATGTGGATGATGTGATCAGGCTTGTGTTTGCTGAGGTATTTGAAGATAAGCTGAAGGAAACCCCGATTCCAATGGACCTGGCATCAGTTTGAGAGACCTTCAAAGGAGGACGTGATTGCATGCCATCTTCAGTGCAGGGGTCGTCGGAAGCCAAAATTGTGACCGATCAGATCAGGAAGCTCCAAGCATATCTGGAGAACAACACACGACAGGATGATAACCTTATAGTGTCGTCTTAAATAGCACCAGCTGACAAAGCTTTGATATGCCATTTATCTGAATAGATAGCTGTAAGAAATGAATTGAACAATTTTTGAAAGACGAGCACAACATGGTTACTAAAGTATGTTTATTTGTATATTGTTTAACATTTAAATATATATTTGTAATAAATAAACTTTTGACTAACTACTATATTTTCTTTAAAGTTACATCTTTTGTTCTTTTGGGTACTTTGTTACTATAATAATACTTTAGTGTTATTGGTTTAAAAATGTAATAAAACTTACTCTAGTCCTGCACCTCAAAGGCTTATAGTCGGTACAATAAATGTTCTGTGTGTAGGGATTTAGACAATTTGTGCAAAACCTGGATGATGAATCACGCAGGTAAGAGGCCCTGGAACCTGTTGCATTCTCCTTAAAACCTAGTAAGTAAAAACATACTGTAGCACAGTCTTTCATAATAAAGTTTACCATAGTAAAATGTAGAACTAACATTCATTTCAATTAATACTTTCTTTGTGCTACATTTGGTGTTTCCATATAGTTTGCACAGTAAAATAGTATGTAAGCAGTATTTTATAATTAAGTTTACTATAGTAAAATAATGTAGAAATTACCAAGTGAAATCGTTTTATAATCATTTCAACAAATACTTTATATGTGCTACATTTGGTGTTTCCATATAGTTTGCACAGTAAAATAGTATGTAAGCAGTATTTTATAATTAAGTTTACTATAGTAAAATAATGTAGAAATTACCAAGTGAAATCGATTTATAATCATTTCAACAAATACTTTATATGTGCTACATTTGGTGTTTCCATATAGTTTGCACAGTAAAATAGTATGTAAGCAGTATTTTATAATTAAGTTTACTATAGTAAAATAATGTAGAAATTACCAAGTGAAATCGTTTTATAATCATTTCAACAAATACTTTATATGTGCTACATTTGGTGTTTCCATATAGTTTGCACAGTAAAATAGTATGTAAGCAGTATTTTATAATTAAGTTTACTATAGTAAAATAATGTAGAAATTACCAAGTGAAATCGATTTATAATCATTTCAACAAATACTTTATATGTGCTACATTTGGTGTTTTCATATAGTTATGTAGTACGTTATAATTACCTTTTGGATGTCTTTGCAACACATTTTCGTCTTCGTTTAGCATTCTGGCAGAGCTAAGGACACCTAAAAAAGTTAAATCCAATCGCATTCATTGACGGAGATCGTTTATATCGTAACGGCCTTCTGAACTCTCTGGATCGAGCTCGAAGTGGTAAGGCAGTACAGACACCATCGTTTATAGAGAAATATAACGCTTGTTTACGTTGCCTCTGAGGCTGTGACTCTCAGTCAGAATCTGTGTCAACCCACTCGTAGTCAGGGGCGTAACCTTTCAAACACACGCCGAACCCAGCTGACCAATAACAGTTGAGTAGTCATCTGACCAATCCGATTACACTAGACATTTTGGGAGGCGGAGACAGGAACTAAACCGAGCGTTTTCCAGACAGTGGGAAATCGGTGAGGTATGTAAGCAATTTATAAGACTCACAATGCTTTAGTTCAAGTTTTAATAACATGTATGTACTATGGGATATTGCAATAACGTGCTAACGTGCCAATTTATTAGCATAATTGGTGCTCTTTAATGATCTGTAAGAATGATGCTTTATTAGTGTAAGTTTTTTGACATTTGGATATAAAGTGTTTCAATACTACAATATATGGTGTAAAAACGTCTGAGTGCTGCCCTCTTCAGGTTGAACGGTGGCAACTGCAGTTGAATTTTCCTTTTGGATGTTGGGTCCAAAGTGGCGTAAGCAGGTTCAAGCTCACCACGCCCTTGTTACGATCTCACCAAACATTTGGTACAAGCTTAGTTCGTATATGAGTCCCTAAAACACTTCCCAACAGATGTAAATAGATGAACAATGACTGAATTATCCCCTTATCTTTTTCTTTTCTTTTTATTTGTTTTAATTTTATTATAATTATTTGTTTTGTATTTATATACATATGTAATTCCTGTTTGTATTAAGAGCTGCTCCCTCAGCATGCAGCCATGTTTGTTTGTAAATCTTGATATTTTCAACAAAAAAAAAAAAAAAACAAGCTTAGTTCGTCCTCTCTATCTCCGTTGGGATCTGCCCACTTTTCTTGCATTTTTCAAATATTGCCAGTGGGTGGAGTCAGGCTCTGACCAGGGGTTTAGTTACGCTTTAATGCAATGCTAGGACTAGACTAAAAGGTATGTTTGAGCTGTCTTCTCTGAAAATAACATCTGTGGTTATGGATCCATAGTCCTTTTTGCTTTGTTTTTTACATCCTCTAATGTTTCAAGATACTAACTCAAAAATAACCAAGTAAAAATGTTTTGACAATCGGCGTGAATATACCACAATAAAACAGTAAAAACTCAGAATTGAACTCTGAATGTCACATTTTACACTATCAGCATCATATCATAATATGTAATTCTGTTCGTTTTGCTTTTTCCTCATATAGCAGTAACAGTGAGATCTCACTTGTGTCTCTTATTTTACCTGACACTTTTAGACAACATTACAAAGACAATAATATATTACTAACGTGATTAGCCTGCTGGACGAATTGTAAAAAACAGCACAATGTAAGCACTGCTAGTACAGGCTAGCTGAATATATCTTAATGATTACAGAGATAAGACAACACATAAAACTTGCAACCTTTCTCAGTTTGCACATCTGGACAATTCAATTTCCTTAAATCTCCTTAAACAGAGGTGAACTTTTCTTGTAAGCAAGACCACAATAGACATGTCAATGGAAAATGCCCTTGGTTAAAATAAAACACAATTATCAAAGTAAAGCATATCCTGTAATACACACAGGTTGCATTATATCAGTGTCAGTGAGTTAAACCTCCTATAACCCTATGTTCAATGTAACTTGTAGAGTGCCATGTAGTGACGGATCAAACGGACACTCATGTCAAGCTTGATGAGGACACAGTCAAAGCTTTAAAAGGTAGACTGAGGAGTTAACAAAATTCTAATGCCTATCTATGTTCATTAATTATTGGTTAATTTTGTATATATTCTGTTTCCTTTTCACAGACCTTGTGATTAAGTCTTCAGTGTCTGAATGGCAAGAAGAAGTGACCCTCCACTTAAACGTGACATTTAAACTGCTCTGTGTTTTGGTTCAGCCATTTGCAGGTTTATCTCGAGTTAGTTCAAATGCACTTCTGCATTTTTTCCAGTAACTTTTTGTTTAGAGAATTACATCATTATGATTATATAATTATTCAATGGTTGCATATTCATAGTGTACTTTTCATATTGATGTATTAATGTTCCACAATTTGATAAAAGTAGCTCATTGCATTTCACTGATCTTTGTTTTATATTGTAAAGTCATTTCAATAGCAGTAAATACATACTTAGTTGTTTCTTTAACATTTAATTTGTTGTTAATGATGGAAGAAACCGGTTCGTATGTATGAATACAGAATAGGTATCATTTTAGAATGAGTTAAAAAATGTTTTGGTGGCAAACATGCAGGTAAAATAGTATACATAACATTCTAATAGTATACTTGACTGTAATTCAAATGTCAAAATAAGTCTAGTTTTTAGACCAAAAATATCAAATTTAAGTGATTTTGTGCATTAAACAAGCCAAAAAAAAAATCTGCCAATGGGTTAAGCAAAAAATCTTGAACCTTTTTCTAAAACAAACACTAAATTCAAGAAAAATTCAAAATTTGCTTACCCCTTTGGCAGATTTTTTGTTCATGCAAAAGATCACTTAAATTTCATATTTTTGGTCTAAAAACTAGACTTATTTTCTTACATCATTTTGCTAATCAAGAAAATACATCTTGATTTAAGAATTTTTAGATATTTCTACTGAAAACAAGACAAAAATACTAAGTAAGAAAGTCATTTTATTTGCAGTGCACACTGCAAAAAATTATTTTCAAGAAAAAAAAAATTCTTAGTATTTTTGTCTTGCTTACAGTAAAAATATCTAAAATAATTTAATATAGTTAAATCTAAGTCTAGTTTTTAGACCAAAAATATCAAATTTAAGTGATTTTGAGCATAAAACAAGCAAAAAAATCTGCCAATGGGGTAAGCAAATTTTTCCTGAATTTAGTGTTTTATAAAAATTTTAAGATTATTTTGCTTACCCCATTGGCAGATTTTTTTGCTTGTTTAATGCACAAAATCACTGAAATTTGATATTTTTGGTCTAAAAACTAGACTTATTTTCTTGGGTCGTTTTGCTCATTAAGAAAAAGCATCTTAATTTAAGAATTTTTAGATATTTTTCCTGAAAACAAGACAAAAATACTAAGAATTTTTTTTCTTGAAAATCATTTTTTGCAGTGTATGTCTGGTTTTATGTTCCAGGGTCACATAAGTTGCGTTGTGTGCTTATGGTGTGTTTTTTTGCCCATTTTTTATGCGTCATTATTCAATATTTTTCCCGTCCTGCTGTCATGTTTTTTTATCTGATCTTTTGTCCCCACCACTTTTTAACACAAACTGACGCCCCTGTGTATGAGTCACATCAAAAAAGTTGCATATGCACAGCAGAGCATGTGAGATCTGCATTAATGTTTGCTCAAAATCGTGGATAAGCAAATGTTCACAGTATGATAACCGTACATGCAAAAATCGGGGTATACTGCCATATACTGTTACAACCCTACATCTTCATGCCCTGAATGTGCATCACACAAATCTCCATCAACTGCAAGATGCTAACCTATCAATATGGGCCAACATTTCTAAAGAATGCTTTCAGCACCTTGTTGAATCAATGCCATGTAGAATTAAAGGGGGATTTATAGTCGTGCGTAGGTCCTACGGCGTAGCAGCGACGGCGTAGGTTCCGCGTCGGTTTTCATTTATACTTGTGCGTCGCCGTCCGCGTCGACGTGCAAAGACACGCGAAACCGCTGGTTGGCAGTAATCACGCGTGTAACCACAGTAGCAGCAGAAGTCGTCACAGAAGAAGAAGCTAAGCAAGTTAACCCACAAACGAAGAAAAAATAGCAACTTGTTGTGTATAATTTGAGAAGACCAGCAATGATGTAAGTAAATAAACAGCGACTTATGTTGCAGTTTTAGTTAAATCACTCCTCAACTTGGCTCATCTTTGTTTTCACCGTCTCAACCGGAAATACCTATGACGCAGTTTTTTTACCTGACGGGAGGGGTTCTGGTGGACCAATCACAGAGCTTGCGGTCCGCGTAGGTCCGACGCGCTGTTAGGAATTTTGTGAGGTGCGCGTCAGGCTACGCAGAGCTACGCACAGGCTACGGATAGCCTACGCCGTAGCTACGGCGTAGCACCTACGCACGACTATAAATCGCCCTTAAGGCAGCTCTGAAGGTGAAAGGGGGTCAAACACAGTATTAGTATGGTGTTCCTAATAATCCTTTAGAATTGCATTTTACTGGCAGTTACATGTGTCTGTACTATTACGTATGTTTGTACAACCTATCAAAAAATTCCTTGTGTGTCTGAACCTTAACACACTTGCCAATAAAACTCTTTCTAATTCTGAGAGTTAAAAAAACAAGTGTGTTTACATAGGATTCTCTTTTAATTCCACCAGATGGCACCACTCATTGCCTAGAACATTTTAAATATTCTAGCTCTATTTTTCATACTGAATCAATTTACATTACGTTTACATTTAGCAGACACTTTTTTTCAAAGCGACTTACAAATGAGGTACCAAAAGAAGCAATTAGAGTAACACAAGAACAGCAATACATAAGTGCACTAGAACTAGTCTCATCAAGTCTAACACTCATAGCCACGGGTTAATAATTTATTTTTGCCAGAGAATGTTAAGATAAGGATAGAAAAGGAAAAGATATTAGCAAGTGAGGTGTTGGCGGAAGAGATGGGTTTTTAATTCATTATTAATATAAATAATATATTAATAATAAAATAATATAAATTAAATACAGCATTTTAACAGTTTAATATAGAAAGAAGGTGCATAATTTCTTTGGTTAATCAAATGATTATTGTCCATCCTAAAAAATGTTAGTTAACCAAAATATTGTACAATTATGTTATTGTAATAATTAAGAACCTTTACAAATGAACACACCGTTTATTAATTTTGAAGTCTAAATGCATTTACTAAATTAAAAGAAAATAACCGAACTACACCATGGTAGCTCGACTACAATGTCATAAAATATATTTAACTACAATTGTAAAATATATTACAGGTCAAAAACCTCAAAGATAGTGAAACATTTGTTTTAAAATTGTGTGTATTAAAATTCTAACTACAAACTACAATTTCTCAGTGATGGTCTGATGGTTACTTTGATCTTTTCTTCTGCGCATCTCCACTACAATTTCTATACATTTCATAAACGGGAACAGCAACAGTAGCCACACAACCACCAGAGCAGAGACGACCAATCGACCAACACAGTCTAAGGGAATAAAAGAACAACATGAAACAGATCAGTGTGTTTTAAGAAGAACAAAATTTACCAGCGTTTCACATTACAATAAAACAAGAATAATATGAAATAAAAGGTGCTAAACCATATCTCTTCAGAGATATGAACCACAAAACATGAATCTGTCTGTCAATATTCATCCACAACAAGACTGCAGGTAAAACACTCACTGCTACACTGTAAAAAGAATACTGTGAAAAATACAGTAACTTGCTGGCAGCAATTAGCTAGTAAGTTGCTGTATTTCATTTCACAGTATTCTTACTGTAAATTTAACTGCAGTAAAATTAAAATTACTGTGAACTCTTTTACAGTAATAATCACAGTACTGTATTTCATAACTACTACTGTAATAGGGATTACTGCATTTATTTTGTGTACTGTAAAATGAAGACACTGTTTGTCACAAAAATGCCATTTATTTTCTCACTTTAAATTACAAAAATTCATAATTTAAAAATAGCATAGCATACATTTTTTTCAACATGTTACATTTTTTCTGTGAACATCTCAAAACCTTTCTGAACACATACATTTTTTTTTATATGTTAACATTTTTCTGTGAATATTTCATTTAATTTCAACACTTCATACAAAAACACTTTTCTGAACACACAAAACAATCAATATTTATTAAAATGTTTCTGGTAAATTACAAATGCATAAAAATTAAATGATTTACATTTACAGCAGGATTTCAAACCTGAATATTGTTTTTCTCCAAGACGGTTTTTTTTTTCAGAACTATTATTCTTTTAAAACTGGACCTGAACTAGTTGACTTCCTGGGCTGGACTCTACCCTGTAGTGAAAGAAATGGACTATTAATGTAAAAGTTTATAAGCAAGACAGATGGGTTGATGACATATACATAAAAGTTTACTTCACAGTGTTTTAAAGGTGCGGTGTGTAATTTCAAGAAGGATCTCTTGACAAAAATGAAAAATAATATACAAAACTTAATTATCAGGGGTGTATAAAGACCTTTCATAATGAACCGTTATGTGTTTATTGCCTTAGAATGAGACGTTTTAACTACATACACAGAGGGTCCCCTTACATGGAAGCCGCCATTTTGTGCAGCCATGTTTCTACAGAAGCCCTTAACGGACAAACTTTTTTACTAAGTTGTCTCCAACTATGACATGTTTGTCCGGTGGCAGCTACCGTAGTTTCTCTATGTGTTTCAAAAGCAAGAGGTGAGCAGTGGACTGAGCAGTTGGTTGCAATTCACAACTTCACCACTAGATGCCGCTAAAATTTACACACTGCACCTTTAAATAAACAATTTTTATTTTTTTATATGCTCTGTTGGTGGTTTGTGGAGTAAAATCTAATATTTATTATTTAATAACTGTCTACATTAAAGGCGGAGTGCACAATGTTTGAAAAACGCTTTGGAAAAGGAGACGGGCCGACTACCAAAACACACTTAAAGCCAATCAGCAGTAAGGAGCGTGTCTACTAACCGACATCCTTGCTGGGTTGCTTATGTGTGAGGCGGGTCTTTTAAAAGAAGGTCCAGATTCTATTGGGGTAGGGGCGTGTTTGTTTAGGTGATTTCAAATATCAACATTGGCTTTCAAACATTGTGCACTCCGCCTTTAATACTATTATAAAATTATACATGAATATCCCACATTTCTGCCACAATACCATGTTTACAGTTAGTGATACAACAGTGAAATTTATGGTAAATATTTGTTGATTTTTGAATGGAAAAGTATTGTTTCACTCGACACGCCAAACACATATTTTGAAATGACGAACCACACACATGACGGGCTACATACATGTTGTGACAAACTTCGCATCGTGCGCCCTCGAAAAAAGAAGTCATCGGCCGCCACTGCATTAGAGCTGTGCTGCTTTTCTACCGTTTGCATGGCGAGTTAAATTAAACGTTTGATGTTTAACAATAGCACAACAGTTGATATAAACAAAAATAAACACTTTAAGAAGTATTTTACTAATCGGGTAGTTGGTTAAAGAATGAGTACTCAAATATTTGTTCCCATTCCTAGTAAAAACTATATAAAAAACAAATAAGTGCTTACCTCTGGATAAATTCCAATGTAGTGGCTGCATCATACATGGCTAGAGCAGAAGTGAAATCACAACGGTCACTCAATTGGAGGAGAACTCTGCCCTCGATGGAAAGCATCCATTTTTTGCCCCCAGAATGGACTCTCCTAAAAAATATTAAATAAAAGTTGACATTGCACAGTATTCAATCTGATATGGTTTACTATTTTACATAAGCAAAATTTATTGAAAACACTAGCCCTACATAACTACCTCTTTTTTTCCTATTAGATCAATAACCATTAGAGATTTTTGGAATGTATGTGCAAGATGACATAAAACTTTGTTCACACCACACAGTGACTCGATACAAATATGCTTTATAGATGAAGTAAACCTTAAAATTGGCATCTATTGTGTATGTCGAGTGCTGGGATCTTACCGAGCATGATGAGCCTTGGAGTGCTTGGCAGGGAAATCTGGGCCTCAGCATCTGTTTAGGTGGAAGTTTTCTGTAACACAAAATAAACAAACAAATAAAAACTATTAGAAATCACAAGTACAATATTCATAAGAGAAAAAGTGTGTCAATACTGTACAAAAATAACTTGCATTAACCAAGAGAAAAACAGCTTCTTCCTGTGCACTTTAACATGTTTGATATATTAATATATATATAAATCATAGAATAAACAACATTGCTTGCATTTGAAAATCATCATGCATGCCAGTTCATGTAACTTATGTACCTGAACGATGGTCGATGGCTCTTGTCTGCAGTCTAAAAGGAAAAAAAAGAGGTGAATAAAAGAACGAGTAAGATCTCGAAATATCTTAATACAGTGCGAGCATATTATAATACTATAATATATATACACAATTTCAAACTATTTTGAATTCAGCAATGCTAACGTTAGGTACTCTTTAATCAAATAAAAAGACGTTATAAATGTAATGTCGCCAGATAAGACAAATATTTATACAATATGCTCCCAAAAGTCGGGTATATCACTTCAAATTCGCCTATTAACAATCTAACGTTATAGTTTCTGCAGTTTGACCTCCAATGAAGTTCAGAAAAATCGTGAAATTATGAATAATGTGTGTTATTGTGTTTTCTTTCGAATCGGCCCGCTTAACTTTATGCGTTTCCTCAGGCAGCAACGTAAGCGAGCAAGAGAAAAAAACGAGAGATTTAAACGAATATCGCGCCAATAAATACAAAAATACACACTTTTAAATTAATTTTGGTTCACAATGCTAACGCTATAATTAAATTAAAGACGTTATAAATGTAATGTTGCCGGATAAGTCTTACCTCATATCTCCTCAGCTGCGTTTTCTTTCAGCTCGAGAGACTGGTTTCAGCCTGCGGAGGTCGTCGCACTTGCATATGCAGGGTCCATACGTCATCAACCCTGGGTTATTTAAGTTAACTGACCATTAGATTCGCAAGTCATAAGCATATTAAACAATTTACTATTAACTTAGAATAACAGTCAACTTTATAATTGTTAATATTCTGAAACAAGACAGTTTTGATGACGTATGCAGCCGAGAAATGCGACCTCCAGAGGCTGCAGCCTTCGCATTGAGACACGGCCAATTACTTTTATTATTAAATTATTATCCTTCTCTTAACTATGACGTTATAAAATGTTGCCAGACTAGAAAATATATCGAAATCATTCAGAAATATATATTTGTGGTAATAAAATTGCAAAATGCACACAAGAGACGGGTTTACTAGGAAGTGTGCTGCTCATTACTCCTCTCTCTCAGTGCACTCTTAAAGTTGAACAAACAGGTGACTTTACAAGAGTAAACTTTGGAATTAAATTAGCAAATTTACCTTTCTGAAGTAAAAATTCAGATGAAAGTGTGGAATCTCGTAGCTTTCCTTGGCTGAAGAAAAAATCCTCTAGAAATTGCTGTATTGTGATTCACAGAAAAAATATTTTTACTGTAGAATTTACCCGCCGTTGAAAAAAGACCATGATGCTTTGCAGATCTACAGCAACTTGCTGTATACAAGTTCTACAGTAAGCATTTGCTCATTTTACAGTAATAATGCTGTGAAAACTACAGAAATTTGTTAGTGTATATCTCTGCACCACAACACAACAGACAATAAAAAAGATGAAGGCATGTGTAAGACTGACACTACACTTCTGCAGGAGGACCCATTTAAAACAGTTTCAACCTTTAGACCATTCAAGTTTGTCTTTTGTTATTACTGTGACAAGCACATTATTTTAATTAACATTAATGAAAAAATGTGATATGAACATATGATATTACTTACACTGCTCTGAGCTTATAAGTCATAATACATGAAGAGCTCAGATGAAAAAGCCACTAAACAGCATCAGTCAAAAAAGGAGATAATGATTTTAACCGAACATGTCAGACGCACTTACTGTAGAAGATTGTTTTAATAAGTGGAAACAAATGAACTCAGTCAATAAAAACTGTACCTGAACACTTCTGACAGACATCAGTGACGTTGAGATGTTGAGTCTGATTACTGATGGTATTGTTCACCACACAGCTGTAAGAATCATTCAGACACTTCAGATGAAGAGAGATGCTGCTGATGTTGAGATCAGACACACTGATGCTGGACAATACACTGTTTCCTTTGTACCAGGACAGACTCACATCTCTCACATTCAACACTGAACACACAAAGACACATGATGATGTTTCTGATGATGAAGAGTTTTGCGTAGTGATGACAGGAACGGGCAGACGAGCTGGAAAACATTTTTATCATCAATATCATTACGAGTAATTACTGTATGATAGTAATGTGTGTATATATAATATCTCAACTAAAGCAATAAGTCCTAAGAAGGGGTTTGAGGTTTATAGGGCTTAAAGGGATAGGTCACCCAAAAATGAAAATGCTGCCATCATTCTCTTACTCTTATGTTGTTACAAACCTGTATTTGTTTATTCTGATGAACATGAAGGAAGATATTTTGAGGAATGTTTGTAACTGAACAAATCATGAGCCCCACATTCACTTCCGTAGTACGAAAAAAAGAATACTATGGAAGTGAATGGGGCTCATGATTGGTTCAGTGACAAACATGTTCATCAGAATAAAAAAATACAGGTTTATAACAACAAAAGAGTGAGAAAATGATGATAGAAATTTCATTTTTGGGTGACCTACACCATAAAGGGATATTGTTAAACACGACACAGAGCAGCTTTACAGAGATTCTTGCTTTTGTTATATGGCTTTCCTGACAATGATTCATTAAAGCAAACAGCAAGAACAATGTAAAGATATTGATAAACATATTCAACAAAGCAGTAGATCATCAGAAACCGAATTATTGACAAACAATACACTAATACTGATGTCATGAGATCACTAAAATCATTTACAAAAACCACCAATCAAAATCAAACACCTAAACTATCAGTTTTATGTAAGGTTAAATGTTTAGTAGAAATTTTTATTGTAGAAATAAGCCCAGACAGAATGATCAGGACCCAACGGTAAAGCGGGTACCTCACTGAATGGGGTTATTATATGGTTAAGATGTCAAGAACACGCTATTTGGTTTAATCGTGTGTAAATATAATGTCAGATATGTTATTAAAAAAACATTTATATTTAATTTTTGTGTAATATTAAACTGGACCTGTCAAAATAATTTGCTGCATTTGGGTTACTGCGTGTTATTAGTTTTGAACAGTTGATATCTGGAAATAACAATCCTGCAAATGTCGTGACCGGCCAATAATAATCAAGCATTACGACGAGCCGTGTAATAAACTAAAATATAAAAAGACAGGACAAACCATAAATCTTTACTCACCATAGACAGTAACATTGAATGTGTGTGACAACATCAGCTTGCTGGTGATGATTATTTGATAAAGTCCAGTGTGTTGAGTTGTGATGTTTGTGATGATGAGATCTCCAGTCTGATTATTCACCTGCAGTCTGTCTCTGAATCTCCCATCAAAATCTTCATCATATATTGATGTCTTGTTGGCTTCTCTATTGATTCTGGCTATGAGAGACCCTTGAGTTTTCCATAGTATGAGATGAGCGCTCAGTATTTCAGTAATATTACTGTGTAGAGTAACAGAATCTCCCTCCGTCACTGACACTGACTTCACTTCATCACCAACAACACCTGCAGACACACCAAAGTTCATCAAAGTTTTGGAGTAAAGTTTATTTGGTCTTTTTCATCTTTAACAAAAGCACAAAGACAAACCTAGAAAGATATTTGGAAATGTGAGCTTTGGATGAAAGATTTCTTAAAATATAGAAACTGACTAAAAGGATTTAAAGAACAGCATGGAAAACATGAGAACTCTGAATGAATAAAACAGCTTCAAATATTTTAATCTTCAGGCTTTGGTTTGGTAAATATTCATTTATGTATTTAAACAAATGTTTTCCATTCAGATTCTGATTCAATTCCTAAACTTCACTGACAGAAATAAAGTTCATTTGACTTTTACACAAATAACAACAAATCTTAATAGAGGAAAAAACTTTTATCTTCAAATATGAAGAAATTAAGCTTCTTATTTTAACTATAAATCCATAAACAGTTAACAGAGTATTAAAATAAATCATATCTGATGAATATTTAGATTATGTGACATCACAGACATCCAAACTAGATTTTATATTAGAATTAAATGAAGTGCATCTTAGGACTAAAATAAAATAAAACATCATAACTCTGTAAACACATTTAAATAACACATTTATAACTTACCATTCAGAGAAGTGAAGCAGAAAGAGAGAAAAACAAACACGATTAACATTTTCTTCAACAGTTCAGATGTCTGAAATAACAACACAACAACAATCTGACAGTGATGTGATCTCCAGTAAAGTTGTATAGAGATTAACACAACTTCAGTTTGTGTTCTGTGTCTGAGCATGCGTGTTGACTTTAAATCAGGGCTGGTTTTCAATAGAAGGATCAGTTTGAATGTCAATGGGTTTGAAATGTCTCAGTAGGTAACATGGTCTCATCTCTACAATAGTTTACAGTATGTATTAATATGTAGTCATATCAAAGCATTACATAAATCAGTTTAACTGTATCATCTCAACAATATAGCAAGAATTAGGTGCTTAAGACTTAAAAAAAAACATATTTATGCATTTATCAACAGCAGGATGGATTTCTGTACTACTCTTCACCAGATTATCTTTAATAAAGACTGAGATTATCATTATTATTATTATAAATGATTTCTCTTATCTTTTATTTAATCTTATTCAAGTTTATCAGGTTTACTTCATAATATCAGATTAAGATTTAAATTATTTTCTTTTTCCTTATTTTTTCCTTATTTTATATATATATAATATATAATATATTTGTCTTGTGTTTTTAGGACAGATACTGTAACTAAAAATTTTTTGAGGGTGGGGTTTAAGAGGCTTGTGGTTAAATTCATCTGATGGGAGTTTCATATTCAATGAATTTCTTTAAACGAGTTTATCATCATAAACGGTATTAACAGTGTTTCTCTACTTGACTTTACATCACAACACTGTCAGATTGTTGTTGTGTTGTTATTTCAGACATCTCAAGAAAATGTTTCTCATGTTTGTTTTTCTCTCTTTGTGCTTCACTTCTCTGAATGGTAAGTTATAAATGTGTTATTTAAATGTGTTAACAGAGTTATGATGTTTTATTTTAGTCTAAAGATGCACTTGATTTAATTCTTATATAAAAACTGAGATCTTATCTAGTTTGGATGTCTTTGATGTTACACACTGTAAAAAAAAACTCTGTAGAAATTACAGTGTTACTTGCAGCCTGTAGATTTAAGTGTATGTTATTTACTGGTAACAGTTTGTTCAAAGTTAAATGAACATTAAATATTAAAAAGTCTTTATATTTACAAAATAAAACTATACAATAACAGCCTCATGCAAAGCATTCTGGGGACCAGAAATAATCATCAACCTGTTTCTGTTTTTTGCTTCAGATTTAGTTTTAGTTTGCTTGATGTTGTTATTTTAACTCTGCAAAGACTTGTTAATGTTCATTTAACTTTGAACAAAATGATAACAGTAAATAACATAAATTTAAATCTGCAGTAACCAGCTGCAAGTAACTAAATATTCTAAATATTCATCAGATATAATTTATTTTAATAATCTGTCATTTGTTTATGGATTTATAGTTAAAATAAGAAGCTTAATTTCTTCATATTTGAAGATGAAAAATTTTTCCTCTAAGATTTGTTGTTGTTTGTGTAAAAGTCAAATAAACTTTAAATCTTTTGTTTAAATACATAAATAAATATTTACCACACCAAAGCCTGAAGATTAAAATAATTGAAGCTGTTTTATTCATTTAGAGATCTCTTATTTTTCCATGCTGTATTTTAAATGTTTAAATAGTTTTAGTTAGCAATAGTAACCCTGTCCTGTAGTTTACAGTATGTTATATTACATTTATGTTATTCCATAGTTTAGATTAGTTTACTATGCTGTTTTTTTCAGGCTTTTGAAATTCACTTCAAATAAAAGCATTGTCTTAATGCCTTAATGTAAATGTGCTTTTATACTAAAATATGGAAAAATATAAATAAATAATGTGTAAGTGTAAATTCAGACATCTCTTCTTTTTCCATGCTGTTGAAGCTTGTTAGTAATTTTGTGTCCCTGTAGCTCAACTGTTAGATCAAAGCATTAACAGCACAAACGGTTGTGGGTTTTATTTTCAGAGAACACACACTGATAAAGCGCTCTTTAATGGATATAAGTGTCTGCCAAATGCATAATTGTAACGTACATTTTAAGAAATCTTTCTTCCAAAGCTCACATTTCCAAATCGCTTTCCATGTGTTTTTGTTAAACTTTACTCCAAAACTTTGATGAACTTTGGTGTGTCTGCAGGTGTGTTTGGTGATGAAGTGAAGTCAGTGTCAGTGACGGAGGGAGATTCTGTTACTCTACACAGTAATATTACAGAAATACTGAGCGCTCATCTCATACTATGGAAAACTCAAGGGTCTCTCATAGCCAGAATCAATAGAGAAGCCAACAAGACCTCAATATATGATGAAGATTTTGATGGGAGATTCAGAGACAGACTGCAGGTGAATAATCAGACTGGAGATCTCATCATCACAAACATCACAACTCAACACACTGGACTTTATCAAATAATCATCACCAGCAAGCTGACGTTGTCACACACATTCAATGTTACTGTCTATGGTGAGTAAAGATTTATGGTTTGTCCTCTTAATTACATATTTTAGGATTTGGCATTTTAACTTTAATCATAATTACTCTCAATTGTGTCTCTTGCTTTACATTAATATGCTTTAGATTTTTTTTTGTTCTCTCATGCTTTTTTTTAGCTTGTCTGCCTGTTCCTGTCATCACCAGAGACTTTTCACAATGTTCATCATGTGTGTTGTTGTGTTCAGTGTTGAATGTGAGAGATGTGAGTCTGTCCTGGTACAAAGGAAACAGTTTATTGTCCATCATCAGTGTGTCTGATCTCAACATCAGACTCTCTCTACCTCTGGAGGTTGAATATCAGGATACAAACACATACAGCTGTGTGGTGAACAATCCTCTCACAAACCAAACTCAACATCTTAACATCAATGATGTCTGTCAAATATGTTCAGGTACAACAGCTGTGATTATTTGCATTTATTCAATGGGCTGATCTGAGGCCGAACCGACAGGTTTAGTTACAGTAATGTTTGTTGTTATTACAGCTCTCACCTTCATTATGATCCCTTGTGTTGCTGTTGGATGTCTGATGATTGTCGCTTCAGTTCTGTTCTTCTTGATCTACAGGAAATACAGAAATACACCGCAACAGGGTAAATATCAACTAGTACTAATACAGCTGTATGGTAATAACTACAGTATAATAACAAATAAATACATTTTTATTGTTTCTGATACAGTTGAATCTAGAGAAGAGGAAATCACTTATGTAGATCCAACATTCGGTAAAAAAAGAGCAGCACATAAACCGGTAAGACCCTTCATGAATGTTTACATGAATACATGAAATCTCACATGTGTACAAGCACGTACAATAAATATATTTTACTTGTTGTATAGTTGTGTATAGTATTGTACTGGTTACAAAACAAGCTGCTAGCAACCATTTATACATACAAGACACAAAGATATTCATGACAACAAGATGAACATAGCTGAAACAAATCAGACAAATAGACAAATCTAAAAGAGGACAAGAGAAACACAAAACGAAACATAAAACAAAACACATGTGGAAACAAGTAGAGATGATTCAGAGAACAAAGGTGATTTCTACAAATGTTTGTAATAATCTCTAATAGAAGGGTCCAAAAATTCTTACCTGAACCGGAAGAGACCCGTAAATGTGCTAGACTGAACCAACCCGGAACTGTCTGTTATTTTGAAAGCTGGACCCGGAACCGGCCTGAACCCGTCTATTATTTAAAAGCTGGACTCGAACCCGTCTGGGAAGGCACAGGCCCGACCAGCAAATCTTAAGCTAAATGTTATTAAGTCAATAAACAAGTAAATTAAACTTTTTGTCTTACCCATAGAAGTTAGCCTTGTACCTGACTATGATGCACAATCCTCATTGCCAAGAAAGTTCCATGTTTTTCTTCTCTTGACGATTGAAATGCTTTTAATGCTTATTCCAGCTTTAAAAGTCCACTTTACAGTCACAGTGATGAATAACGCAGTTTTACATTTGTTGTTTATCGGGTCAACTAGCATAATAATTTATACTCTTTGCCCATTTGGATTTTAATAACGATTGCTCGTTCAGTGTAATGGCTGCTGACGTTAGCTTTACTTCTTTCCTATCATCTCTGTGCTCTTTGAGCAGAGTCTGCGCGAAAACTTTAAATATAACAGCAAGACGGTCAATTTATATTATTATTATAAAAATCAGAGAAGTCAGTGAAAAACGCGCGGTATGGCGGAATAAGTCCCGCCTTTTAAATTAAAGAGCCAATTGTCAAATGTAAAGTCATTGCATCTCACTGCAAAAGCTCCTGACTGGTAGCCAGAGAAACATTACAAGAGCGCATGTGCATTAACGCAGTTTGAGCGCCATAGAAAAAATGTATGCGACAGTTCATCAAAGTTTTTGTTGCTGATTTTGAAATATTTTATTTAAATGTGTTTGTGTTCTCAGAGTGTTCTCGGGTATTACCCACAATGTTAAACAGACCCGTGACCGAAGTAATAGATTGACTTCAGGTCTTCAGTGTAGACATCTAATCTCTAGTCAGTCTTATTAAATATACTATATAATGTTACAGTTCTTAACTTTCTTAACTTGTTTAAGGTTTTGCAAAAAGAAAAATGATCGGACAAATATATTAAGGTCACTATGAATTTGATTCAGAAAACACGGTTAGTGTTTTAGTAATTTAGTTTTTGTACATTGTACACATGGCAAACCAAGGCTTTCAAATGCCTTCTGGAACCCAAAGTAAGATAAAGTTGATAGATACAATCAAAATTAAATGTATTAGTGTGTGAAAATATAGTGCGAAACAAACCCACTCTTCTACTCAATTGATTGGAAAATGTTTTTGGGCTTACTGATAATGTGTTACAGTGGTTTAAGTATTTCCTCTCAGATCGAAAGCTGTTTGTGTCTCTGGGTGGATGCAGATCCAAAGTTGGAACAGTGCAATTTGCAATTTGGAGTTCCCCAGGGATCTGTTTTAAGTCCCTTGCTTTTTATTATGTACATTTTTCCCCTGGGCCAGCTTTTTAGATCCTTGGGTCTAAATTTTCATTTTTATGCAGACGACACACAAATTTATATTCATTCAAAGGCTGCCAATACCACATCTATTACCTTTTTAGAACATCGTATTTCTAAGATAAAAATGTGGATGTCTCAAAAATGTATCTGTCTTAATAACGACAAGATTATACTAATTGGTTCACCCCAACAACTCTGCAAAGCCGATGCTGTAACCTTAACGGGGGATGGGTCTGCTTTGGAGTTTCAAACTAAATAAAAAAATTTGGGGGTGATATTTGATGCAAATTTAACATTTGATCCTCATGTCCAGAATATGGTAAAAGTTTCCTTAGAAATATCGCACGATTGCGCCCCATGTTATCATTTTCTGTGGCTGAAAAATTTATAATCTCATTTGTCTCTTCAGGACTCTGATGAAGATGTAATTGTACATCGAAACGTTAGTCACTGTTGTGCATCTTTATTAAAATAATTTTATACAGACATCTGTGCTGCACCGGCGATCTCTTTTTTGTATATTGTTCTGTCCTTCTCTGGTCGCAACGGATTGTCGTGGATCACAGAAGCGCAGTTTACTCCCTTTTTTAATTTGTCTTTTCTCGCATCGACTACTGTAATGCTCTGCTTGCTGGGGTTTCTAGATGTACACTAAACAAATTACAGTATGTATAAAACTTTGCAGCCAGAATCCTGACAAAAACTAGGCAAGGTGAGCACATTACTCCTATTCTGGAGTCCTTGCACTGGCTCCCAGTTAGGTATCGTGTTGATTTTAAAATCCTCATGCTCACCTACAAGGCCTTGAATGGTTTTGCTCCACATTATCTGTCTGAACTTTTAACTGCTTATGCTCCAAGCTGCAATCTTCGAACCTCTGTCTCTGGCTTTGATGTATGTGTACTTTATAATGTTTTTTTTATGATTCTATAAAGCGCTTTGAGATGCAACCTTAAAGGAGCTATATAAAATAAAGTTTATAATTATTATTATTAAAAACCCCTCCCAAAAGCTATATTGGGGTGGTATTTTAAACGCATGGTTTTGCACCTATTTGGGGTCGGTTCTTGCTTAACTGGCAACCTCAATATGAAATGCAAGCACTTGATGCTGATTGGCTGCCTTTGCTGCCACTCACAAGAATGTAAACTTCGCCGCAAATTATATTGAGGGGGAGAGAATTGAATGAGAGTGGGTGGGCAGTGAGATGCATTTTACGTAATATGTATCCGTTGTTCAGATTGGTCCATTTTCTGGCATACATTTCTAAAGGAGGAATTTCTATGAAACAGAGATGTTCAGAATGTCTAGCACTTTTCGTATGTTCGTGAATGCGGGTAGACTACCGTCAGTTATATTTCGTTACAGTATTCGTCATCATATGACTTTTTATTTCGTTTTTATATAGTTTTCGTCTGTGAAAAAGGTTTGTTGACAAATATTTTCGTCATAGTCATCGTCAATAAAATTAACACTGGATGTCACTCTTCACTTTAACTTCAAATCAAATTTCCTGTCCAATCAAATGCTCTTTAGATCCTGAAGCATCCCGCCCTTTTGTTACAGTATTCCTTTGCTGGACTGTGCCATAAATGAAACACTATTGGTTGGGTCTTCTCGATAGTCCCTTTATGACTTCCTGTTTCAGTTAAACTGATGTTACATTATGCTGCACATTCCAAGGCACTTCAGTGGGCCTTTAACTAAGCCTGGGATTGATCACACTGAGTATTACATATGCTAGCAATCAGATACAGTACACATTACTACACTCTAAAAATGGCTGGGTTATTTTTGACTCATAATAGGTAAATATTGGACAGAACACATTTACCCAATGGTTAAACATTGACCCAATGCTGGGTTATTATTTCCCCCCCTGGTTGCATAACAACAACCCAACATTGGGTCATTTTGGCTCGGCACTTGTTCTGTCCAATATTTACCCATTATGAGTCAAAAATAACCCAGCCATTTTTAGAGTGTAGTGTTTTTAACTTTGTCTTTAGTCTTATTTAATGCATACACAACAATCTCTGAATATAGATTAATAATGATTTAATGAATTGATCTGATTGTTACTACATGTGTGTGTTTTTATGTTGTGTGTTCTTCTGTACAGGGATCTGAAGTAGTGGATGATGTTGTGTATGCACGAGTCAAGAGATGATAAACAAACTCACTGTGATTCTCAGATTCAGCTGCGTGATCATCTTCAGTTTCTGTTATAACTTCAGATGGTTTGAGTTTTAAGTTTCTCCTGAACAGAGTTTAGTTATTTTATAGTAATATTACATGAAGTCTGTTTACTCTCTTGTTCACAATTCACAAGCATAAACCTCATGTTAACAGCCAAAAATGCAACTATAGGACAATTAAATAACATTGATAGACAGCAGATTAAAGAAAGATTAAACTGCAAATCATTATCAGAAATACTGTGATCAATATATAATTAATAACTAAAAGTGTGGATATGATGGTTTTTTAAACACAAAGTATTTCTATATTTTATTTTTGTCACTGAATGCATGCAACACTTTAACAACTTTTCTGGGTTAAAGTTTAACCTGTTGTGGAAAGAAATGTGGTTTTGTTCTGTTGGTGGACATGAGAGATGTGTTTGTATTTGACTATAAGTGGCTGTTTGTGGTTAATGTGTATGTGTGTGTGTATATGAGAGGTGTGATCAGTGTGTGTGTGTGTGTGTGTGTGTGTGTGTGTGTGTGTGTGTGTGTGAGAGAGAGAGAGATAGAGAGAGATATGTGATCAGTGTGCGTGTGTATGTGAGATGTGTGATCAGTGTTTATAGGTTTGTGTGATTGTGTAAAAATAGTGTTGGTCTTCTTTATACTACACAAAATCTTACACCAAAATACAACCCAAATGAACCCATCAAGACTAAAGTTTGATAAATGAAAGATTCAATCAAAGTGATATTACTGTGATGTATTACTTTAAGATGCATATGATTTATGTTAAGTTCATCCCAAACAGTGGGCCGGGCCCCTTTGTGTATTTATTGTGGATAAAGATGATTGGAGGGCCGCATTTGGCCCACAGGCCGCCAGTTGAATATCCCTGCCCTATACACTAAAACCTGCTGTAGACCTTCTGACCTGCGAATTTGTATCAGCGTTGTTACAAGTACAAAACTGGTATGTCACAACGCGACCTTTCTCTCTACTAAGAAGCACAAGTGAATGAAGCCAAAGATCATATTGTTGAGCTGCTCTCCGCCCATTCACCGCAGCAACGTCTGACAAATACTTGCATGCTCAAAGTCTAGTGTGACCACAACCTAAGTCAACTGATGTATGACAAATGAACACAAAAACCACTGTGCAGCACTGCTTCAGACACATTTTTATTTAAAAACTGCCTTTGAGCAGTAGACTTTGAGCATGTGAGTATTTGTCGGATGTGGCAGTAAAAAGCAGCTACAAAAATGTATGGTATGTGGAAAATAATGTGTTTTTGAACCATAAACCATGCAAACACATTGTATTATAAACCAAATACACAAAATAACGTTGTTTTTAGCAATGAAACAGGTGCTCTTTAAAAATAAATTCTTAGCCTACATGCTCATGTCTTAGAGTGTATGTTATGGGTAGAGGGTGGGGGCCCACATTTATAATTTTCAGGGGGCCCATAATTCTTTAGCTAAAATTTTACTAATTTCTTTTTATTTAGTAAAGTTTCTTTTTGGGTGAACTATCCGTTTAATATTGAACACATGCACATGGAGTACAAACTCTAGTTTGAGAATAATCTAGAATTTTCAAAATGTTCAAAGACTGGTTTTACTCTTTCAGACTTTGTATAATAGTAGTAATTTGGGTAGAGGAATACAAGTCTTAAGGGCTCATTATAGTTGTGCTTAAACAGCGTAGCCTAGACGGCGTATTCTATGCGTCGGTTTTCATATATACTTCCACCAACCGGACTATGGTCTCTTACTCACTGCTTCTGCATTCACTTCCTTGTCTTTGTGGATTTACCCATGACATCATCTCATTCATGTTGCTGAGTATTGTTAGTTGTAACAATGTCTTTGTGTATTTGTGTAAACTTCCACTCGATTCAGGTTTGGGTTGACTATTCTGTAACGCGGGAGACTTGTGGTAGAATCCAAGTGCAGAAGTTTATTAACAAACCAGGCAAACAAGACAAAAGGGTAATCCACAAACATAATCCAATGAACAAGCAAAGGTCAAACCAGAACATGAAACATAGAAACAAGAGACAATGGCAATGATAAATGCTTAGTAATGCAGGTTATAACTAACAATGCTCAGCAACATGAATGAGATGATGTCATGAGGTGCGTTCCATTCGACAGGGTCCCTGCGGAGTGTTCACTGCTCCCTACTCCCTGAGCACGGTATATCAGTTGAAGTGGACTTCACGGACAATAACCGCTCATTTGGAACGGCCTGCAAACGTCATCAAAGAAAGTCAACGACGGGGTCGCGCAGATTGATATAACATAAATATATATAGGACTTCATTCATATTTTAATTTTTATTTACTATCACATTTCAAATATGTACACTATACAATAAAAAAAACATTGAGTACTACGTAATGAAAAACGTATGTTTATTATACACTTTAATTGACTATTGCTGCTATTACTTGACTATTAACAGAATTGAAGCCCTGCTGTAACTGTCATGCAAATATGAAAGTAAACTTTAAACTTTGGTTAACTATGTGTATATATGTGTTTTTAAACGCTTGTCATATAATTGCATAGCGGTCTGACCGTTCCGACGGGTGATCACGTGATGCGCGCAATGACAGTTGGGTGATTATCGCTCTCCACTTCCTGTGAAGTGATGTATCGATGTTCCCTGATTCCCTATGCCGTGCGCAGTGCCCTTCGAACTGAACATGTTCGCTCCCTTCGGATTGGAATCTCACTTAAGATGGCGGAATACCCTGTGAAGTCCACTTCGCAGTCCACTTACGGTCGAATGGAACGCACCTATGGTTAAATCCACAAAGACAAGGAAGTGAATGCAGAAGCAGTGAGTGAGAGTCCATAGTCCAGTTGGTGGAGTTGGTGCCACCAGGTGGTAGGATGAATGGTAACCTATCATTCATTACAAGTGTCCTGCCGAAGATGCTATAATAAACTGTGTTTTTACTCCCCCCACCAGTGTTTGTTTAATTATTTACTTCTTAACAACATTCCAGTATCTATAGCTACAGTATATTCATGGCTAGAACCAGTTAATCTATATACATAAGTTAGCAAAGTTTCATTCATTCACAAATTTCCTTTTCCATCACTTTGGGGTTGAATGATTATGATAAAAATAAATTATTTCAAAATTCATGGCAATGGCATTAGCTGTGTTTATTTTTTATGCATTTTTGCAAAGAGCCACACAACATGAACATGTTCAACTGACCAACCTAATTTTTAAACCTTAAAATTATAAAAGTATATTCAATATAAAAAATATATTACAGGTAAAGAACTAAATAGTGGAAATTTTGTTTTTGAAATGATGTATTAAAATTTGTAGGAACTACAAGCTACAATTTCTCAGTGATGGTCTTATGGTGTCTTTGATCTTTTCTTCTGCGCATCTCCACCAGAGTTGCTGTAAATGTCATAAACCAGAACAGTAACAGTAGCCACACCCACCAGAGTAGAGATGACCAATTGGATCACAGCTTCAAGGCCATAACAACAGCAAAAAAAGTCTGAAAGAGCAAGAGGGAGAAACAGGCGTAAGGGGTGTGCAGTGGTGAGGATGCATCTGTCATCGCAACAAGAAGTTATGGTTCAGAACTTTGAAACAAGGATTTCAATACTACAGTACATTAACATTAACGACAAGAAATATCTGCAAACTGGAATGAAGCAGAGATCAGTGAGCTCTTCACTATCCGTGCTAAAGCCGAGATCATTCACCAGCATAACAGAACAGTGCATCACCTTATAATCTTATCATAAACTACAATGCACACGCATGGTTTCTCAAGAGAAAAATCACAGATATTTTGCAAACTTCAGACCCCATATTTACCCCCTTCGGAGACCCAGAGAATCTCACCTTATTTTAGGGTTTATTCCTTAGGATTCAAACAAAAGTTTTATTTTGTGCATCATGCTTCCTCGTGTTACTACTCATGTAACAGTCTTTAAATAGGGAAAACAAGTGTTTGGTGGCTTCTAAATGCATCCCTGTTTGGATCATAATGAATGAATGAATGAGGCTAGGCTAAATGCTAACACATTCACGAGGAGCTGTACAAAGGGCAAACATTGAATAGGATATGTATGTACAGTGAGGAAAATAAGTATTTGAACAACCTGCTATTTTGAAAGTTTTCCCACTTAGAAATCATGGAAGGGTCTGAAATTGTCATTGTAGGTGCATGTCCACTGTGAGAGACATAATCTAAAAAAAATCCAGAAATCACAATGTATGATTTTTAACTATTTTTTTCTATGATACAGCTGCAAATAAGTATTTGAACACCTGAGAAAGTCAAACGTTTCCTGTAGTTTTTCACCAGGTTTGCACACACTGCAGGAGGGATTTTGGCCCACTCCTCCACACAGATCTTCTCTAGATCAGTCTGGTTTCTGGCCTTTCTTCGCTGAGAAACACAGAGTTTGAGCTCCCTCCAAAGATTCTCTATTGGGTTTAGGGCTGGAGACTGGCTAGGCTACGCCAGAACCTTGATATGCTTCTTACAGAGCCACTCATTGGTTATCCTGGCTGTGTGCTTCTGGTCATTGTCATAAGACCCAGCCTCGACCCATCTTCAATGCTCTAACTGAGGGAAGGAGGTTGTTCCCCAAAATCTCGCAATACACGGCCCTGGTCATCCTCTCCTTAATACAGTGCAGTCGCCCTGTCCCATGTGCAGAAAAACATCCCCAATGCATGATGCTACTACCCCCATGCTTCACAGTAGGGATGGTGTTCTTGGGATGGTACTCATCATCATTCTTCCTCCAAACACGTTTAGTGGAACTATAACCTAATAGTTCTATTTTGCTCTCATCTGACCACATGACTTTCTCCCATGACTCGTCTGAATCATCCAAATGGTCATTGGCAAACTTAAGACGGGCCTGGACATGTGCTGGTTTAAGCAGGGGAACCTTCCATGCCATGCATGATTTCAAACCATGACGTCTTAGTGTATTACCAACAGTAAACTTGAAACGGTGGTCCAAGCTCTTTTCAGGTCATTGACCAGCTCCTCCCGTGTGGTTCTGGGCTGATTTCTCACCTTTCTTAAGATCATTTCCAGGCTTGTGGAGGTGTACAATTTTGTCTCTAGTGTCTTTGGACAGCTCTTTGGTCTTGGCCATGTTAGTAGTTGGATTCTTACTGATTGTATGGTGTGGACAGGTGTCTTTATGCAGCTAACGACCTCAAACAGGTGCATCTTATGTAGAATAATAAATAAATGAGGACATTTTAAAGGCAGACTAACAGGTCTTTGAGGGTCAGAATTCTAGCTGATAGACAGGTGTTCAAATATTTATTTGCAGCTGTATCATACAAATAAATAGTTAAAATATCATACATTGTGATTTCTGGATTATTATTTTTTTTGATTATGTCTCTCACAGTGGACATGTACCTACGATATAAGACCCCTCCATGATTTCTAAGTGGGAGAACTTGCAAAATAGCAGGGTGTTCAAATATTTTCCTCACTGTATTAATTTGTCTAAATTGAGGTAAGAACATAGTAAAATATTGAAAAACAGTGGTGTTTTCCTTTAAGATTTGACATTTTTGTAAAGTATTTCAAAACGTTTAAACAGTAGTGTAAGTGGGAACAAATTAATTTACTGAATAAGATCTGTACCTGAACATGGCTGACAGACATCATTGATGTTGAGATGTTGAGTTTGGTTTGTGAGAGGATTGTTCACCACACAGCTGTATGTGTTTGTATCCTGATATTCAACCTCCAGAGGTAGAGAGAGTCTGATGTTGAGATCAGACACACTGATGTTGGACAATAAACTGTTTTCTTTGTACCAGGACAGACTCACATCTCTCACATTCAACACTGAACACAATAACACACATGATGAACACTGTGAAGAGTCTCTGCTGATATCAGAAAGGGGCAGACAAGCTGAAAAACATGAGAGAACAAAAAAAAAAATCTAAAGCATATTGTGACATAGAGGCCTTGGTTAGGAGGTCTGCAGCAGGAGAGAGAGTTGGAAGACAAGCGGTGAGTGAGTGGGTGTTTTGTAGTAATTGACGTGGAGAGACCAAATAAAAGAGGCCTTACAGCTGTGCATGACAGAGATTGAAGCACTGGAAGCCGTGGTTGCTCAAAATTCCCTAAGAAAGAATAATTCAACACTGTGAACGTGTGGATACGTAAACGGACATATTCAAATGGAGTTGTGCTTGCTTAATGTTGTTTATTATTTCTTGAGTCAATAAAGACAAACCACAGCTGATACACCGATTCCCATCCTCTTCCTTCTGCCCTGACTACACAAACTCAATACACACATCAATGTAAAGCAAGATACACTATTGAGAGTAGGGGGGTGAGCGTGAAACAAACTAACGCAGGGTTAATTGTAATGCAGCTACTTTACATATACAGGGCCGAGCAATCTGTGCTTTAGGTCTTTTTCTCTTAAAGTCAGAAGATCTCATGTGAATGTGTTTTTGATATCGGCTATGCATCGAGTGGAGACTTGCACGCTGAAATCGCTTTACAGGTCAGGTGACCAACAGGAAGATCCCACACGTCTCAATTCTCACAAGTGTGTTTTCGCGACCTTCTGAGTTCTTTCTTCCAAGGTCACCTGGCAAGACGGATCTCTACAAGAATCCATTCTTTGCGTTCTTGGAATTGAGGAACAGTCTTTATCGAGAAAAAATGTTAACAGTTACAGTCATCAAAGCGCTTGCATATCAGCTTAAAAAAAAAAAAAAACGGTATCGGCCGATGACGAAAATAAAAAATCGGTAATCGGTATTGGCTGCAAAAATCCTGATCGTAGCATCTCTACCTAAAACATAACACCATTCTGAAACATGTCAGCCACTCCTAGTAACTGATAGCTGAAAATGAAAACATTTTTACACAGGGTTAGTTGTACAACAATGTTACAATTAAGCCTTCAGTATACAATGATAATGAAATTAAAACAATCTATTCATTGAAATGATAATTGTTAATACAGTTTTTGTGTAAATTGTGCAGCCCTTTCAAAAAAATATATTTATATGCATTGATGCATAATACAAGAATGGTTAGATGAAGGATAAGGGATGGTTGAATGTGTTGATATCTATCTATTATAGGCAGATATATAAACAATATCCACCTTTAGTATATAAACATAATTTTATTGAATTATTTGTGTTTAAACTAAATTTAGTTTAAAAAGGTGTTACAACAAACCCTGTGTTTGTTACAATTAACCCCATCTATGGGGTAACATTTGTAACATTTGGCATTATCACTTGAATGATAAAGCCAAAAATCAAAAAAGCGTTGTGCCCCGCTCTCCCCTAATAATTAGGGTTAATATGCCAAATGTTAAAATATGTAATAGAGAAGACAATAAATCTTTACTCACCATAGACAATAACATTGAATGTGTGTGACAACGTCAGCTTGCTGGTGATGATTATTTCATAAAGTCCAGTGTGTTGAGTTGTGATGTTTGTGATGGTGAGATCTCCAGTCTGATTATTCACCTGCAGTCTGTCTCTGAATCTCCCATCAAAATCTTCATCATATATTGATGACTTGTTGGCTTCTCTATTGATTCTGGCTATGAGAGACCCTTGAGTTTTCCATAGTATGAGATGAGCGCTCAGTAGTTCAGTAATATGAGTGTGTAGAGTAACAGAATCTCCCTCCGTCACTGACACTGACTTCACTTCATCACCAAACACACCTGCAGACACACCAAAGTTCATCAAAGTTTTGGAGTAAAGTTTAACAAAAACACATGGAAAGCGATTTGGAAATGTGAGCTTTGGAAGAAAGATTTCTTAAAATGTACGTTACAATTATGCATTTGGCAGACACTTATATCCATTAAAGAGCGCTTTATCAGTGTGTGTTCTCTGAAAATAAAACCCACAACCGTTTGTGCTGTTAATGCTTTGATCTAACAGTTGAGCTACAGGGACACAAAATTACTAACAAGCTTCAACAGCATGGAAAAAGAAGAGATGGCTGAATTTACACTTACACATTTTTTATTTATATTTTTCCATATTTTAGTATAAAAGCACATTTACATTAAGGCATTAAGACAATGCTTTTATTTGAAGTGAATTTCAAAAGCCAGAAAAAAACAGCATAGTAAACTAAACTAAACTATGGAATAACATAAATGTAATATAACATACTGTAAACTACAGGACAGGGTTACTATTGTTAACTAAAACTATTTAAACATTTAAAAAACAGCATGGAAAAATAAGAGATCTCTAAATGAATAAAACAGCTTCAGATATTTTAATCTTCAGGCTTTGGTTTTGTAAATATTCATTCATGTATTTAAACAAAAGATTTCCATTCAGATTCTGATGAGTAATAAACTTCACTGACAGTAATAAAGTTCATTTGACTTTCACACAAACAACAACAAATCTTAATAGAGATAAACCCTTTTATCTTCAGAGTATTTGGCATCAGAGTATTAAAATAAATCATATCTGATGAATTTTAGATTATGTGACATCACAGACATCCAAACTAGATTTCAGAATCTCAGTTTTATATGAGAATTAAGTGAAGTGCATCTTTAGACTAAAATAAAATAAAATAAAACATCATAACTCTGTAAACACATTTAAATAACACATTTATAACTTACCATTCAGAGAAGTGAAGCAGAAAGAGAGAAAAACAAACATGAGAAACATTTTCTTGAGATGTCTGAAATAACAACACAACAACAATCTGACAGTGTTGTGATGTAAAGTCAAGTAGAGAAACACTGTTAATATCGTTTATGATGATAAACCAATTTAAAGAAATTCATTGAATATGAAACTCCCATCAGATGAATTTAACCACAAGCCTCTTAAACCCCACCCTATACACATACAAGCTAATTTAAAACGCTTCAAGGAAAATAAGAAAAATAAGGAAAAATAAATCATTTAAATCTTAATCTGATGTTAAGAAGTAAACCTGATAAACTTGAATAAGATTAAATAAAAGATAAGAGAAATCATTTATTATATTAATGATAATTTCAGTCTTTATTAAAGATAATCTGGTGAAGAGTAGTAAAGAAATCCATCCTGCTGTTGATAAATGCATAAAGATGTTTTTTTTAAGTCTTAAGCACCTAATTCTTGCTATATTGTTGAGATGATATAGTTAAACTGATTTATGTAATGCTTTGATATGACTACATATTAATACTACTGTAAACTATTGTAGAGATGAGACCATGTTACCTACTGAGACATTTCAAACTCATTGACATTCAAACTGATCCTTCTATTGAAAACCAGCCCTGATTTAAAGTCAACACGCATGCTCAGACAGACCTCACAAACTGATGTTGTGTTAATCTCTATACAACTTTACTGGAGATCACATCACTGTCAGATTGTTGTTGTGTTGTTATTTCAGACATCTGAACTGTTGAAGAAAATGTTAATCGTGTTTGTTTTTCTCTCTTTCTGCTTCACTTCTCTGAATGGTAAGTTATAAATGTGTTTTTTTTATGTGTTTACAGAGTTATGATGTTTTATTTTATTTTAGTCTAAAGATGCACTTCATTTAATTCTCATATAAAACTGAGATCCTGAAATCTAGTTTGGATGTCTGTGATCTCACATAATCTAAATATTCATCAGATATGATTTATTTTAATACTCTGTTAACTGTTTATGGATTTATAGTTAAAATAAGAAGCTTAATTTCTTCATATTTGAAGATTAAAGTTTTTTCCTCTATTAAGATTTGTTGTTATTTGTGTAAAAGTCAAATGAACTTTATTTCTGTCAGTGAAGTTTAGGACTCATCAGAATCTGAATGGAAATCTTTTGTTTAAAAACATAAATTAATATTTACCAAACCAAAGCCTGAAGATTAAAATATTTGAAGCTGTTTTATTCATTCAGAGATCTCATCTTTTCCATGCTGTTTTTTAAATGTTAAAATAGTTTTAGTTAACAATAGTAACCCTGTCCTGTAGTTATCTTTTTAGTCAGTTTCTATATTTTAAGAAATCTTTCATCCAAAGCTCACATTTCCAAATATCTTTCTAGGTTTGTCTTTGTGCTTTTGTTAAAGATGAAAAAAAAAACAAATAAACTTTACTCCAAAACTTTGATGAACTTTGGTGTGTCTGCAGGTGTGTTTGGTGATGAAGTGAAGTCAGTGTCAGTGACGGAGGGAGATTCTGTTACTCTACACAGTAATATTACTGAAATACTGAGCGCTCATCTCATACTATGGAAAACTCAAGGGTCTCTCATAGCCAGAATCAATAGAGAAGCCAACAAGTCATCAATATATGATGAAGATTTTGATGGGAGATTCAGAGACAGACTGCAGGTGAATAATCAGACTGGAGATCTCACCATCACAAACATCACAACTCAACACACTGGACTTTATGAAATAATCATCACCAGCAAGCTGACGTTGTCACACACATTCAATGTTACTGTCTATGGTGAGTAAAGATTTATGGTTTGTCCTGTCTTTTTATATTTTAGTTTATTACACGGCTCGTCGTAATGCTTGATTATTATTGGCCGGTCACGACATTTGCAGGATTGTTATTCCCAGATATCAACCGTTCAAAACTAATAACACGCAGTAACCCAAATGCAGCAAATTATTTTGACAGGTCCAGTTTAATATTACACAAAAAATTAAATATAAATGTTTTTTTTAATAACATATCTGACATTATATTTACACACGATAAACCAAATAGCGTGTTTTTGACATCTTAACCATATAATAACCCCCTTCAGTGAGGTACCCGCTTTACCGTTGGGTCCTGATCATTCTGTCTGGGCTTATTTCTACAATAAAAGCCGGTAGCCTAAACATTTAACCTTACATAAAACTGATAGTTTAGGTGTTTGATTATGATTGGTGGTTTTTGTAAATGATTTTAGTGATCTCATGACATCAGTATTGTTAGGGATCTCAGGGATTTCAGGGGTGAACCCAAACGCAGACAACAAGGGGTTAAACTCAGAATATTTATTAAAGAATAAACAGAAAACAAAAACCCACGAGGGGGCAAAACAACATGATCTAGGATAACAATAAACAGATGGATAGTACACTAAACTGGACAAGATACAAAACTACACTAAACAATAAACTTGACTTCACACTTGATATAGAATAACACTAGACTAGACTTAACAGCAGAACACAGTACTCACAGGTATGGAAACAAATGCACAAGCACAGGACAAGGAATACAAGAGGATTATATAAGGGAGCGAATCAAGGGGGGAACAGGTGACATGAATCAAATGATAATGGGATGATTAATGGGGAAACAAGTAGGCGGGGTCAGGAGACGAGACAGAAAGCACATGGCCTAAATAAACAAGGCCAGTGCTTTCACACAAAACAAGGGTCTGTCATGATTCTGCCACAAGACTAGATTAAATAAAGGACAGGAGGGCAGAACCATGACAGAATCCCCCCCTAAAGGAGCGGCTTCCAGACGCTCCCCAGGGGAACACTAGACAGGAGACAAGACAGACTGACAGGCAGACAAAAAACAAGAAAACATGACAAACATGCAGAGGGGCAGACAAGAGTACACTACAAAGGGGTTGGGGTGACACAATAAAAACAACAAACAAGGGAGGGGGGGCGGAGGCAAAACAGAGTTCACAAAGGGAGGAAGTCCAGGTAGGGTGGAGCTGGGTGGGCAAGGGGTCTTGGGTGCAGGGGTAGTGGAGGGCTTAGGACGAGGAGTCCGGGCAGGCTTGGTGGGGATCTTGGAGGGAACAGGCTTGGTAGGGGGCGCTGCGTCCGGCAGCGCAGACGAGACAGGGACCAAGACAGGGGGCGCTGCGTCCGGCAGCGCAGACGAGACAGGGACCAAGACAGGGGGCGCTGCGTCCGGCAGCGCAGACGAGACAGGGGGCGCTGCGTCCGGCAGCGCAGACGAGACAGGGGGCGCTGCGTCCGGCAGCGCAGACGAGACAGGGGGCGCTGCGTCCGGCAGCGCAGACGAGACAGGGGGCGCTGCGTCCGGCAGCGCAGACGAGACAGGGGGCGCTGCGTCCGGCAGCGCAGACGAGACAGGGGGCGCTGCGTCCGGCAGCGCAGACGAGACAGGGGGCGCTGCGTCCGGCAGCGCAGACGAGACAGGGGGCGCTGCGTCCGGCAGCGCAGACGAGACAGGGGGCGCTGCGTCCGGCAGCGCAGACGAGACAGGGGGCGCTGCGTCCGGCAGCGCAGACGAGACAGGGGGCGCTGCGTCCGGCAGCGCAGACGAGACAGGGGGCGCTGCGTCCGGCAGCGCAGACGAGACAGGGACCAAGACAGGGGGCGCTGCGTCCGGCAGCGCAGACGAGACAGGGACCAAGACAGGGGGCGCTGCGGGTGGCTGCGCAGACGGCAGGGGCTGCAGCGGTGGCTGCGCAGACGGCAGGGGCTGCACTGACGGAGAAATCAACCCCCTCCTCCTCCTCCTCTTCTTTCTGGGGCGTGGCGCAGATGCCGTGGCGGGCGAGGGGAGAGCTGTGGTGGGAGCAACAGGTTCTGAAGAGGACCCCTCGGATGGTGACTCCCACGATACTCTCCGCTCTCGCTTACCACGTAGCGACATGGGTGGGGAGGAGCTCTCCGGGGCCGAAGGAGGAAGACTCGGGTCGTCAGACGACACCACTCCCAAGATACTTCCCTCCGGGATAGATGGCAGCGTGGCAGATGGTGATGCCATGGTGGGTACCTGAAGCTCCTCCCGACACAACTTGTCCACCACCTCATGGAACGGGCAGCGGATAAGCTCCTCCCGTTCAAGCAAGGGAGGAGGGACGTTGAGCCCCGCGATGAAATAGGAGTTGAGGAGGGTCTCTGGCAACAACACCCTCCTCGCTTCCACCGCCTGGGCGTACACCCTCAGGGACCTCTCCTGCTGAGGAGGAAATGGGGCCTTGCCCATCTTCATGTCGGCGGCAGTCGACTGCCACCACAGTTCAAGGTCAGCCGACTGCCGCCTGGCGGGACGACACGGGTTGTCTGCTGGGTTCTGAATTGGCTTGTGCATTCTGTTAGGGATCTCAGGGATTTCAGGGGTGAACCCAAACGCAGACAACAAGGGGTTAAACTCAGAATATTTATTAAAGAATAAACAGAAAACAAAAACCCACGAGGGGGCAAAACAACATGAACTAGGATAACAATAAACAAATGGATAGTACACTAAACTGGACAAGATACAAAACTACACTAAACAATAAACTTGACTTCACACTTGATATAGAATAACACTAGACTAGACTTAACAGCAGAACACAGTACTCACAGGTATGGAAACAAATGCACAAGCACAGGACAAGGAATACAAGAGGATTATATAAGGGAGCGAATCAAGGGGGGAACAGGTGACATGAATCAAATGATAATGGGATGATTAATGGGGAAACAAGTAGGCGGGGTCAGGAGACGAGACAGAAAGCACATGGCCTAAATAAACAAGGCCAGTGCTTTCACACAAAACAAGGGTCTGTCATGATTCTGCCACAAGACTAGATTAAATAAAGGACAGGAGGGCAGAACCATGACATCAGTATTAGTGTATTGTTTGTCAATCATTCTGCTTCTGATGATCTACTGCTTTGTTGAATATGTTTATCAATATCTTTACATTGTTCTTGCTGTTTGCTTTAATGAATCATTGTCAGGAAAACCATATAACAAAAGTAAAAATCTCTGTAAAGCTGCTCTGTGTTGTGCTTAACATCATCTCTTAACTATTTTATATTCACTGTAAACCTATTAATAATGATCTCTAATAATCTCTAGTGTCTCTTGTTTTATATTGATAATAAACTCTTTTGATATTTGTTTCTGTTCTTAAATGTTTTTCAGCTCGTCTGCCCATTCCTGTCATCACTACGCAAAACTCTTCATCATCAGAAACATCATCATGTGTCTTTGTGTGCTCAGTGTTGAATGTAAGAGATGTGAGAGATGTGAGTCTGTCCTGGTACAAAGGAAACAGTTTATTGTCCAGCATCAGTGTGTCTGATCTCAACAACAACATCTCTCTTCATCTGGAGTGTCTGGATGAATCTAACAGATGTGTGGTGAACAATCCCATCAGTAATCAGACTCAACATCTCAACATCACTGATGTCTGTCAGAAGTGTTCAGGTGAGTCACAGGTGATGTTTGTGTGAGCTGATCTGAGAATAGACTGCCAGATCACTTATCTGAGGTCAGTCCAACAGATACAATTACAGTAATGATATTAACTGGTCTGTGATCAGATTCAGTTACAGTAATGTCTGTTATTATTTATTACAGATCTCACCTTAATTCTGATCAGTTGTATTGCTGGTGGATTTCTAATGATTGTAGCTTCAGTTCTGATCTTCTGGATCTACAGGAAACACAGAAACACACAGCAACACGGTAAATGTCAACTAGTACTAATATAGCTGTACAATAATAACTATTATAAAAAATAATTAAATTTTTATTGACATTTTTGTGAAGATAAAGATCAAGTTGATTATTTTATTCAAAATGTGTTTATTATTGTTCCTGGAACAGTTCAAACCAGAGGAACGGAAATCACTTACACAGATCCAACATTCTGTAAAAGACCAGCAAATAAAACGGTGAGATCATTTATTACTCTTTATAGGATTACCTGAAATCTGATTTAATTATTTTTATGACATAAATGGTGTGTAGTACTTTACGGGGTCCCAAAACAAGATACATGAATAACCACTTATACTTAGATACAAATATATTTATAACAACAAGACAAATATAGCAAAAAAACTAATTTTTTATGTTTTAAAAATGTTTCAAAGATGCCAAATATGGTCCTAAAGGCTAGCACTATCAGCCATATGTCTGAATATCGTCTATCGGCACAACCTTACTGTCAACACTGTTACTCTACATTGATAATAGATTTGAACAGTAACAGAGATAACTGACTAATTCAGAAAACAAGACATCATGATTTTCAGCTATACAAGACACTTTTAACAGAATACTTTATATTGTTATGGCCTATAACATCTTGTGATCCATGACAATAATAATGATAATAAAAATAATACAAAATAACCATTTGAAAAAAGCAGAAAAAAATAATGGCTTTGAACAACAAATGTACCTGCAGTTATAATCTACGATGTAAAGTTGACTTTTTCATTGTTCCACCTAATCTTTATTCAGTCAGTCTTATTAAATGCATATATTGTTTTTACAGTATAAAACGATCTACGATCTACATAAAAGCCATATAAAATTAATTTTAGCATTGTCTTTATAGCCTTCACCTGCATGTACAAGGCCATTGATAACACTGATTTCTAATAAAATATCATGCAATTTTCATTTAAAATATTATTTTAATGAACCAATAACATTTTGCTATATTTTTTGAATATACAGTGACACCATTATGGATTTAGATATTTAATCCACACATAGCCTATAAATATCTGAATTTTATTGCACAGTGCCCAAAATTTAGTGCTGAAACACTCAAAATCATTATTTTATTATTAAGTTTTGAGCTTATAATGTGGGATATTCCAAAAAACGGTGTCTACTATAACATTAAGAAAGATTTAATAAATAAATACACAAACAAAAGCAAATAAAATCCCCCTCCCTCTTCCTTGTGCTTGTGTACGTACGTACATACATACATATTCTGTTATATTGTTTTGGTTAGTCCTGCAATTTACGTTATTGCAGTTAACTATGTGAAGTGATATGGAACTGTAACAAGCAGGGCTCGCAAAATCGCTAGCCCGATGTCCCGGGGCTATTGTGAATTCCTGTCGGGCTACCAAAATGTATCTTTGCCCTGCCCGTCGGGCTATCTTGGGTAGGAAATAATATTTTAATGTTTTTGCTTTGTCTCAGATTTAGTTAGGTAATTGTATTGTACGTATTTCGGTGTCCTCTTGTAAGTCATTATCCTCACGTAACAAGTGAAACTGTCAGGAAATGAAGTGAAAGCATAAATAAACCCATCCTTTAATGTGCACTTCTGAAGTGCGCGCGACCCTCTGCACGCGACCCTCTGGACGCGCTTCTGCCGGCTTCGCTCTTCACAAGCACCTGCCTGCTCTTGTGCTCAGCGTGAACTCAAGTCATTTAAAAACAGCACTTTTGGGAGTACTTCGACTTGGCGCAGTAACACTCTCCCTCTCCCATTATGAGAGGGAGAAGGGGAGCGGATTCTTCAGGCGAGTTGAAGTACTCCCAAAAGTGCTATTACGCCATACAATATAGTTCCTCTTTTAAATCCGCTTAGAAAAGCGCTACATTTTATTTTGTACCACCAAACTTGCTCGTATAACTACTCGTCTTAAATAGGAAAAACGTTGATGTGTTTGGTCACTTCTAACTTTATCTCTGAGTGGTACCAGTGAATGAATGGGGCTAAGCTAAATGCTATCGAAGTGTAGCAGCGCGCTCCAGCGCTTACGTGCCCGCACTAAGATGATAGAGGGATGTATCAACTCTTCTTAGTTAAGGTAATAACATATTTTAATATTGAAAATAAGTAGACTATTCCTTTTAGAGAATATGATGTTAGAAGATTTTGATAGGTGACTAAACAGCAGTGGTAAGATATTACGTTTACCAAAGCGAATAGAATGTGTGTTTGTCATTTCGTTTTACCTCAGAGTCTAACATTATTCTAGCGAAAATAAACGGCTATGGTAAGATCTGTTAACCTAAAAGGGAATTAAATGTTTATTCCTTTTTAATAAATATCTGTTTTAAGTCTTCTATATTGTGTTAAAGTCACTGGTTGTTTATATATTTGATAAAATACCATGTTATCCAAATATGTGTTGAGGTAATTTATTATATTAAATTAAATTAAAAATAACCTGTGTTATAATACATTCATATAATATAACATTCAATTATTCTAATGTTAGGGGAACGTTAAAATAACCTAAAAATAACATTAAGGGAATGTTTATTTTCTTTAAAGAAAACATTCCTTGCTATTAAACAAAATCCTTGGAAAATAACATTCTAGAAACCAAAAACTAATGTTAGGGGACCGTTTTGGGTACCAAATTGTTAGCTGGGGATGGGCAGAAATAGTTGGCTTACATGGAAATCCAGGATTTATCAATATTCTACATTAAACAGTGTATTTTTTATTCGGGCTACTTGAATTCATTTCGGGCTACCAAAAATGAAAGAGTGCCTGCCCGAAGGGCTATCAGGGATTAAAAAATTTTGCGAGCCCTGAACAAGTACTTAAACAAATGTATTGCTTTTTGTTTGTTAAAATTAGTTAATACATTAACATTTATTTGATAAACAGATTATGGTGCAAATGTGAAAATAAACCTCACTGAACGACATAAGGGTTAATAAATGACATGTTTTTGTGAACTTAAAGCACAACAGTATTACTTTTCACCACAGTCAAAGTATTTTCTTGTCACGCTGTCTGAATTTCCTCAGTCTGATAAGGGGATTTTATTTACTTTGATCATTCCAGGCAAAAAAAAATAAAAAAATAAAACGAGACAACACGCATATCAGCAACAATTTGGGAAGTCTAGAATTAATACTTAGTGATGATTATCAATCTCTCGTCTGTGTGTCAGTCCTTCAAAGAGTTTGCTAGCGGCGTTAGTACATGGCTCTGCAGTAGGGATGGGCACGAGTACTCGATTGCTCGATGATCGATCACGAAAATGATGATCATGTGGGTTTGTTTATTTTTTTATTTATTGTGGATATGGCGGCATTTGGATGTCTGGTTAGTGTTACAATTAAGCGCATGTGGTAGAAAAGACTGGGTCTGGATATGCATGTTTGACGTTGTGTCGAGCAACGCAGACCGACATATGACATCAGTAACATTACCATGCGTGATTCAAAAACAAACAGATAATTCCGCGCGATCGCGCCGCAGCAACCCGCCGAATATTTAAACATCAAATGTCAAGAGATACCAGAGAGCCATACGAGCATTAACATTACATCTTAACTGAGGTAAGAGGACGACACGACACAGCTAAACGCTAAAATGATAGCAAAACACTTAAAGCTGCTTAATGTTATGAAGCTAGAGCTTTGACTGGACGTGTTTCAAAGTTTGGTGTTTATGATGCACATCCTCAAAGGGAGTTAAACTTTCTTTTTTAGATAAATTAGTTGAAAACTTAGTTGAAGTCTTGCATTTTATGCAGACAGATGCACGTTGTACATTTATGTTGTATAAAGGCTTAATATTATGCAGAGTACGTCATATAGAAAGCGCTTCGGTTTGTTTTTATTAACCCTTTAGTTTCACTTCATCATGCAGTTTTCCTGTTAGAGGTTTCTGTTAAAAACATTTAATTCATTAAAAATCTAGTATGTGCTCTTTGTTCTGTCATAGTTTCTTCAAAATTAAGTTTTATTTGAGTGTTTTTAATAAAAAAAAATATTTTCACCATGACTCTTTGATTGCCCCGCCCCCAGTTAATCGAGTACTCGTTCTCCAGACCTATGGATTCATCGAATGACATAAATGCACATCCCTACTCTGTAGCAACGCATATTTGGCTTACTTCATGTGTGTCCTTAGGCTTCCCATGTTTATTTGACTCGCATCTGAAAAAAACCACCACACAGCACTAGTGCTTAGCTTTCTTGTACTGTTAAACCAAAGCGAACAAGATGAGGAGAGGAGGCGGGAGGCACTGCATTCATGTACACTGTGTGTGTGCGCACGTCATTTGAAAGAAAAAGAGAGAGCGAGAATGCGCAGCTGGTGTTCGCAGAGTTACAAAAAAACAATGCACACCTCATCCTTGAGTATCGATTCCGCAGGACATGAGTATTGGAACCTTTACAATTTGTCAGTATTGATATGTATCGAAATATCAAGATTTTTCGATGCACTTATAGGTATAAGAAAGGTATAAGAATAAACGTATCAGGTGCCCAGGTCAGGAAAACTAGATAGAAGATGAGAAACGTATAAAGGATATACATGACACTCATCTCATTACAATTTGCCAACTGGACAAGACTGAATAGCCTATAACTTACTGTATATAGTTTAATAAAATAATGTATGTTACCTGCAACAAATCAATAACTAGGGCTGGGTGGTATGACGGTATATTTTGTTACCATTAAATAAAATGTCAGACGTAACAGATTTTTCTATTCCGTGCATACAGTGGAATGGAAATAAGTGGGCATGGCTAGCTCTGCATTCCTGCATGTTAGACTAAGTATGACAGAGAAACATGTAAAATAATCCACTCATAACAAATGAAGAAGTAATTTGTGTAATTTCATAATAAGAGCCAGTGTATCCACTGCGGGTCTCTCTCTCTCTATGTGCTCATGCAGCAAAGAAGTCTCTCGAGTAAAGCCCAATTTATAGTTGTGCGTAAGCTCTACACCGTAGCTACTCCGTAGGTTAAAGGCTTGTTATAGTTGTGCGTAGGTCCTACGGCTTACGCATGACTATAAATCGGGCTTTATCCGTAGCCTGTTTGTAGCTCTGCATAGCCTGACATGCACCTTTCGCAAAATTTTTCTGGAGGCCTGCAATGACTAGACCTTCAAAAAAATCGTTTTTGGTAGGGGGCACTTCAAATGTGGTCACCCTAAGGCCCTACATTGTGTTAATCTGGAACTGATGTCTTTCACATTGCTGATGTGTGACTTTATATAATTTCTGAGATTTGCTTTTGTGAAATTCAACAGACATTAGATTGAAATAACTAACATACATGTTGAAATAAAGGTTAAAGGCAAAACTTTTGAGGTCTTCAGTTGTATGACCTATGTAATACTAAGTTTGAGCACAGTGTATTTGTGCTGATAAAGTTTAAGAGTCACATACACAAGGAATCTCACTGGACAGAGTTCACTGTGAAAAAAATAATCAGTGTGAAACAACAGGCCAGAAAACCTGAGAAGATTAAAAGCGATAAAAACCACTGCAATACAAAGGCTGTCAGCCGCAAACACAAGATGCTTCTACTTAGAAGTGTTGACAAACAGATATTGTTCATTACTATGACAAAAGTCAAAGCTGTAAAATCTGTATATGCAGCTTTGTTATCAATCACAGTAATATTTTATCATTAAAGTAATATTAATCGCAGAATGTTTTAAAACTAATAAAGTGCATCAGAGAACAACATTTTAAATGAAAGGAGATACCAAACAGAAATATGGAAAACATTTTGATTGAAATCATTCAACCGTTCTGAAGTCTGATCTGTCCTAAAGTTTAGTCCTTTTTAATGCATGCACAACAGTCTTACTCTAAAAATAAATTAATAATGATTTGATGAATTGAACTGTTATAAAACGTATTTGTTTTATGTTGTGTTTATGTGTACAGGGATCTGATGTGGTGTATGCAGGAGTCAAGAGACAATAAACAAACTCTCTGTGATTCTAAGATCAACATTCAGCTGTTTGATCATCACCTACAGTCTTTGTTTTAACTTCAGATTCTGACTGTGTGCGAGTTTAAAGTTTTTCCTTTGTAAGACGTCTGTCTTCTCTCTCACCTCAAGATCTGTTACTTCTCCATCACATTTGCAAACATAATACACACCAATAACAGCCAAAAGCACACATAAATAAAATTTCACCATGTTTAAAATAATGTTAATAGACAGCAGTTTAAAGAAAGACAGAACTGTACAACATCAGAAACACTGTGATCAAAATATAAATTAATAAGTGTGGATAAAATCAAAGTATTTGTTTTTAAAACACAAACTGTCTTTTTTATTTTTGTTACTATACGCATCTGACACATTAACAGGTTCATTTGGGTTTAAGTGAAATGTGAAGTGGAAAGAAATGTGGTTTTATTGTACTGGTGGACATGAGATACGTTTTTGTGTTAGACTATTAGTGGTTAATGTTTATATTTGTGTGTATGTGAGAGTTGTGAACAGTGTGAGAGAGAGAGCGAGAGAGAGAGAGAGGAGAGGTGAATACTGTATGGCTTTTTTTGCTTTCCTGCTAATATTGTTCACTGTACACAAATCAGTTTTATTGAAATGCTAATGTTCAACAAATAAAAGACTTCTTTAAATCAAAGTGTATTGTTGCTTGATGCTTTACATTAAAATAGAGAAGTGGTCGGGAACCCATAGCCGCGGGCCACAAGTGGCTTTTTGACAAAAATCTTGCGGCTCTCCAGATGTATCTTTATTCACCAACATATGTGACCCTGGACCACAAAACCAGTCAGACGGGTGAGATGCAGTGATGTAGTGCAGGGTAAATGCAGGTATAAGAAATTTACCCACTTCATTATTTGATGGCATGGGGTATACCTACTTCTACTTTTTTTTTTAATGGGGGCATAAATTAAGAATATACCAACTTTTTCAGGCACAACACTGCTACTACAACTCTGGGAAGATGTATACATCATCTGAAAGCTGAATAAATAAGCTTTCCATTATTGTATATATACCCCATGATCCCGCACGTCATGATCCCGCACGTCATGATCTCGCACGTCATGATCTCGCACGTCATGATCTCGCACGTCATGATCTCGCACGTCATAAACCCGCACCCCATGATCCCGCACCCCATGATCCCGCACGTCATGATCTCACACGTCATGATCTCACACGTCATGATCCCGCACCCCATGATCCCGCACGTCATGATCCCGAACCCCATGATCCCGCACCCCATGATCCCGCACCTCATGATCTCACACGTCATGATCTCACACGTCATGATCCGGCACCCCATGATCCCGCACGTCATGATCTCACACGTCATGATCCCGCACCCCATGATCCCGCACCCCATGATCCCGCACGTCATGATCTCGCACGTCATGATCTCGCACGTCATGATCTCGCACGTCATGATCTCGCACGTCATGATCTCGCACGTCATAATCTCGCACGTCATGATCTCGCACGTCATAATCCCGCACGTCATGATCACGCACGTCATGATCCCGCACGTCATGATCTCGCACCCCATGATCCCGCACCCCATGATCCCGCACGTCATGATCTCACACGTCAGATCTCGCACGTCATGATCTCGCACGTCATGATCTCGCACGTCATGATCTCGCACGTCATAATCTCGCACGTCATGATCCCGCACCTCATGATCCAACCTCTCATGATCCTGCACCTCATGATCCAACTCATGATCTCGCCAGTCATGATACCGCACCTCATGATCTCGCACCTCATGATCTCGCACCTCATGATCTCGCACGTCATGATCTCGCACGTCATGATCCCGCACGTCATGATCCCGCACGTCATGATCCCGCACGTCATGATCCCGCACGTCATGATCCCGCACCCCATGATCCCGCACCCCATGATCCCGCACCCCATGATCCCGCACGTCATGATCCCGCACCTCATGATCTCGCACGTCATGATCTCGCACGTCATGATCCCGCACGTCATGATCCCGCACGTCATGATCCCGCACGTCATGATCCCGCACGTCATGATCTCGCACGTCATGATCTCGCACGTCATGATCTCGCAACTCATGATCCCGCACCTCATGATCCCGCACCTCATGATCCCGCACCTCATGATCCCGCACCTCATGATCCCGCACGTCATGATCCCGCACGTCATGATCCCGCACCTCATGATCCCGCACCTCATGATCCCGCACCTCATGATCCCGCACGTCATGATCTCGCACGTCATGATCCCGCACGTCATGATCCCACAACTCATGTCATGATCCCACACGTCATGATCCCACACGTCATGATCTCACACCTCATTACCTTGCATTTCATTAACATGTTTTGCCGTGTCCTGTGCCATTTCTTAGAAGAACACATCCTCTTTTATCTCAGTGGATAATTAAAAAAAGAGTAACTTTAAGAAACAAATGCAAATTATTTACTAAAAGTTGCAATATTTCTAGGATCACTGGTTGTTAATAGAAATGACAGGGGTGATATAATTTTAAAACTTAGCAAAATTGGCTTCATTTTGCCCCTCCTTTACATCAGCTGTCATACACGTGGAAGTTGTGGCTGAAAACACAGCAAAACATCTGCAGGAAAAGCTCATAATGTCTGCAATGTGAAAAGCAGCTTTATTCAATACTGCCAATTTACAACAACTCAAAACTACACACACCGACAGTGTTGTACTGAAATTGACTCCACTACTTCTGATTGGTTCACACACTGGGGAAGCTGCTACTTGATTGGCCCGTCTATAAATCCCACCTCAAAACCTAATCTTAATCACAACCATAGTAAGAAGAAATGACAGTGAAAAGAGTACACATATTTATGCATATTTATGCACTATACTTATGCACAATGTTACGTCACTTTGAGTTCACAATGAAATTTGAAGTAATCAGATGATGCATTCATCTAACTGAAAACAATGAAGTGTGAAACGCTGGAAACTTCATGTAGTCAACAAGGTCACAATTTTGCTTAAGTATGGAAAAGAGGAGGGGCTATCAGATAGGGATGGGTATTATTAAACATTTCACTTATCAGCAATTTCAGCTACAGTAGCTTGTCTGTTGGATTGGACCACACTGGTCAGCCTTCTCGCCAAACTTGCATCAATGACCAAACGAACCCTGTCGCCGGTTCACCGCTTTTCCTTCCTTAGACCACTTTTATTAGGTACTGACCACTGCAGACCGGGAACACACCACAAGAGCTGCAGTTTCGGAGATGCTCTGACCCAGTTGTCTAGCCATCACAATTTGGCCCTTGACAAAGTCGCTCAGATCCTTATGCTTGTCCATTTTTCCTACTTATTTCCTGACACTAATCCTCAAAGTTGATGTGTTACAAGCAGGAAAAATGGGCAAGCGTTAAGGAAAAGTGGTAAACCGACGGCAGGGTCATGTGTGGTCAAGGCTCATTGATGCACATGGGGAGTGAAGGCTGGCCCGTGTGGTCCAACCCAACAGACGAGCTACTGTAGCTAAAATTGCTGAAAAGTGAATGCTGGTTCTGATAGAAAGGTCTAGTGGAGTCTAGTACACAACATTAGGCAGGTGGTCATAATGTTATGGCTGATCGATGTATATACATTATCATTTAAATAACCTTAATGTACCTGAAGTGTGCATCACTTCTATTGTAAAAGTCACACTGTAACTCTTGTATTTGTTAAAGAGCTGAACTGATGACTGAGGAAAAGGTCAAAGGTAAAGCCTAAAATGATCAATCATGGTTTAGTGGTTTAAAGTAAAACTCTCACCTTTATAAGAGATGCTGATGGTGACTACAGACACAAACTGATGAAGACTGATGAAGATATCTGACCTCTGAAACCTCCATCTGAGGAAGATGACACTTTTATTACAACTCTGATCATCAACTACAGATAATATATCTAAAGCAATAAATAGAAATAAACAAAAATAAAAATGTCATCTGTTGGTGAAACAATACAATCCAATTATAAGCATTATATGCAAATTATTTGATGTTTTTGGCAGGTTTGTGTTTTAATTCAACATACCTGGCACAATAAAGATGTTTGTTGATGATGTCTCGTTAAATCTGTTCAGTCAGTCTCACAGCAGCTCTTTTTATGATTAAACTCTTATTTTGTGTTACTTTAAGTTTAACTGTCACTCGGTCTGATCACTGTCGACTCCAGTTATGTTTAATTTCAGCAGATAATCGTTTGTTTTCCTCAGTTTTACCTCAGTTTCCTCGACTAAAGAAGTCATGCTGCAGGATGTTGTCCTGCTGAGGTGACTGCACCGATGAGCACATGCGCAGCTGTGGCTAGAAGGGATACAGCAACGACCAATCTCGTCAGAGGAGCGCCGTTTTCATCCTTATGTACATCCTTAATGCTACACCCAAACCTAACATTAAAGCTAACATTTTGCTAGATTTATGTCGTATCTGTATCCCATCTAGCCAGAACCGCTGTTATCATCCTAATCCTACCAATAAACCAAACCATAAATTCAACATCTCGCGAGATTTAGACCGTAGCTGTATCCCATCTAGCTAGAACCCACCTCGGTCTGATTCGCGGAGATTAGTCTTCTTGTTCAACAAATAAATTTGACATTGATGTCAAGTTCCTCAAATTAAACTACATTCACAACATAACAACACATAAGCGCGCGTTGACAGTAAATTTAAACAGCGTTTGACTACTTGTGTAGAGTTTATTTACACAGTCACACATATAACAGTAGTAGAGCGCCATCTTGTGTTCACAGCAGATTTTCACATCGATGGCTCGTCGAAAATAACAACTGTTTACGGATCTACATAATAAAGGCCTTTATTAACCGTCTATCTATATAAAGCGCCTCATTGTGGTCAAATAAACGAACAACAGTAAAAATATACTGAATTGACATTGTAATCAGTAAATTCACTTTGACTTTTGTGCCATCTTGTGTCAAAAACCAATTCATTTATTTTTCTCATAAATAATACAATAGATAAATGACTTTGTCTTTGGCTATTTGTTTATTTTATGGTACGTTTTTTAAAAAAAATAAATAAATAAACAGTTCTTGTTGTAACATAAAACCTAAAAGAGTTTATGAAGAAATATTACACTGAACATAAAGTTTTGTTGTTGAACAATACAATTTCATATCATGTTTTTTTTTTATTTACTGTGTTACATTAGGCTTTTTTAAAAGACAACCCAATTAACACAATAATTGTGTATAATAAGATATAATCAAATAAATGAATTAGGCCAAGTTACTTAATTTTATGTACATTCAGACTGTAAAACTACAAAATTACATAATCACACAGACAAATCATAGTGTAAAAATTACTAAAAGTGAGATTATTTCTATAAAATGTCTCACATAAATAAAACAGCAATGTGACATTTATCAGATGCGTTTATTTAACAACATGAGGATATAACATACGTGATTTGTCATATGAAAGCTGTTACAATACACTGTTCAGAGAAAAGTAACTAGACAGAGATTATTTGGTTTAGTGCAAGCTTTGAATTAAGTGCTATAAATCTATGCATCATGCAGAGCAAAAAGATTGTATAATGCATGTACAGATTCAGTCTGCATTGAATTAAAATTTCAGACATTAGATTAACATTCTCTGAGACAAAGTCTCTATGACACAAACAATATTAATATATAATAACAAAATGAATATTTGTAGTTGTTTACTATTTGTTACAATGATAATAAAACAAGTCACATAGTTTAGAATATAAACATTTGGCAAAGCTTTAAAAAAAAGCTAAAATAATTTAGTGACTTGGTGAAAACCTTCATAAAATCAAACCAGTCTAACACATAACACATAATCTATCAGTCAATATAACACTGATTCATTAAAGTCTGATTTCTTTATTCTTCAACACAAACACTTTATCCCTTTAGACTGAGACACTTGAGCTACATGAGCTGAATCTGTACTTTACAGAGTATCAACACTATTTACTTCTCAATAAAGGTCATGCTTAGGGTACACAGGTGTTTAGTATCAATACATATATGTTAAAAATAAGTTGATCAGAGCAATTTAACCACAGGAATGATGTTTTTGTTACATGTAGCTCTTACATTTGAACATAAAAGCATTTATGCACGACTATATATGTTAATATTCACTGATAAACTAATGAGAGAGAAATTAAACCTAAAGCTGCTGCTAGCATCACATAGCATCAGAAACACAACTAGACTAGAAAACCCCTCAAATGATTCAAGTTTACAGATTTATTTATGTTTTATTTCATGAATCTGATGTCTCCTCTGCCCCTGTGGCATTATGGGATAGAAAACTGACCACTGGTTAGACACTAACTATAAGTGAAGATCCGCAGATCATCAGTTTAACAAATAAAACACAGTTTTATCTGCAGATTCACATTTACTCATTTAAACACTCATCGTTTTGCATACTGTATATGAGTAAAGTATGAATACTAGGACACAGGGAGAGGGACATTTGATGTCAGCTAATATCAACAAATATACAAACATCAATCAGATCTGTTAGATATACGTTAGGTATTTAGGTATTTGTTTTTATAACACTGGTAAAGTTACATGAAACAGCAAATAATACATGCAGCACACAATGATTGGATCTACAGATATTATTTATGTTAAAACATAAATATCAAAGTTTATAGTAGTTTGTTGTTTGTAGATCAGCGTTAACAACAAATGTGTTCAATCACTTTATAATTTACTTAACTTTTATTATATGTATAATATACTTACCTTTCTATTAACTTAATTTATTCAAGCTATTGAAATGTTTAAATGTATCTGCAAATCAAAAGGAAGTCATTTCCTCTGGTTCATGATGAGCACACACAGGTGTATTATTTAAACTCATTGATATGAGGGTAATGATGCTGATGTGTTTGTAATGTTGATGAGGTTAAACTGAAGGAAGATCACTGCTGCTGACTGTTATTAGTCAATAATGTCTGAATCTCTGTCTCCACTAAATCTTCTCCGCTCTTCCTCACTGAATCTCCTCATTTGGACGCTGTAAGAAACAGAGATGACAGATAAAATCAAAAGTTGTTTAGAGAGGAAGCAGCAGTGATAAAAATCTTTCACTAGTTCGCCTGCGCATTTAGTCTTAAAGGTGGGGTGCATGATCTTTAAAAGCCAATGTTGACATTTGAAATCACCTAAACAAACACGCCCCTACTACAATAGAATCTGGACCTTCTTTTGATAGACCCACCCCACACATACACAACCCAGGCAATGATGTCAGTTAGTAGACACGCCCCTTACTGCTGATTGGCTACACGATGTAATGTCAGTTCTTGTGTCAATGTTTCAATCAGTCGTTGTATGTGTGGGTGTTGGAACTGCAGGTTTAGGGAACAGGAAAACAGTGATCATGACCATTACTGTCAAATTTAACCTCTGATCAAATTCTGGCACTAACAGACATTTAGGGATGAAGTCCTGCACTGTGGAGGTATAACTCCAGACGAGTCTTCTTTAGCCTATAAAGTTTTTATTGTCAGAATGACAACTCCACAATGTGACATGGCATTAATGACCTAATATCAGTTTACAGTGCTGTGATGAGAGACAATCACGAAGAACTATTTAAAATTGTGTAGCGTGCATAAGGTTTAAATAAACTCTGTGGTTTGTCTTTTGGACAAAAGTTGTGAATGGTAATAATATCAGTATTATGATTGGTTAGGTCGCATGTCAATCAAGCTCACGGCGAAAGGTTGACCGCCTATTGCAGGTGACAGTCAAATTCATTGAGCATCATTTAAATCTTTAAATCTTTTTCTGTCTTCTCGTTTGAATTGTTTTCTATCTGCTCCTCTGAAACGTTTCCTGTCTTTACCTCTCATTTGTTTTCTGTCTTCTCTGAATTGATTTCTGTCTTCACCTCTAAATCATTTCCTGTCTTCTCCTTTGAATCTTCTTTCTCAATACCTGTAAGAAAGAGATGAGAGGTAAAATCACTACTACACTACAGTAAATATGATGTTTTACTGCATCTGTGTTACTGTGAGATTCATTTTCTAGACATCAAATGGGAACACAAAAAAAATGTATCACATTAAGGAACAATATGTTTGGTTGTTATCCGTTACAGTCTAACATTGCATTGTTTCACACTGTAAATATTTGCCATGATGAATCTGGGCTAACTGCACTTAGACTTGTTTCACAACTCAAGTGTGAAATGTTGCTCTACACGCAGTTAAAAGCTGCAATTAATCTTTAAAAGATCACAATCTCTATTTAAGCCTTCATGCAATCTTAATACTACTTTGTAAAGAAATTTTAGTTGGTCTGTCAGCCTGGTTAAGCTACTTTTTACAGGTTGGCTTTAGTTTTGAACACGTTTTAGCTGGTCATGCTGGTCTTTGTTGGTCAGGCTGGGAGGAGGAGATTAAACAAGCTAAAACCAGGTAACCAGATTGACACTATACTGACTCTAGCTTCCTCCTGCAATTTAAGAGCAAATAAAGCAGTACAAACAGTGAAGGAGCACAACATCAGATGATTTAGTCTGAATGAAAGACAGTTCTTGTTTGTATTCTAATAGTTCAAAATAAGAAAGAAGTAAATCATTCATCTAGTACATGAGAAACAGATGCAATGCAAATAGTGAAGTGTTGTTGCATTAAGTGGATATATTATTCAAGTTTTTCTTTTCAGTCACTTAAAACAGCACACAGGTCATTTTGTTCACAACAGGTTAAATGAGATGAATTATAAACGTGACAAAATGATTTTTGTAAACAGCTTGATAAGTCATGTACAACGGTTTAAAGAATTAAGAAACTGCTGTGTTGTCATTTGTAAATGAAATGCTTATTAAATATATTGATTCACAGATATTAATAAAGTGTAGTTAAAAGTGTTCAGTAGCAGAGAGTTTCTTAGAATCGTCAGATAAGAAAAGGTTTTAACAAAAGATAAGTTAAACACAGTTTGAAAATCTCCACTAAAATCTGACAATATACTGTCAACAGAGTACAGATTATTATTATAGTTAATAAAATCACTATTACAGTGAAACATTTCAGTTACTCACCTTTGACAAACACTATGAATCTCCTGTCTGATGTTTCTCCATCTCTGATGATCTTCAGTTTATAAACTCCAGTGTGTTTCTCTCTGATGCCACTAATGTTGAGATCTCCAGTCTGATGATTCAGCTTCAGTTTATCTCTGAATAGATCATCATCAGATGTCCTGAAGATCTTGTTTGCAGGATTGATTTCAGCTATGAGAGTTTCTTTATCTCCAAATCTCCACTCTATCTTCTCAACTCTCTGTATGTCAGTAACGTCAGTCTTCAGATCAACAGATTTCCCCTCATCCACTTCCAGTGTTTTTGTTTCACCTGTAACAACAGACAGAAAGACAGAAATGAAATCAATTCAGGTGATTTTCATCTATTAAGTGTCTTATTTACTGATAATAAACATCAGCTCATATTCTCATGAATGAATTTCTGTTTATTAATTCAATCTTTCAGATTCTCTATCAGTATATAAATATAAACACAACTATAACATCTAGATGATGAATTTTAATGGGTAAATGTCTTTAAAGGTCCAATTTTTCTGTGTTTTTGAAGCTTTGATAGTGTGCAATATAACATGTGTTCATGTTTCATGTGTAAAAACGCGGTATTTTTCACACAATTTACTAATTTCTATACTACTGTTTTCACTGTCCTAAAAACGGGCTGACGTCTTTCTTGTTCTTTGAAGTCCCTCCTTCAGAAAGATGTATCGAGTTCTGATTGTGTAGTTTGTTTAGTGTGTTGTGATTCGATAGCAGCTTAGCTTAGCCAGAACAGTTTGAGCTTAGCTGGCGACTGACATATTCCTGTGGGCGGAGTTTAGTCAAAAACTTTTATATTGACGTTTTTAAAGCAGGAAGTAGAGGGCTGTAGTCCAAAGTGTAGGCTGTAGGCTTTGAAAGGCGAATTCTGTCGCCTGGCAGTAAACTTTAAGATTAATTTTGCAGGCATTTTTTATGCTTTAACAGCAACCATACACACTAACTAAAATTGTGAACTAAAGTTGAAAAATGTGATCATGAAATACGCTACCTTTAATATTGGTGCTACTAACTCAATAAATATTTAGTCAGTGTATTAAACTCTATGTGAGATATCAGTGATGTAGTTGTCATGTATGTCTAAATCAATGTTTTTATAAAACCCATCAAATATCTGAAATGATGTACAGATGTGTTGTCTCAGTTAACCCTTTCAATATGACAAGTATATTGATTTAGGCTACTGTACCTGCAGTAAAATCAGGTTGAAACAGAAGTTAGATTTAAACACAGTGTGAAAATCTCCACTCTGAGTTAATAGTCATAAATCCCTCTTACATCTACAGTATACTGTCAACAGAGTACAGATGATAATAAAATCATTATTACACTGAAACATTTCAGTTACTCACATCTGACAGACACAGATATTGTCTTGTATGATGTTTTTCCTCCTCTGATGATCTTCAGTTTATAAACTCCTGTGTGTTCCCATCTGATGTCACTGATGGTGAGATCTCCAGTCTGATGATTCAGCTTCAGTTTATCTCTGAATAGACCTTTATCAGATAACCTGAAGATATTGTTGGCAGGATTGATTTCAGCTATGGGAGTTTCTTTATCTCCAAATCTCCACTCTATCAGATCAACTTTCTTTATGTCAGTAACTTCAGTCTTCAGATCGACAGATTCTTCTTCATTCACTCGCAGTACTTCTACATCACCTGTAACAGCAGATGACAGAAACATAAAATTAAATAAATTTAGATGATTTTAATCTATTAAGTGTCTTATTTACTGATTTTAAACATCAGCTCATGTTCTCATGAATGAATTTCTGTTTATAATCTCAATATCTATCAGTATTCAAATCTAAACACAACTATAACATCTAGAAGATGAATTTAATGAATCTTCTAAAAGTAAGAATTCATCTAATGGCTAAATTACTTGAATAAAATATCAGCTGTTCAATATTGGTGTTACTAACTCACTAAATACTCAGTCAGTGTATTAACTCTTTTAATATAAGATATCAGTGATGTAGTTGTCACATATGACCAAATCAGTGTTGGTAACGGATTCGCCAGGTTCTCCCCGCCCTCATCACCCACGATCACTTTCACCTGAGTTTTGATTACTGTCACCACGCACTCTCACCACACTATTTACGTTGCAATAGAATACACACTTTTTGTTCGGTCTTGTTAATGCTGGAAAGACGTTGTTCTCCGACCCTGTATTGGCTACCGGCCATTAAATAAGATCAACAAGAAGTTTCAATACCCCCTTCCTCTCGTCCCATCAGCCTTGGAACAACTTAGAGGTGCCAAAATCTTCACAAAACTCGATTTACAAAGTGCATAAAATCTAATCCGGATCCGCAGTAGAGATGATTGGAAAATAGGTTTTGTAACCCCTACCGGCCAATATGAATATTTGGTCATGCCATATGGATTGGTCAACGCCCCCCCAGTCTTGATTTACATTGACGATATTTTGATTTATTCCAGTGACCCTGCTGAACACATACATCATGTCAAAGAAGTTCTGAAGCAGCACATCAGAAAACTCTTTTCCTGAAAGCAGAAAAAAGCGAATTCCATCAAGCCAGTATCCAATTTCTAGGGTATAACGTCTCAGAAAAAGGTGCGAGTATGGACGAGAGGAAAGTTGACACAATAACCAACTGGCCGACTCCAACCACCATCAAAGAACTGCAAAAGTTTCTTGGATTTGCAGACTTCTATCGCTGTTTCATCCATAATTTCTGTGCCATCCTATTTCCATTAACATCTGCTCTGAAAGGTAAACCCAAACACTTCACCTGGTCATTAGAGGCTGAACATGCTTTTCAACAACTGATGAGTGCCTTTTGTACGGCACCTGTGTTAGTTCACCCAAATCTAGAAAAACCTTTTGTGATTGAGGTTGATGCTTCAGTGACAGGAGATGGAGCTGTCCACAGCAGTAGGGAAACCTGATCACAAGATCCATTTATCGCCCGGGTAATAAGAATTGCAAGGCTGATGCTCTCTCTTGAATGTTTTCAACTGAAGATGACCAACACCCTCTGGAGTCCATCCTTCCAGAGAGTGTTTTTGTATGTCCCATTGCAGTGAGTGAGGAGGACAAGACCCCTAAGATTCAAAATGTTCCACCGCATGCCCCGAGAACCACAGGTATGTACCATTACACCATCAGATTCTGTTGATAACAAAGGCACATAACTCTGTAGACACTGGTCACCCCAGCATCCAGCAAACACTCTCACTGCTCAAACACCGCTTCTGTCAGCCCAACATGGCACAGGACATCAGAAGGTTTGTGAGTGGATGCAGGGATTGTGCCATCTCTAAATCCCCTCGTCATCCTCCAACTGGAAAACTTTGTCCTCTCCCAATCCCTTGTTGCCCCTGGTCACATCTAGGAGTTGACTTTGCCATGAACCGGCATCACAAGGTAACACATGCATATTTATTATAGTGGACAGGTTCTCAAAAATGATCAGATTCAATCCCCTTAAGGGTTTACACACTGCAATGGAAAGTGCCAAGTTGCTTTTCCAACATGTTTTGATACTTTGGAATACCTGAAGATATTGTTTCTGACAGAGGTCCTCAGTTTATTTCTAGAGTATGGACGTTGTTTTTAAGCTCCTAGATGTGACCCTCAGTGTGTTTTCCAGATCACTCTTACATCTACAGTATACTGTCAACAAAGTACAGATGATAATAAAATCATTATTACACTGAAATATTTAAGTTACTCACCTCTGACAAACACACTGAAACTCCTGTCTGAGGTTTCTCCATCTCTGATGATCTTCAGTTTATAAACTCCAGTGTGTTCCTGTCTGATGTTATTGATGTTGAGATCTCCAGTCTGATGATTCAGCTCCAGTTTACCTCTGAATAGATCATCATCATATGTACTGAAGATATTGTTTGCAGGGTTGATTTTGGCTATGAGAGTTTCTCCAAATCTCCACTCTATCACATCATCTCTCTTTATGTCTTTAACTTCAGTCTTCAGATCAGCAGATTTCCCTTCATCCACTTCCAGTGTTTTTGTTTCACCTGTAACAGCAGCAGACAGAAACAGAAAGACAGAAATGAAATCAATTCAGGTGATTTTCATCTATTAAGTGTCTTATTTCCTGATTATAAACATTATCTCATATTCTCATAAATTAATTTCTGTTTATTAACTCAATCTTTCATATTCTTTATCAGTATATAAATATGAACACAACTATAACATCTAGATGATGAATTTTATGAATCTCCTAAAAGTAAAAATACAACTAATGGATAAAGACTTTAATAAAATATCAGCTGTTTAATATTGATGATAATAATTCACTAAATACTCAGTCAGTGTATTAACTCTTCAGTGATGTAGTTGTTATTTATTTTTAAATCAATGTTATTATAAAACTGCCCAAATATTTGAAATGATGTACAGATGTGTTGTCTCAGTTAACCCTTTCAAAATGACAAGTGTAAAAGTTGGTTTAGCTGCAGTTAAAATCAGGTTTAAACAGAAGATAAGTCAGAGTTAAACACAGTGTGAAAATCTCCAGTGTAAGTTAATAGTCATAAATCACTCTTACATCTACAGTTTACTGTCAACAGAGTACAGATGATCATAAAATCATTATTACACTGAAACATTTCAGTAACTCACATCTGACAGACACAGATATTGTCTTGTATGATGTTTTGCCTCCTCTGGTGATCTTCAGTTTATAAACTCCTGTGTGTTCCCATCTGATGTCTTTGATGTTGAGATCTCCAGTCTGAGGATTCAGCTTCAGTTTATCTCTGAATAGACCTTTATCAGATGTACTGGGGCTTTTGAGGGCAGGATTGATTTGAGCTATGAGAGTTTCTTTATCTCCAAATCTCCACTCTATCACATCATCTTTCTGTATTTCAGTAACTTCAGTCTTTAGATTGACAGATTCTTCTTCATTCACTCGCAGTTCTTCTACATTACCTGTAAAAGCAGCCGACAGAAACACAGAAATTGAATAAATTCAGATGATTTTCATCTATTAAGGGCCAGATTTACTGATTATAAACATCAGCACATATTTATATACACATGAACCTGAATGACATCCCATTCTTAATGCATAGGGTTTAATATGGATTTGACCCGGCACCCTTTGCAGTTATAAAAGCTTCAACTCTTCTTGGGAGTCTTTCTACAAGGTTTAGCATTGTGTTTATGGGAATGTTTGACAATTCTTCTTAAAGCACATTTGTAAGGTTATGGCGCTTTTCCATTGCATAGTACCCCACGGTTTAGTTTAGTTTGGGTCGAGTCAGCTTACTTTTGGGAGCTTTTCCATTGGGTGCAGTACGTAGTACCCGATACTTTTTTTCGTACCACCTCGGTTGGGGTTCCAAGCGACCCGAGCTGATACCAAACGTGACGCGAAAACACTGTAGATCACTGATTGGTCTGAGAGAATCGTCACGTCATCGCTATAATGTAAATATTAGCTTTAGCTTACTGCTAGCTTGCGCTGTCTCAAGCAAACATGTTGTTATCTGTGTTCTGCTATAAGTTTCCAAACACCCTTTTAGCGATGAAAAACATCCGCAGGTTGAGAATCCGGGACACAATAACAGTTTTTTCCAGACTTGCAGTTTGTGGCGGCACATTCGCGACGTGCACGTCCGCATTATATATGCTTAAATGCAACTTGAATGAGGCTCAGCGGAGCGCCGTCGACTGACGCCACGGGTCGGGTGTTTGAACAGAAACTGTCATGTAAGACAGAGTTAGTTATAAACGCGATGTGCAAACATCTATTTGTGGTGGCCAATGTTAATTTTGTGGCAGACTGATAAATAAATGAATGTATGGGAATGTTCAACAACGCTCTCACGTGTATGATGTCACAGCAGTAGGCAGCGTAAATATAACGACACGCCTATAATCCCTCCCACTCCGAAGTGATACTAAACTCGATGGAAAAGCTAACCACGCCAAAGTGAGGTGAGCTGACCCGACCCAAACTAAACTAAACCGTGGGGTACTATGCAATGGAAAAGCGCCTTTAGAAACTGATGTAGGACGAGAAGGCCTTGCTCGTAGTCTCTGCTCTAATTCATTCCATGCCGTATGGATTGGTCAACGCCCCCTCAGTCTTCCAGGATTTTATACATGCCATCTTCCAAAACCTACTGAATCGTACGTGTTGATTTACATTAAGGATATTTTGATTTATTCCAGTGACCCTGCTGAACACATAAATCATGTCAAAGAGGTTCTGAAGCAGATACATCAGAAAACTCTTTTCCTGAAAGCAGAAAAAAGCGAATTCCACCAAGCCAGCATCCAATTTCTGGGGTATAAGGTCTCAGAAAATGGTGCGGGTATGGACGAGAGGAATGTTGACATGATAACCAACTGGCCGACTCCAACCACCATTAAAGAACTGCAAAAGTTTCTTGGATTTGCAGACTTCTATCGCTGTTTATTCCAAAATTTCAGTGCCATCCTATCTCCATTAACATCTGCTCTGAAAGGTAAACCCAAACACATCACCTTGTCATTAGCGGCTGAACATGCTTTTCAACAACTGAAGAGTGCCTTTTGTACGGCATCTGTCTTAGTTCACCCAAATCCCAAAAAAAACTTTTGTGGTTGAGGTTGATGCTTCGTCGTCAAAAGATAGAGCTGTCCTATCACAGAACTAGGGGAACCCATCCAATCTTCATCCATGTGCCTATTTTTTGTACAAATTTAACCCGGCGAAGCCAACTACAATATCGGTAACCGTAAACTCCTAGTAATAAAACTGGTTCTTGAAGAATGTAGACATTGGCTAGAAGGTGCACGTCATCCCTTCACATGCTGACTGATCACAAGATCCACTTATCACACGGGTAATAAGAATTGCAAGGCTGATGCTCTCTCTCGAATGTTTTCAACTGAAGATGACCAACACCCTCCTGAGTCCATCCTTCCGGAGAGTGATTTCAATATCCCATCGCAGTGAGTGAGGAGGACATGATCCCTGAGATTCAAAATGTTCCACTGAGTTGCCCCGAGAACCACAAGTATGTACCATTACACCATCAGACTCTGTTGATAACAAAGGCACATAACTCTGTAGACACTGGTCACCCCAGCATCCAGCAAACCCTCTCACTGCTCAAACACAGCTTCTGTTGGCCCAACATGGCACAGAACATCAGAAGGTTTGTGAATGGATGCAAGGATTGTGCCATCTCCAAATCCCCTCGTCATCCTCCAACTGGAAAACGTCGTCCTCTCCCTTGTCGCCCCTGGTCACATCTAGAAGTTGACTTTGCCATGAACCGCCCGGCATCACAAGGTAACACATGCATATTTATAATAGTGGATCAGTTCCTAAAAAATGATCAGACTCATTCCCCTTAAGGGTTTACACACTGCAATGGAGAGTGCTGAGTTGCTTTTTCAACATGTGTTTCAATACTTTGGAATACCTGAAGATATTATTTCTGACAGAGGTCCTCAGTATAATTCTAGAGTATGGAAGTCATTTCAAGCTCCTAGATGTGACCATCAGTGTGTCATCCAGATCCAGATCACTTTTACATCTACATTATACTGTCAACAGAGTACAGATGATCATAAAATCATTATTACACTGAAAGATTTCAGTTGCTCACCTCTTACAAACACTCTGAAACTCCTGTCTGAGGTTTCTCCATCTCTGGTGATCTTCAGTGTATAATCTCCAGTGTGTTTCTGTCTGATGTTATTGATGGTGAGATCTCCAGTTTCTCGATTCAGATTCAATTTATCTTTGAATAGATCATCATATGTAATGGGGCTTTTGTTTGCATGGTTGATTGTGGCTATGAGAGTTTCTTCAAATGTCCACTCTATCACATCACCTGTCTTTATGTTTTCAACTTCAGCCTTCAGATCAACAGATTTCCCCTCATCCACTTCCAGTGTTTTTGTTTCACCTGTAACAGCAGCAGACAGAAACAGAAACACAGAAATGAAATCAATTCTGGTGATTTTTATCTATTAAATGTCTTACTGATTATAAACATCAGCTCATATTCTCATAAATTAATTTCTGTTTATTAACTCAATCTTTCAGATTCTCTATCAGTATATAAATGTAAACACAACTATAATAATCTAGATGATGAATTTTATGAATCTCCTAACAGTGAAAATACAACTAATGGGTAAATGACTTTAATAAAATATCAGCTGTTAAATGTTGGTGTTACCAAGTAACTAAATACTCAGTCAGTGTATTAACTCTTCAGTGATGTAGTTGTAATTTATTTTTAAATCAATGTTATTATAAAACTGACCAAATATTTGAAATGATGTACAGATGTGTTGTCTCAGTTAACCCTTTCAAAATGACAAGTGTAAAAGTTGGTTTATCTGTAGTTAAAATCAGGTTTAAACAGAAGATAAGTCAGAGTTAAACACAGTGTGAAAATCTCCACTGTAAGTTAATAGTCATAAATCACTCTTACATCTACAGTATACTGTCAACAGAGTACAGATGATCATAAAATCATTATTATACTGAAACATTTCAGTAACTCACATCTGACAGACACAGATATTGTCTTGTATGATGTTTTTCCTCCTCTGGTGATCTTCAGTTTATAAACCCCAGAGTGTTCCCATCTGATGTCTTTGATGGTGAGATCTCCAGTTTGATGATTCAGCGTCAGTTTATCTCTGAATAGACCTTTATCAGATGTACTGAAGCTTTTAAGGGAATGATTGATTTGAGCTATGGGAGTTTCTTTATCTCCAAATCTCCACTCTATCAGATCACCTTCCTTTATGTCAGTAACTTCAGTCTTCAGATCAACAGATTGTTCTTCATTCACTCGCAGTTCTTCTACATTACCTGTAACAGAAGACCACAGAAACATACAGATTAAATCAATTTCGGATGATTTTCATCTATTAAGTGTCTTATTTACTGATTATAAACATCAGCTCAAGTTCTCATGAATGAATTTCTGTTTATTAACTCAATATCTTTCAGTATTCAAATCTAAACACTAGTATAACATCTAGATTATGAATTTTATGAATCTCCTAAAACTGAGAATTCATCTAATGACTAAAAGACTTGAATAAAATATCAGGTGTTCAATATTGGTGTTACTAACTCACTAAATACTCAGTCACTCTTTAAAGGGGATAGAGAATGAAAAACCATTTTACCTTGTCTTTGTTGAATAATGGTTGTCTACCCACATTCACAAACATACAAAAAGTGCTATACATGCTAAACATCTCAGTCTCATAGAAATTCCTCTTTTAGAAATGTCAGCCAGAAAACAACCCAATCTAAAAAAGTGATGCTTATGACATCACAGGCATCTCACTGCCCCTCCACTTTAAAATAATTGGCTACATTTTTTGAGTGGCAGCAAAGTCAGCCAATCAGTAATGAGATTGCAAGTTAAGCCAGTAGGGGGAGCCAAATAGGTGCAAAACCACTTGTTTAAAATCCCCCACCCTAATAGAGCTATCTGAGAGAGGTTTTTAGGAAGCTTCTAAGGCATTACAGACCCAAACAAAAACATTTTTGTCTACATGTCACATCACAGAACAAGGATAAATACCCCGTTCAATCATTCTATGTCACCTTTAAAGGTAGGGTAACACATTTTGAACAATGCTAACGGTAGCCGCCTAGCAATGAAATCCCGATCCCCATCCAAAGTCACGCCTCTTTCCAAACACATGAACACGCACAGATCAGACGGTCACATCTCATGTCTCATTCACCAGTGAGAAAACTTTGCAGTACAAAGTGAATAACACTTCCAAAATAACCAACATAAACAACTGGTTTACATCAGAATTAGTTTAAGCACACGTTCGATTGTGTAGACGTAGTAACTATATCGTTATGCTAATCCGGAAAACGAACACAAATTTCATAAGCAACACAATGTTTCATCAAAGTAGAATATCTGAATCCATCTCAGTACATACATATCGCGTACCTACCTTACCAAAATAAACAGTGCAGCGACCCTTTCAGACCCTTTGCCTCCTGTAGCTGTTTGCATCTCGTGGTAAAGCAGTAAAGTTACAGATGTTAATTTGGGTTTTTGCTCTTGCTGATCCAGACAGTTTTTGCTGTTGTTGTTATAAAAGATGCATTTAGGTTTGTTGCTCCTGTGTAGGTTGTCAATTCAGCAGAAAAGTTTGCTGTTCTTGCTGTTTACAGACAGAGCACACGTGAACGCGCCGATGACGTATGGTATCTGCGTGGACTCGCTGCGCGGTGGGAATTCAAATTACGCTTACGTATGAGGGACATAAAAGGAAACGTCCGTTCGGACCGAAATCTATGATTTGTTGAACATTTTTTGGTCCTACGCCTTTCACATATGACATAAATTTTTACAAATACATTTAAACAACTTAACACAGTGATTGCTATCAGAATGTGAGGAGACTTTTAACCAGCATAACTAAAAATGTTTCAGGATCAAATCTATTACCCTACCTTTAATATAATTAGTGATGTAGTTGTCACATATGACCAAATCAATGTTTGTAACATATTCGCCAGGTTCTCCCTACACTCATCACCCACGATCACTTTCACCTGAGTTTTGATTACGGTCATCATGCACTTTCATCAAACTATTTAGGTTGCAGTAGAACACACACTCTTTGTCGGTCTTGTTAATGCTGGAAAGACTGTGTTCTCTGACCCTGTATCGACTATCATCCATAATTTCAGTGCCATCCTATCTCCATTAACATCTGCTATAAAATGTAAACCCAAACACCTCACCTGGTCATCAGAGTCTGAACATGCTTTTCAACAACTGAAGGTTCCAGAAAAAACTTTTGTGATTGAGGTTGATGCTTCGTCGACAGGAGATAGAGCTGTCCTATCACAGCTGCAGTAGGGGAACCCATCCAATCTTCACCATGTGCCTATTTTTTGTAGTTTTGTCCAGCGGAACTCCTCGCAATAAAATTGGCTCTTGAAGAATAGAGACATTGGCTAGAAAGTGCATGTCATCCCTTCACCGTGCTGACTAATCACAAGAACCTTCAGTACTTATCCACTTATCGCCTGGGTAATAAGAATTGCAAGGCTGATGCTCTCTCTTGGATGTTTTCACCTGAAGATGACCAACACCCTCCTGAGTCCATCCTTCCCAACAGTGTTATTTGCAGTGAGGACATGATCCCTGAGATTTAAAATGTTTCACCGGGTTGCCTGAGAACCACAAGGATGTCCCATTACAAAATCCGATTCTATTGATAACAAAGCCACATAACTCTGTAGACCAGTAGTGAATAACCCTGGGTACAAGAGGGCCACTGTCCTGCAGAGCTTAGTTTCAACCCTAATCAAACACACATGAATTAGTAATCCTGTTTTGATACTTTGCAATACCTAAAGATATTGTTTCTGACAGAGGTCCTCCGTTTATTTCTAGAGTATGGAAGTCATTTTTCAAGCTCCTAGATGTGACCATCAGTGTGTCATCTAGATATCACCCTCAAACGAACGGCCAGATGGAGACGTTATATCCCAGAAATTGGAATTCGGCCGTTTCCTCTGAACCCTCCGCCATAGTCACCAGAACTCCTGGAGACAGTTTCTTCTGTGGGCCGAGTATGCACCAAACTCGCTACGTCAACAAGCTACCGGGCTCACACCGTTCCAGTGCATACTCAGCTACTAGCCACCAATGTTTCCGTAGATGGAAGAACCATTCGAAGTTCCATTAGTGCAGCACTGGTTACAGGAAAGTGAGGCGGTCTTGGACTCAGTTCACCATCACCTGCAGGGGGCTGTCAGGCCCCAACAGTGCAAGGCGGATGTTCATTGCACTCCAACACCAGCAATTCAAGGTAGGAGACAAAGTTTGGCTCTCCACCAAGAACATCCGAATGCATCTCACCTATAGGAAGTTAAGTCCAAGGTGTATTGGACCATTCACCATGGTTAAGGAGGTCAATCTGGTAGTGTTCCAATTCCAGCTACCTTCACACTACCAAATCAACTCCGTCTTCTACTTTTCCCAGTTTAAGTTATTTCACTCACCTTTTTCTTCTTCTTCCTACACAGAACCTGGAGAGGAAGCCCCCCTCAAAGAGGATATCGGCTTGTACACTGTATGAAACATCCTGGCACCGGGGTGGACACCTCAAATATCTTGTCGACTAGGAGGGATTTGACCCAGAGGAACGTTCCTGGGTCCCAAGCGATGACATCTTGGACCCGGAACTTCTGTGGGAATTCCATACTGCCCACCCCAAAAAGCCCACTGCCCGTGGAAGAGGTCATCCACCTCGGCGCCGGAGGTACCAGCGGCCCTCAGGAGCGGGCTGTAAGGGGGGTATTGTAACGGATACGCTAGGTTCTCCCCACACTCATCACCCACGATCAGATTTGATTCCACCTTTCACCATGCACTCTCACCACATTATTTAAGTTGCACCTTTATTTTTCCACTACATCTCTTGGTTTCTGTTTAAAACTTTTAATAAACATCTCACTTGTATTACTTTCTCTGTTGTGTTCTGTATGTAACAATGTTATAATAAAACCAACCAAATATCTGAAATGATGTACAGAGTTGGCATGTGTTGTCTCAAAATAACAAGTTCAAAAATTTGCTTTATCTGCAGTTAAAATTTAAGGTTTAAACAGATGATAAGTCAGAGTTAAACACAGTGTGAAGATCTCCACTGTAAGTTAATAGTCATTAATCACTCATACATCTCCAGTATATTGTCACTGAACGATTTGTGTTAACTCACCTCTGACAGACACATAGAATCTCCTGACTGAGGCTTTTCCACCACTGATGATCTTCAGTTTATAAACTCCAGTTTGTTTCTGTCTGATGTTATTAATGTTGAGATCTCCAGTCTGATCATTCAGCTTCAGTTTTTCTTTGTCAGGTGTACTGGGGCTTTTGTTGGCAGGATTGGTTTTAGCTATAAGAGTTTCTCCAAATCTCCACTCTATCACATTATTTTTCTTTATGTCAGTAACTTCAGTCTTCAGATCCGCAGATTTTCCCTCATCCACTTCCAGTATTTTTGTTTCACCTGTAACAGCAGCCGACAGAAATGCAAAAATGAAAACAAATTAGCTGATTTTCATCTGTTAAGTGTCTTATTTACTGATTATAAACATCAGCATATTCTCTAAAATTAATTTATGTTTATTAACTCAACCTTTCAGATTGACATGACAAAATTGACATGAACAAAAAACAAAAGCATGACATGGCATGGCATGAACTCACCAAACAGAAAGACATGAACAAAGCATGACAAAGACAATGGGAAAATGATGGCTATATAAACAGACAAGGAACCAATCAGGACATAACACACCAGGACATAGGGAAACAAGAGACAACATGGCAAGACAAGTTTTCAAAATAAAAGACATTACAAAACAAGAATACATGACAAACCATTACAGCCCTCCCCCTATGGGCGGATCTAGGCAGCCACTAACTAATAGTCCCAAAACATAAACACAAGTCCATGGGTTCCAGGACAATTGAGGCAGTGGTGTAACTCGACCTTGGAACAGTGGAAGACCTCAGACAAGAAGCAGTGGCGGGACTTGGCTGAGAAGCAGTGACAGTCCTGGGGTGTGGAGCAGTGGTGCTCCTGTGGATCAATGGTGGGCCTGGACCGTAGAGCAACGGCAGGCCTGGATCGTGGAGCAATGGTGGGCCTGGGCCGTGGAGTGATGGTTCGGACACTTTGGCAACATCATCTGTGCTCTCGGTCTCATCCCTTTTTACCCTCCCCCAAAAATACTTAAGGAAGCAGCCATCTTGGGAACAGATTCAGATGTAGTGGCAGCCATTTTGGGGACTGGTTCAGGAGTGGTGGCAGCCATCTTGGGAACTAGTACAGACGTGGCAACGGCCAGGTCTACAGACGGCTGGAATTGGGAAACACAACGTCTTATTGAGACCAGTGGAGTATCTTCCAGACTCGACACCAGCTGCCTGGTCCTGAGGTTCACTAGGAAAGCAGGTATGGTGGCCATCTTGTGATCAGACTTGGGTGTGGCAGCCAACTTGAGAACTGAATCAGGCTTAGCTGCCATTTTGGGAACAAAATCAGGCATGGTGGGTGCAACATGAACATCCTCTGGTTTGGCAGACATGGTGAGAACAGGCTGTAGCATGGCAGGCTTGACATGAACAGGCTTAGGGTGAATAGTAGGTATGACATGAGCAGGCTTTGACATGATAATTACTATAGGCAGGGGACAGATCTCTGACTCTGGCTGAGCAGGCATGATGTGAGCTGGCTGTGGCAAAACAAGCATAATGTGAACTGGCGGTTACATGGCAGGCTTGACACCATAGGGCTCTGGTGTCGACCTTGGAGCAGTGGAAGGCCTCAGACAAGAAGCAGTGGCGGGACTTGGCTGTGAAGCAGTGGCGGTCCTGGGGCGTGGAGGAGTGGTGCTTCTGTGGATCAATGGTGGGCCGGGACCATAGAGCAACGGCAGGCCTGGATCGTGGAGCAATGGTGGGCCTGGGCCGTGGAGTGATGGTTCGGACACTTTGGCAACATCATCTGTGCTCTCGGTCTCATCCCTTTTTACCCTCCCCCAAAATCAGTGGTGTGGTAATCAGTGTGGGACTATGGGGCTTCTCCTCCACAGTTTCCACATTAAAAAAAAGCCACTCAACATCAAAGCATAGTCAATGTACTTTTCTAAAGTCCAGTGTGAGTTATTGCGTGGCACTAAATTAGATATAGAATGACTCAGTCCAAACAAAAAATTGTCCATAAGTGCAACATAACTGAACTCTACCTGATTGCTTAAATCTAGAAACCTTCCACATTATCCACAATGGGGTGACTGCCCTGCCGTAGCCTCAGAAATTCAACTGCTGGGTTCATGGTTGAGGTCAAGCTTTCTGTAAAGTAATCAACTGAGAGGCTTGCAATTTAGAAGCCAAGTGCAGTTTTATTAAAAGAAACATAACTAAAAACTAAACAATAAAAAAATCATGTTATAATATGACATGAACCGACCAAACAGAAAGACATACAGATGAACAAAGCTTTACAAAGATAATGGGAACATGAGGACTATACCTGTATAAGCAGACAAGGAACCAATCAGGACATGACACATCAGGAAATAGGGAAACAAGAGAGACTGAAACATTTCAGTTACTCACATCTGACAGACACAGATATTGTCTTGTATGATGTTTTTCCTCCTCTGGTGATCTTCAGTGTATAAACTCCAGAGTGTTCCCATTTGATGTCATTGATGGTGAGATCTCCAGTCTGACGATTCAGTTTCAGATTATCTCTAAATAAACCTTTATCAGATGTCCTAAAGATCTTGTTGGCAGGACTGATTTCAGCTATGGGAGTTTCTTTATCTCCAAATCTCCACTCTATCAGATCAACTTTCTGTATGTCTGTAACTTCAGTCTTCAGATCAACAGATTCTTCTTCATTCACTCGCAGTACTTCTACTTTACCTGTAACAGCAGCAGACAGAAACAGAAAGACAGAAATGAAATCAATTCAGGTGATTTTCATCTATTAAGTGTCTTATTTACTGATTATAAACATCAGCTCATATTCTGTTTCTGTTTATTAACTCAATCTTTCAGATTCTCTATCAGTATATAAATCTAAACACGATTATACAACAGTTTTTTCTGGTTCTTGAATCTTATAGGCTAAGAGCTCTTCCCAGGCATGCGATATTGTACTGATAACATAACAGTAACTGCTTAACCGTTTTGTATCATTCTGCCACTTACTGGTCATTTTAGTATTAGTGAGTGGGGCTTCTTTAAACACGGAGCCATTCACTCATTTCTGACTAGAAAAGCAGCATGCACACACGGACACACGCACGTTTTTAAACTTCTTTGTGTGTCTAAATAAGTTCCCTAGCTCGTGAATCGAAGAGTCTGTGAATCCCAATCGGAAGTGATAATCCCGTTGAAGATCACGTTCTTGGATGTAAACTTTAGTGCAATAATGTCACATTGTGTGGATACACTTGGAATAAAGCAATAAAAACAATAATTTTCTCTGGAGCAATCTCTCTCCTCCTATTAAAAGGTCGCGAAAACACTGTGGAACTGCAGGTAAGGATACTAATTTATTTCCGCGTGACGTGACTATTAAAACACGTTGTGAGATACCAACGCTGATATTTATAAACAGCACGCAGAAACATCTCTCTGACTAATTTAATGTAAAAACAGTTATGTAAATCGCCCATCACTTCACATGTTTAACATCACATGAAGCTGATCAATTAATGATTTTTTTCTCGCAGTGACCGCAGAAGCGATAAACACGCAACCTTTGTGCTGATCAGGCAAAAATGACAAATCAAGTCATAAAATACTATTGGGATTAAAATATCAAAAACGTGTACAAATCTGAATTGAATTACCCACCCAGTACATGACGTCATTTAGACGTTTTTTTTTTTGCTAAATCAAGTTGGCCCGTCATGTCCCGCATTTAGTCCAAAAAAGACGTTGGAAATTGGTCTTTGTTTGGTCCGTCTAATTTAGCCCAAAAATCTAACTTGTGTTTCGGACCACATATCTACTTCAATAAAACCATAGTTGAAGTTCATAAAAGGTCTGCCCATTCAACAACTAACGTTAGCCTACTCAGTTTGCCAAAAGAAGTTGTGGAGCACACATTTAAGCTCAAATGCAATAACTTAACTACTGTTGGTCAATTTGGTCCAAGTTCCTTAATCTTAATTTATTCTTCAACTGAACGCCTTGTAAAGGGTGATTTTGTAAGAATAAAATAATATTTTCTTATTTTCTTTCATCACAAGATATTTTGCTTGCTTCCACCAATCAATACTGTAACTATTAGTTATGGCGCTTTTACATTGCATAGTACCCCATGGTTTGGGTAGGGTCGGCTTACTTTTGGGGGCTTTTCCACTGGTTACAGTACGTAGTCCCCGATATTGTTTTATTACCATCTTGGCTGGGGTTTCAAGCGGGCTGAGCTGATTCTAAAATGTGACGTGAGAACACTCTAGATCAATAAATTGGTCTGAGAGAATTGTCACTACCAGCGTCATTGCTATAATGCAAGATTAGCTTTATCTTCATGCTCGGACTGTCTCGAGAAAACCTGTCATCAGGGCCGGATTAACCATACGGGCAACTGGGCAATTGCCCAGGGGCCCAAGACCTCCAAAGGGCCCAGGACAGCAAGGGCACGAGCAAAATACTGTATCTGGTAATATCCCGCTGGCCGCTTTATATTAAACAAACTGTCAACACGGGCTTTTGCGCTGCAAAGAGAGACGCTGCGCTGCCTATTACTTTGAACGTGAGTTGAGAGCGGTTGAGTCTCATGCGGACTGACCAATGAAGAGACGGGCCTCAGGTTAAGACCCTCTCCCATTGGTCAGTCCGCATGAGGTGGGTCAAAGGTTCGCCGAGCATTACGTGACGCAAGGCATTGGTACAACAGGAAAAACGAGAAACTAAGTTGGAGCGCAAAGCGGAAATTAAAAAAGGAAAAGGACATCAGAAACGCAGAAAATGTAAAGTATAAACAGTGGTGTAGTCTGCGTGATACGCAGGTATCTGCGCGATCCGACCGGCGTATGAAATCAAATTACTAGCGGCGCGAAAGTGACTGGGGAACAGAGAACCCACAGACGAGTGACAGCTCAGTAGCGCGAGAGCGATTCGGTATCACATGGAGAAATCTGCTTAGAATCGCTCTCGCGGCACTTTGACGTCACCGAGAGGTCTGCTTAGCGCCAAATGAAGTCGAACCTGCAGTGTAGCTGCTCACGCAATACTGTAAACAAACCGACCATGTGGCAAGTGAACGAGTGGAGCAGTGCACAACATAAAATCCGGAGAGTTCACAACGCACATGTGAGTAAACAACATTTAAATCATCAAACCATTATCTGGAGGTAAGGCTCCAATAAAATAAAATAAGCCGGTGTTTATGTCCTGATGGTTTTTAGCTGCCTTCAAGCATGTTTTCTTGTGCTTCACAGTGTTAAACTTCCTTTCCCTGTGTTCATTTATATATCTACGTTCAAGATGTAGCCTATATGATCTTAAACTTCTGTGAGGAAAATCATGTCTGCGTTGATGTTCAGTTCAGACTTGCAAATTAAAAATCATTTTCTTCACTTTGGTTTGGGTGTCTAATATATAGGCTTTATGATGGTCTTGTAATAATAATTAAGTAAAAGCCTATTTTCATTTTTAGACAATGCTTGTATATGCAAAAAATAGGCTTTTTATATCAATGACTATGCAAATTAGAGTTAATCCATGGTCATCTAAAATGTGTATTAATTAAAAAGTTCTGTTAAGTGAGCTTCCGTCAACGACGAGCACAACTCAGCTAAATTAGCCAGGACTTTTCTACACCGCCAGTTTACTTTTACAGCCCGGAGATTATACAGATGCTGATGTGTTTTGTTTTCATAGCATCATATGTGAGTGAAGGTATTTGATAGGGGACATAGTAGTGCATTTGTATGAGCATTTAAATATTTGTAAATCAAAATACACCTGATGACAGTTAGAATTTGAAGTATTGAGTATATGTACTGTATAATACAGTAATATATTCTGTATATGACCATATTATGGTGATCCTGGGGTCGAGATGATGGGGCCCTTGAATATTGTTGCCCAGGGTATAACAAAGTGTTAATCTGGCCCTGCCTGTCATTTGTGATTTGTTGTAAGTTCCCAAACTCCCTTAAAGTGGTGAAAGACATCCAAAGGTTGAGAATCAGGTACACCATACCAGAGTTTTCCAAACTTGCCGTTTGTGGCAGCACATTCGCAATGCTAACGTTGCATGCACAGCATTTTCCCTCTAACATCTACAGTACTGTATACTGTCAACAGAGTACAGATGTTCATAAAATCATTATTACACTCAAAGATTTCAGTTACTCACCTCTGACAAACACTCTGAATTTCCTGACTATGGTTTTTCCATCTCTGATGATCTTCAGTTTATAAACTCCAGTGTGTTTCTCTCTGATGTCTTTGATGTTGAGATCTCCAGTCTGATTATTCAAGTTCAGTTTATCTTGAAATAGATCATCATTATATGTAGTGGGGCTTTTGTTTGCAAGGTTGATTTTAGCTATGAGAGTTTCTCCAAATCTCCACTCTATCACATCATCTCTCTTTATGTCTTTAACTTCAGTCTTCAGATCAACAGATTTCCACTCATCCACTTCCAGTGTTTTTGTTTCACCTGTAACAGCAACAGACAGAAAGACAGAAATGAAATCAATTCAGGTGATTATCATCTATTAAGTGTTTTATTTACTGATTATAAACATCAGCTCATATTCTCATAAATGAATTTCTGTTTATTAACTCAATCTTTCAGATTCTCTATCAGTATATAAATATAAACACAACTATAACATCTAGATGATGAATTTTATGAATCTCCTAACAGTGAGAATTCATCTAATGGGTAAATGACTTTAATAAAATATCAATATCAACTCACTAAATACTCAGTCAGTGTATTAACTCTTTAATACAGGATATCAGTGATGTAGTTGTCATCAGTGTTGGGGAAAGTTACTTTTAAAAGTAATGCATTACAATATTAAGTTACTCACAAAAAAGTAACTAATTGTGTTACTCAGTTATTTTTCATGGAAATAATGCTTATGTTACTTTTTAGTTACTTTTGCAGGGTTTTTTTTATCAATTAATAAAACCAAAAAACTACTTTTTTGAAAAAGTAACTCAAATATTAATGTGTACATTTAAAAAGTAATGCGTTACTTTACTCGTTACTTTAGAGTTACTTTCACAGTAATATTATTACGTAATGCAAGTTACTTGTAATGCATTACCCCCAACACTGGTTGTCATCTGTGATCAAATCAATTTTATTATAAAACTGATAAAATATCTGAAATCATGTACAGATGTGTTGTCTCAGTCAACACTTTCAATATGACAAGTGTAAAAGCAGGTTTAAACAGAAGAGAAGTCAGAGTCGCAATGAAATTAAAATGAAAATCCGTCATTTGTTTTGGAATATTGTGGGTTTTTTGTTTTTACAAATTATTTATCTGCCAGCTTCATTATTTTTTTTTTTTTATTAATGTGCCCTCACAATCTTTAATCAAAAATGTAAATCTCCTCCTCGAAACAATCTCTCTTTACTTCCAGTCATATGGTATGGCAGGAAGTAAAGACGATAGACGAATAGGTGATAGACTTATTGAAGTCCCACCCTGCCTTATTTCATTTCAGAAGCCGGTTTTATTCAGATATACTTCACCACAGGGAAAATAAGACAATCACTACTTCCATTTCATGGCGACTTTAAAAACAGTGTGAAAATCTCCAGTGTAAGTTAATAGTCATAAATCACTCTTACATCTACAGTATACTGTCAACAGAGTACAGATGATAATAAAATCATTATTATACTGAAAGATCTGAGTTACTCACATTTGACAGACACAGATATTGTCTTGTATGAGGTTTTTCCACCTCTGATGATCTTCAGTTTATAAACTCCAGAGTGTTCCCATCTGATGTCTTTGATTTTGAGATCTCCAGTTTTAGGATTCAGCTTTAGTTTATCCCTGAATAGACCTTTATCAGATGGCTGGGGGCTTTTGTTGGCAGGATTGATTTCAGCTATGAGAGTTTCTTTATCTCCAAATCTCCATTCTATCACATCATCTTCTTTTATGTCAGTAACTTCAGTCTTTAGATCGACAGATTCTTCTTCATTCACTCGCAGTTGTTCTACTTTACCTGTAATAGCAGGTGACAGAAACACAGAAATTAAATCAATTCAGGTGATTTTCATCTATTAAGGGACAGATTTACTGATTATAAACATCAGCACATATTTATATACACATGAACCTGAATAACATCACTTTCTTAATCCATAGGGTTTAATATGAAGTTGGCCCTGCATCCTTGGCAGCTATAACAGCTTCAACTCTTCTTGAAAATCTTTCTACACGGTTTATGAGTGTGTTTATGGGAATTTTTGACCATTCTCCTAAAAGCACATTTGTAAGATCAGACACTGAGGTTGGATGAAAAGACCTCTCTGATAGTCTCCGCTCTAAATTATCGCAAAGATGTTTTATTGGGTTGAGGTCAGGACCAGTCAAGTTCCTCCACACCAAACTCGCTCATCCATGTCTTTATGGACCTCGCTTTGTGCACCGATGCATAGTCATGTTGGAACAGGAAGGGGTCATCCCCAAACTGTTCCCACAAAGTTCGGAGCATGAAATTGTCAAAATGTCTTGGTATGATGAAGCATTAAAGGAATAGTCTATCCTTTGTCCATATTAAACTATGTTATTACCTTAACTAAGAAGAGTTGATACATACCTCTATCATCTTAATGCGTGCACGTAAGCGCTGTGGCGCACGGCGACACTATGATAGCATTTAGCTTAGCCCCATTCATTCAATGGTACCAAACAGAAATAAAGTTAGAAGTGACCAAACACATCAACGTTTTTCCTATTTAAGACGAGTAGTTATACGAGCAAGTATGGTGGCACAAAATAAAACGTAGCGCCTTTATAAGCGGATTTAAAAGAGGAACTATATTGTATGGCGGAGCACTTTTGGGAGTACTTCGACTCGTCGCTGTAACACTCTCCCTCTCCCTCTTATTATGAGAGGGAGAAGGGGAGCGGATTTTTCAGGCGAGTCGAAGTACTCCCAAAAGTGCTATTGGAGGGGTGTCCCAAAACCTTTGGCTAAAAGTGAGAATGCATCTAATGGGTAAAATGACCTTAATAAATTATCAGTTATTCAACATTGATGATAGTAATTCACTATGATATTCAGTCAGTATGTTTAATTGTTTATTTAAAGTACCAATGATGTAGTTGTCAATTAATGTTATTATACAACACATTCTCACTCCCCAAGGCGTCAAAATCTGAAGCATGTTCAAACGCCTTCAGCGTCAGATCATGCCCCTTCTGGACGGCAACTACTCAATTTTTTTCCAATTTTTAAACAATTGTCGCTTGGGGTTAGGGTTAGAGTTGGGTTTGGGTTGGGATGCAATTTTATGTAACAGAAAGTCATTCTAACCGCAACGGCATGATCCTGCCGATCGTCGCATAACGTGACGGCATCACCTTCCGGATTCCCTTTCGTCTATATCCGATGCTGAGGGATTAGCATGAAAGCAACGGAGTTCCCATTTCGTCGATATAGTGACGCATAGAGGCACCCTTCGCGTCTTCATACTGACGCTGAAGGTGTTTGAACATGCTTCAAATTTTGACGCCTTGGGGAGTGAGAATGGGTTGTATTATAAAACCGACCAAATATCAGAAATTATGTACTGATGTGTTGTGTCAGTTAACCCTTTCAATATCATAAGTGTAAAAAGTTGGTTCACACACAGTTAAACACAGTGTGAAATTTCCACTGTAAGTTAATAGTCATAAATCACTCAATTAGCAATTAGCAACACGGCCCAACTTTAAACGATCCAGTTAGTTCTCGATGGATGAATTCAAGTCTTGCACTGCCTCATTTCATTTCAGAAGCTGGTTTCACTTGGAACTACTTCACCACAGGAAAAAATAAGGCAATCGCTACTTCTGTGTTTTAGCGACTTTAAACACAGTGTGAAAATCTCCCCTGTAAGTTTATAGTCATAAATGACACTTACTAATCTACAATATACTGTCAACAGAGTACAGATGATAATAAAATCATTATTACACTGAAACATTTGAGTTACTCACCTCTTACAAACACTCTGAAACTCCTTTCTGAGGTTTCTCCATCTCTGATGATCTTCAGTTTATAATCTCCAGTGTGTTTCTGTCTGATGTCATTGATGGTGAGATCTCCAGTCTTATCATTCAGCTTCAGTTTATCTCTGAATAGATCATCATCACCATCATATGTATTGAAGGTTTTGCTGGCAGGATTGATTTTAGCTATAAGAGTTTCTCCAAATCTCCACTCTATCACATCATCTTTCTTTATGTCTTTAACTTCAGTCTTCAGATCAGCAGATTTCCACTCATCCACTTCCAGTGTTTTTGTTTCACCTGTAACAACAGCAGACAGAAACACAGAAATGAAATCAATTCAGTTGATTTTCATCCATTAAGTGTCACGCTCTTGGATGTAAACCTTTGGGGATGTACCACAATAATGTCACATAGTGTGGATGATTAAAATACACTTGGAATAAAGCAATGAAAACACTCATTTTCTCTGGAGCGGTCTGTTTACTCATCTCTCCTCCCATTAAAAGGATACAAAACACCAGTTGGACGTGACTATTAAAACACGTTGATATATCACCACTGATATTTATAAGAATCATGCAGAAACATCTCTCTGACTTACTTAGGTTACAATATAAAACACTTAATTATTCTGTTTTATGTAGTACTGACAAAAACAATGTCCAGTAATAAAGCGAGTGCTCATATCGCGTTAAGATTAAATGGAAAAGCAATAGTATATAAATATAGTTTTCGTGACAAAACAATAACAACACAAAATATAGTAAATATAAATAAAAAACAAGTAATAGTTTCATGACACCAAATACTGCTGGTTTGATCTTGTTTTTGACCATCAAACAGATAGGCCTACATCAGAGCCAGGGAATCCCTGTCAGAGATGTAGCACCGATCAAGCGGTGGTCAGTGGCGTAAGTGAACACTGACGTCTGCTGTGCGTCTAGGTCTTACGTCCGAATCTTTCTAAGCAATGTTCAAATAGGCGTAATCTTTACTAATCAACTGCAGATTTGAATATTATACATATATATTCTCCACTGAACTAATCTTAAAACTACACTTTGTGACCAAGAAACGGTAATATTAAGAAACGCCTATTCTGTCTATTGAGTTACAAAACAAACAGCTGAAAGTGTTACCTATAATTCTGGCCTTCAAATCTGTGGCGGAAATGAGTAGTACCCCAACAAAGAGGCTTTTAAAATAACTCCGTTGTTGTTTTCTATTTTTTTTTTTTTTTAAACGTGTGCCGTCAAACTGTTATCGCTCTCAGAGTCATGTGGTATAGTTCTATATCATCACTGCTGTGATTGCGGCCTCATGCCTTAGGCCTAATCACAGCCATGATGATATAGAGCTATATCACACCTACTCGCGGATATTGCTTAAAGGGCCTAGATGTAAGTTACTTAAAAAAATCTTTAAGATAGAGTTTTCATTTGTATATTTATTAGCCAACCATAATGTAATAGAAAGAATGACACCTTGAGTGTCCTCCACGGTTGTCTCTATCAGCATGTAGGCTCTTTTGTGTGTGGAGGAGTCGGGTCAAATTGGCGCGAAATTCAAAATGTGACGTCATGCGCATGCTCGTCTACCTGGGCGTTCCATATAGACGCGTACGGCAGTCATTAGTAAACAGCGGCAATCGCTAGGATGTTTCAAATGGACTTTGTAGTCGGCAAGAAACTACCAACTTCTAGCACAATCCAGACACTCACGGAAACTCCTCGTAAGTTTAAAAAAAATCCTTATCTAGTGCAGCCAAAATAGAGCATGACCGGCGTCGGGGAAAAGACAAGAGTAAACATCGGATTGGCATTTGATTCTTGGAGGGAGCTCCGGTCAGCGCTGGGTATGAAAACAGACCTTGAGCAGGTTTCCTTTTTACTGCAAAGGTAAGACATAGTTACAGGACATCTGTAATATATTATGTTATTGTTTTTGTGGTGTAATGCTAACGATAGCATGTAGCACAGGACCGTTTTAAAAGTTACTTTCTTATATGAATTATCTTTATTCAGAGCACGAGTGCATTAAGATTGTGAGTGTTGGGAGTGTGTTTTACAGTGTTGTGTTACAAAACTTTTAGAAGTAGATTTCTGTTGAAAATATAAAGTAGCACTGCAACATTTTACTAAAATATGGTCTGTCAAACAATAACCTTACAGTACTGTAACTTTTCTTGCATTTGTAAACATGCTGGTGAATCTCAATGAGCTGTCTGTGGCTGCTACGGCAACTGGCTGCAGTTTCTATAACGGCCACTGGTGTCAGTAACGGTTAGAAATTTCTAAACTTATGGAGAGCCCCTTTAAGTATAACATCTAGATGATGAATTTTATGAATCTCCTAACAGTGAGAATTCATCTAATGGGTTAATGACTTTAATAAAATATAATTTGTTCAATATTGATGGTAGTAATTTACTATAATATTCCATCAGTGTGTTTAATTGTTTATATAAGATATCAGTGATGTAGTTGTCATGTATGTTTAAATCAATGTTATTATAAAACTGAACAAATATCAGAAATGATGTACAGATGTGTTGTCTCAGTTAACACTTTAAATGTGACGAGTGTAATATTGATTTCCCTGCAGTTAAATCAGGTTTAAACAGAAGATAAGTCAGAGTTAAAGTCGTAATGAAATTAAAATGAAAAACTTATCTGTGAGCTTCATTATTTAAAAAAAAATCATGTGCCCTCATAATTTTAATTGAAAAATCATCTCCTCATCAAAACAATCTCTCTTTACTTCGGGTCATACTGTATGGCAGGTGGGCGGGGTCCGGGAAAAGATTGCAGCGATTAGCAATTAGCAACACGACCCAACTTTAAACAATGTAGTTAGTTCTCGATGAACAAATTCAAGTCCTGCCCTGCCTTATTTCATCTCAGAAGCTGGTTTCACTCGGATATACGTCACCACAGAAAAAATAAGTGTATTGGCAACTCTAAACACAGTGTGAAAATCCAGTATAAGTTAATAGTCATAAATCACTCTTACATCTACAGTATACTGTCAACAGAGTACAGATGATAATAAAATCATTATTACAGTGAAACATTTCAGTTACTCACATTTTACAGACACAGATATTGTCTTGTATGATGTTTTTCCACCTCTGATGATCTTCAGTGTATAATCTCCAGTGTGTTCATGTCTGATGTCACTGATGTTGAGATCTCCAGTCTGAGGATTCAGCTCCAGTTTATCTCTGAATAGACCTTTATCAGATCTACTGAAGATATTGTTTGCAGGATTGATTTCAGCTATGGGAGTTCCATTATCTGCAAATCTCCACTCTATCACATCATCTCTCTGTATGTCTTTAACTTCAGTCTTCAGATTGACAGATTCTTCTTCATTCACTCGCAGTACTTCTACATTACCTGTAACAGCAACAGACAGAAAGACAGAAATGAAATCAATTCAGGTGATTTTCATCTATTAAGTGTCTTATTTACTGATTATAAACATCAGCTCATATTCTCATAAATGAATTTCTGTTTATTAACTCAATCTTTCAGATTCTCTATCAGTATATAAATCTAAACACAACTATAACATCTAGATGATGAATTTTATGAATCTCCTAACAGTGAGAATTCATCTAATGGATACATGACTTCAATAAAATATCAGCTGTTCAATATTGATGTTAGTAATTCACTTAATATTCAGTAAGTTTCTTTAAAGCAACACTATGTATATTTTTTTGCCTTTAAATAATGTCTCTAAAATTATTTCAGTGATAGAACAACTTTTAACTGGACAAATTGTAATGTTGCTGCAACCTGAGTAGCCTCCTAGCTGCTACAAGCACACTCTGAAAGTGGCGGTGGAGGGTAGAGCACACACCCCCGCCCCTCCCCCTGCCTGCAGAAGAGTGTCTGATACCAGGCACTGTTGCGCTTTTCAACCACATGGGGGAGCTGTAAGTCATTTTTACATGGAAACTACATAGTGTTGCTTTAATTGTTTTTTTAAGATATCACTGACATAGTTGTCAAAGCATTGATGATTTTATAAAACCGACCAAATATCTAAAATGTTGTACAGATGTGTTGTCTCAGTTATCCCTTTCAATACCTTTTTGTAATATAGAAGTGACTAGTAGAGTTCACTCTTGGGTAACAATTCACAGAATTTAAGTAGGAACCCTTCTTCAGGTAACAGGTGTTGCTGGAGAGACGCTGCACAGAGTTTGTTGATCGCTACACAAGCTATGCCACTCATAGATATGTATAAAGGATAGATGTGTTACGGCGGAGTCTCTAACGTCATCACCTGGTGGCCATCTTACCACAGGCAGCTTGCTCACGCGTAGCATTGAGTTTAATGATGCAGGTACTTTTAAATGACCATAACTTGCTCAATTTTCTACCAATTTTCAAACGGTTTGGTTTCTTACAAACGTTATTAACGTGGCTATAATTCTGGATGCTTTAACATGTTTCATGATTTTTTTTAGTATGAGTATGCAGTGTCATAGGTACATCTTTGACGTTTATTACAAACCAAACCATTTGAAAATCGGTAAAAAAGTAAGCAAGCAAGTTATGATCATTTAAAAGTACCTGCGCCATTAAAACTCAATGCTACGAGTGAGCGAGCTGCCTATGGTAAGATGGCCGCCAAATGTGGACGTTCCACTCAAATGGTCGTCAGCGCCGGCGAGACATCTAGCCTTTATACATGTCTATGATGCCACTGGTGAACGATTTAAATTGTGGATTTATTGACTGTTTGGATTCTTGCTTCTTTAAAAAGGAAGCCCAATTAAATAAAATCCACAACTATTAGCAATCAACTTGTAAGTGGACATTTTAGTTAATAACAAGCCAAGTGTGTATGTGGGGAGGAGGGTCTCCGACAGGGTCCCAGTGAATAAAATGATACAAATAATTTCCAGCTAGTGTGGTAACAATGTCAAATCACTAACCAGTTTGGTGGGTTATGTTTTACAATTAATAGTCACCTAATTTGCTCCCGAAGTTTAAGCAGCCTGTGCAGATTGAGCACACATACTCAACTCTGTAATATTTTCTCAATCAGATGCAAAATAACTTGTGCACATCTCATATTTACGTCTCATATTTACCTCTTACTTACGTATCACATGATTCTCATGACAAAAACATGGAACAGCAAGGCAATGGCAAAACAAAATATTAAGGTCATGGAGTCACGCGCTGTACATTTTGCAGGGTTCAAGTCTTTCATAACATTACAAAAAGCAATAAAATAGCATTGTGCTTTTTGAAAGTTGTTTTCTTTGCAAATATCTAGGGCTAGGGATGGGAATCGAGAACTGGTTCTTCTTATTCCGCTCGTTGCAAATGAGTCATGACGTCACACACGTGGTGTTGTTTTGGTTTAGAATGCAGCAAACATTGCATCGAGGCAGAACAATCCAAAGTTTGGTTATTATTAGTGGTGGGCAGAGCGAGTCTTCGTGAAACACTGAAACAGTTGAATCAATAACTTATATTTCACGCGAAAATACGACAATACGGTCGCATTGCAGGACTGTCGCATGTTTGATACACTATTAAACAACAACAACAGCGAGTCAAGCACCAGCGGAGCTAACGGGACGCAATCTGTTATTAATGCTGAAGGTAATGTGTTAATGTTAATGTGAGCACCATTTCATTATGTAAACTTTTACTATACGGAAAATCTCAGTTGTCATTGTCCATTAAATTGATGACGGCCAGAGTCTGGCTGGCTCTCACACTCGCTCAGAGGCTGCAGAAAGTATCTCTCGTGCACCTCTAGCTACTCCGTTTACAGAGGCAGGGAGGAATAAAATGACTGAGGCAAGAAAAACAAATTACTACTTAAGTATTTCTACTTAAAAGTACATTTTCAAGTATTTGTATTTTATCAGTGTTTTTTTTTTTTTTTTGGAAAACATACATTCCAAAGCATATTATTACCAGTATCTAATAAATAATAACTAATATCTATTTGTGGCAAGTTGTCTCAATGACTTTGGATGAAAACAAATTGAACAACATTTTCAGAATGCGCCTGAAATCGAGTTTTACCAGTTAGTTAAACATAACTCACATGCTACCGCAACCTTTACAGTAGCAGCATGTAGGATTAATGTATATTTTCTGTATTAGCTTACCTTCTGCTCATGATGCTAGAGTAGCTATTATTAAGACTTGCGGCAAAGAGTACAGAAGAACAAGAGGGGAAACTCTGATTCGTTTTTGGCAACAGCCACTAGATGGTGCTTCAGTAGCGTGTCCGCCATTTTGGAATAAAAATTCTCACAGCCAATTCATTCTCAATTCATTCTCAGCGAATCTCACAGCCAAATCAGAAGCGCAATAGTAAGTTTCTTACATTAAAGTTTTATTCACTTGCTACACCTACACGAAACGCAGTATTGTCTTGTATGTATGTGTGGTGTTGTTGTTGTTATCAGTTGTGGAATCCAATCATTAAATAGATACACATTTGAGGTCGTTTTTCTTGCTTTATTATGTAATTCTATTTTATGCTACTTTACACATTTACTATTATTATTAGTTACCAACTCCACTAGGTATGAAAGATGTTTTGTACATATTAATCCCCTCCCAGATAGCAATTACATTCGGCCCGGATCCGTTTTAAGCCCCTTGCCTCCGTTTCTATCTCAGAGACGTTTTCTGATTGTGAAACAGATCCGTGCCAGATAGAGGTTTCAGCTCAAACATCAGTTCAGTATTTATATCATTTTACAGATCTGGCCCAGATCACTTTTCGCACAGGTAACCGAAAGCCGTTAGCTGTGTCTGACACTGATTTGGTCCAGATCTGCAATACGAATCTGAGCCGATACTAACGATCAGGCGGTGCTGGATCGGCGCTGGCACATATCCGCAACCAGAGGTGTAAAATCCATGTGCCAAGAGTAAATGTCCTTTCCAGTATTTTGTTCCAGGATCTGCTAATTAGCACAATTTTTCAGCAGGAGGTGACCTCCTGGCTCGTTGGTGTTTTAAGCCCTCAACGAAGCCTTCAAGGCAGCGCTGCCTGGAAGGCACTCCCTGTGCCCCGAGCGTTTCAGCCAATCACAGCACTGGTGCTAGATATCGAGCCTTCCGCCTGCTTCTGGAAGTTCGAGCTCACCATTGGTCAGGTGAGTAGTGCAGATATGGTAAGATAGAAATGTGATTGATAATGAAATCCGCTCGAAATGTTTCAAGCGTTTAAGTGACGTGTTTCTGCGTTTTCACATGTTCGCAGCGCCACTTTCGTGCCAGTTTCATGCTGCGTCCGAAATTGCCTCCTACTATACAATAAAGTATACAAAAATCACTACTTTGTCTACTATATAGTATGGAAGTAGGCGGTTTCGAACGCAGCGTCAGTATTGGTTCCTCCATTTTTTTCTTTTTCAAACCATTGCATGGGATGGATTTGTGGTTTTCGTCTGATTTTTAAACAATTTTCGCGTGAGGATAAAATTGTGTTTGGCATAATGTGGACATCATTTTAAGCATTGGTTATGTTTTTTTTGTCAGAATTTAAAACTCTTTTCGCTTGGGGTGTGGATGTCATTTTATGTAACAGAAAGTTGTTCTAATCCCAAGCGACAATTGTAAGATAATTAAATAAAAACGATTAACCAACACGTGTAACTGGCACAAAAAGAAAGTCTTGCCACGGACACGTGAAAACGCAGAAACACGTCACTTTAACGCTCGAAACGTTTCGAGCTGAATTCAAACACAGTCACATTCCTATCTTACCATATCTGCGCTACTCACCTGACCAACAGTGAGCTCAAACTTCCAGAAGCTGGCTGAAGGCTCGATATGCAGCACCAGTGCTGTGATTGGCTGAAACGCTCGGGGCACGGGGAGTGCCTTCCAGGCAGCGCTGCCTTGAAGGCTTCGCTGAGGGCTTAAAACACCAACGAGTCAGGTGGTCACCTCCTGCTGAAAAACGGTGCTAATTAGCAAATAGATTGGAACAAAATACTGGAGAGGACTTTTACTCATGGCACATTTTACACCTCTGTCCGCAACAACCCCGAAAAACAGATCAGAAACGGCTTCGGCCCGATGTGCGTTTGGACTCAGGAACGACTCCGGCTCTATCGTTTTGCGGGTGCGGTCCTGTTCCGTTACAGCATCCAGTGGCTATCAGGGCTGGATCCCGATACAAACCTGATAATCTTATAGAACATGATGCATTGCTCTGTCTGTTATCCCACACTCTAAAAAAAATTCGTAAAAAAACAGACAAAGTACTGTGTAAATCTGAAGGAATTTTCCGTATTTATGTTTTACAGGCGTTTATCCGTTTTTAAAAAAAAAACATGTTGCATTATGGGTGCAACAACTCCTGCTGCAATCTTTCACTTTTGCCTCTCTATCACCATCTCTGTTTGAAACCTAAAATTACAACTTGCTTGCAGAGTTCTTTTTTAACATGGATGATGTTTAACTTCTAAACAAATGCTGTCAGAACAAAATACAAGTGTTCAACTATTCCAGCATCGACACATGTGATTTAGTAGACAAATCTTCTTTCTGACGTGACGTGTAAGTCAAATGGATATTTACCACAACATTTATCACATTAAATCTATAGTTTGTGTTTGTTTTAGATTCATTTGAAGTCACCACTATGGTGATTAGTGTTCCCTTAAGTTAGGCTTTTGTCCCTTGCCCTTCCAAAACTTTCAACATTGCAACAGTGTTTTTGCTTGTAACAATTACAACTTGTTTGTTGCTTGAGTAAGGGAAAGTGTCTATTATGTCATTTGAGCTTGGTTGTTTTTATGTTATGCTGCCTAGCATTTAAATATGAAGTGATAAAATAAGAATAAAAAACTAAAGTGTGTAAGATTGACATGCTATGCTTATCTGATAAGACACTGTATTGAATAACATTGAGGTAAGGTATCAGTTGTATATTTTGCTTCACAGAGACATCAACATTTTGGATCTCAACAATGGTGAGAGTAAATGAGAGTTTTCTACAATCCTGGTACCCAGCATGCATTGCGGCATAAAGCTTCGTTGTTGATTGTCACCATTGTTGCGTTTCATAGGCAGATTGAAGTGTCCCCATTCAAAAACAGAACATTCTGTAAATTTATAGAACGGAAAGTGTTCTATAAATTTACAGAATGTTCTGTTTTTGAATAAACGGAAATGTCTGTGAAATAACGGAAAACGTACCGGTAATTTTCTGCCAGGACATTATCCGTTTTTTTACGGATTATTTTTTTAGAGTGTATAATTGCCACTTTTGGACGGTGGCTGTGTTTTTTTTTACTTAATCCATTTCAAGCAATTCTAATGTATATTTGTATATATGTGTATGTATATGGAGCCAAAATATTATGTGTGGATGAGTTTATGTCGGTATGTATGTATGTAAAGTTAGCCTATATAAAAGTGGAAGACTTGTCTAAATATCTGAAAATAAGCTGTAAAAAGGGATTAATGATCACTGGTCTGATTGTATGTTATTCTGTGTAATCATCATTCAGTTTGAATTTGATCTTTAATGTACAAAGTAGCTGATATTGCCATTACTTCTAGTTGACTCCCGAGTCGCTCTCATTCCAAAATGGCAGATTCGTAGGGCTGCTGCTGGGCGCTGGTGTTGCAATGGAACGTTCTATTGAAGTTCTTTGCTTGCGGCTAACTGCTGCATATTGCTGCAAAGGAAACTCCTACCGCTCCACCTCCACCAAATACTTCCGCCAAAAACATGTATATATATATATATTTTTTTATTGTTAGTGGTAGTTGTATATATATTATAATATTTATTATAATAATAATTATTATTTACTATCATTGGAGAAAGGCACATTACATTTTGGGACAGCAGGGGCTTGAGCACAGCCCAAGTGCACACCACTGTCACATCCATACAGAGTACAGATGATCATAAAATCATTATTACACTGAAATATTTGAGTTACTCACCTCTGACAAACACACTGAATCTCCTGTATAAGGTTTCTTCACCTCTGATGATCCTCAGTGTATAAACTCCTTTGTGTTCCTGTCTGATGTCATTGATGTTGAGATCTCCAGTCTGACGATTCAGCTTCAGTTTATCTTTGAATAGATCATCATTAGATGTACTGAAGATATTGTTGACAGGTTTGATTTCAGCTATAGGAGTTTTTCCAAATGTCCACTCTATCAGATCATCTCTCTTTATGTCAGCAAATTCAGTCTTCAGATCAACAGATTTCCCTTCATCCAATTCCAGTGTTTTTATTTCATCTGAAACAGCAGCATACAGAAACAGAAACACAGAAATGAAAACTAGGGCTGAGAATCGATTCCAAAAATGTATTCCGATGCATTTAGAATTGAGAGTGGATTACTAAAAATTACTAACAATTACTAACCAATTTGAAGAGACTATTTCTGATGCACTTATGTATTGCTGTTCTTGTGTTGCTATAATTGCTTCTATTGTTTACCTCATTTGTAAGTCGCTTTGGACAAAAGCCTCTGCTAAATGACTAAATGTAAATGTCCATTTGTTTAAAGCAAAAAATGTAATTACTTAACAGGCTACAATTGAAGCAGCTCTTTACGCCTTCTTACATCTCATAATTGGTCCTCATTTATGTCCAAGAGACTTAATAATAATAATCTTTTACATTTTAATCCTTTAATTTTTCAAATTTTAAAACATTTGTGTGCTGCTGCACATCCATGTGTGTGATAAGCAAATGCGCGTTGTTGTGGGGTCATATAGTAAAATACCATTTCATTCATATATTAAAGGGTAGGACAATTTTTCATCTCACTCAACACTACTTACTAAAATTATTTATAAGTTTATTTATTTCTCAATTTCTTCTTCTGTAGGCTAAATGGGGGGGCGTGTTTCACCTCAGACATAGCAATTGATCTCCGAGTGCCAGTGCTAAAGCAAAGAGGGCACAGTGACACCTTGTGCTGCCACCAAGTGAATGAAGTTGCACAGGGAGTGAATGAGTAAGAGAGGGGAAATACACTATATTGCCAAAAGTTTTTAAAACGACTCTCCAAATCTTTGAATTCAGGTGCTCCAATCTCTTCCAGTTAAAGGAACTCTTAATGCTTCATCATACCAAGACATTTTGGACAATTTCATGCTTCCAACTTTAAAGGAAGAGTTTGGGGATGTCCCCTTACTGTTTCAACATGACTGTGCACCAGTGCACAAAGCAATGTGCATAAAGACATGGATGAGCAAGTTTGGTATGGAGGAACTTGACTGGCCTGCACAGAGTCCTGACCTTGACCCAATAGAAGATCTTTGGGATGAATCAGAGCAGAGACTACGAGTGAGGTCTTCTCGTCCAACAGGGTTCCCACACCTTGGCTGACTTCAAATTCAAGGACCTTTCAAGGACTTTCCAGGTCCAATACCCTCAAATTCAAAGACTAAATAGGGCAAGGTTACATCGTGTTATCTTTTAAGATACATTGTTACACGCGCTGCGTCACTGCGGTGACACTTTTTTTTACCACACCTCCAGTGGTAAGTGCCTCTAAATGTGTATATCAAATTCAACCAATGATGAGGGTTAATGACAAAGACAGGGTGCAGAAAGTATATCGCTATCTGAAATATTGCCAAAGACCGTTGGGAGGCAGAAAGTATGGCAAGGGAGAAGCAGCGTCTCGTTCCCTTCTCAGGGAACAACAGTTACATACGTAACCGAGACGTTTTCAAGTGTTAAACACAACTATGCAAAAAAGCATTTTGGTATGAATCATCATTCACATAAAGATATAAGCATTTAAAGTGAACAGTTTACAATAAAAAGTCTAGAATTTTTAAGATATTATCCTACACTACACAAGGAATAATATGTTTTTTCAGAAAACCTCTTGCATAAAATAGATTCAAGCACTTTCAATGACCTGTATCTATATATGTATATTGTCAAAAACTTCCCAGGGCCTTGAATTTCCCCCCCAGATTCACAAACTTTCAAGGATTTCAAGCAACCATGGCAACCCTGGTCCAACATCAGTGTCTGACATTACAAATGTGCTTTTAGAAGAATAATCAAAAATTCCTATAGATACACTCCTAAACCTTGAAGAAAGTCTTCCAAAAAGAGTTTAAGAGTGTTAAAGCTGCACAAAAGGTGGTCAACTCTATATTAAACCCTATAGATTAAGAATGGGATACTAGTAAGTATTATGAAACACTGGTACTTACAGTATGGTGCGTTCCAGGCAGGTTTTTAAACCCGTGAGTTACGACTTCAAAACCACGACTCACGACCCTATGCGTTCCAGGCAGCCTGTAACTCGTGTTTTTACAACCTTCTACCGGTGAAAGTGCACTGGAACGGCAGTCAAACCCGTGACTTCCCACCCGTGAACTCGTACTAGATCGATGTACTCCCAGTTCAAAGTCGTGAGTCGTGGTTTTGAAGTCGTGAGTTACGGGTTACAGGTTGCCTGGAACGCAGCATTATTCATTAAGTATTAAACACTAGTGTTTTTTACAATAGTTATTGGACTCGTCCGAATGGCCACTGAAGAGTAAAATTAAAATCTTACTGGTAAAATAAATTATTTTAATAGGTACTAGCATCTTACAAATAAGTACTAATATTTGTTTAATAGGCACTGGTATCAAATAATTAAGTACTAGTACCCACAAAATAAGCATTGGGATCTATTAAATAGCTACTAGTATCTAATAAGTACAAGTATATGATGGATAATTCCCACTAGGGGAGAACGGGGTAAATTGTCACATGGGTAAGTTGTCACACTGTTCCTAACTCCAACACTAGAGGCTCTATCTCAAAAATCAAATAGCCACTTTTTGTGATGACTTCTTCTACAGTCAACTTTGTGTTCACATGTGGTCAAGTTCGCTCTTATCTGACGTTAGCACATTTTCTTATTTTTTGGATTAAAAGAAAGTGCACTTTACATTTTATGTAATACAACTTTGTTAGGTAATTTTTGCACAAAACAGAGGAGACAATAATGTGTCTTTTGATACTTTAGCTAACATGCTATGTTGAGCTAACCCTAAGATTTAGCCAACATTAGCACAAATGTAAGTTTGGGGCAAGTTGTTTCAATGACTTGGGGGCAAGTCGTTACATGCTTTTCAAACTGGAAATAGTACATATAGGGATGTACATTGGCCTTGGATGAAAACAAATTGAACCGCATTTTCAAAATGCAGCTAAAATTGAGTTTAAAGGGGCCATGAACCTGTTGATTTTATTGTGTTATACTGTTGCCTGAGGTCTACCACCCCATTCTCACTCCCCAAGGCGTCAAAATCTGAAGCATGCTGCTTCTGGACGGTAACTACTCAATTTTTTCCCAATTTTTAAACCATTGTCGCCTGGGGTTAGGGTTAAAGTTGGGTTTGGGTTAGGATGTAATTTTATGTAACAGAAAGTCATTCTAACCCCAACGGCATGATCCTGCCGATCGTCGCATAACGTGACGGCATCACCTTCCGGGATTCCCTTTTGTCTATATCCAACACTGAGGGATTAGCATGAAAGCAACGGAGTTCCCATTTCGTCGATATAGTGGCGCATAGAGGCACCCTTCGCGTCTTCATACTGACGCTGAAGGTGTTTGAACATGCTTCAGATTTTGACGCCTTGGGGAGTGAGAATGGGTTGTATTATAAAACCGATCAAATATCAGAAATGATGTACTGATGTGTTGTCTCAGTTAACCCTTTCAATATCATAAGTGTAAAAAGTTGGTTCACACACAGTTAAACACAGTGTGAAATTTCCACTGTAAGTTAATAGTCATAAATCACTCGATTAGCAATTAGCAACACGGCCCAACTTTAAACGATCCAGTTAGTTCTCGATGGATGAATTCAAGTCCTGCACTGCCTCATTTCATTTCAGAAGCTGGTTTCACTTGGATATACTTCACCACAGGAAAAAATAAGGCAATCGCTACTTCTGTGTTTTAGCGACTTTAAACACAGTGTGAAAATCTCCACTGTAAGTTTATAGTCATAAATCACTCTTACATCTACAGTATACTGTCAACAGAGTACAGATGATCATAAAATCATTATTACACTGAAACAACAGTTACTCACCTCTGACAAACACTCTGAATTTCCTTTCTGAGGTTTCTCCATCTCTGATGATCTTCAGTGTATAAACTCCAGTGTGTTTCTCTCTGATGTCATTGATGTTGAGATCTCCAGTCTGATGATTCAGCTTCAGTTTACCTCTGAATAGATCATAATCACCATCATATGTACTGAAGATATTGCAGGCAAGGTTGTTTTTAGCTATGAGAGTTTCTCCAAATCTCCACTCTATCACATCATCTCTCTTTATGTCTTTAACTTCAGTCGTCAGATCAACAGATTTCCCCTCATCCACTTCCAGTATTTTTGTTTCACCTGTAACAGCAGCAGACAGAAACAGAAAGACAGAAATGAAAACAATTCAGGTGATTTCCATCTATTAAGTGTCTTATTTACTGATTATAAACATCATCTCATATTCTCATAAATGAATTTCTGTTTATTAACTCAATCCTTTAGATTCTCTATCAGTAAATAAATATAAACATAATTATACAACAGTTATTTCTGGTTCTTGAATCTGATTGGCTAAGAGCTCTTCCCAGCCATGCTTTATTCTACTAATAACATAACAGTAACCGCTTCACTGTTTGTATCATTCCGCCACCTACTGGTCATTTTAGTGAGGGAGGTTTCTTTAAACAGTCATACGCTCATCTCTGACTGGAAAAGCGGCTTCCAAGGTGGATGGTGGCACACACACATCCATGGACACAGATGCTGCTTAAAACACTTTCTGTGTGTCTCAATAAGTTCTCTAGCTCGTGAATCAGTCTGTGAAACCAACTGGAAGTGATTTTCTCCATGCCCTAAGCCCGTTGAAGATCAGCGCTCTCGGATGTAAACTTTCGAGGGTGTACCACAATAATGTCACATCGTGTGGACGATTAAAATACACTTGGAATAAAGCAATGAAAACAAGAGTTTTCTCTGAAGCGACTAGTGTTGTCAAAAGACCCGGTACTTCGGTACCAAGCCGGTACTAAAAAAAAAAAAAGTTACGGTTCCACGTTTTTTTAAGAACCGGGTACCCGGTCAACCCGGTTCTTGATGCGCAAGGTGCGCACGCAGTCGCGTCCTCGTTATATAAGCACTGAGACATGGCGACCGGCGGTGCTGCTGATGCAGCGGCGGCTCAGAATCCACTTGTTGAGAAGAAAGGAGGAAAGAGCCACGTATGGAGATATTTTGGGTTTGCAGCTGATGACAAGGGTAACATTATAGATCCCCAAAAACCAGTTTGCAAAAGATGTCACCGAAGTTTTCTCTCAAGAGGAGGAAACACTTCAAACTTAATAAAGCACCTTAAAGACAGGCATCCGGATCTAATGAGAGAGTTTAAGCAGGTAAGTTTCAATTTAATTTTGTTCTTAGAGCTTCTGTTATGAATATTATGGCGTATTTTAATTTGAGTGTCGGGTTGAAAATGGATCGCTGCTTGCGCAGTTAATCATTAGCATAGGCGCGGCTAACGCTAATATAATGCGTATTAGAAAAAAAGTTTCTTCATTAATCATTTATTGCTCCTATAACTTTTGTTAGGGTAAAAAACAGACGAACATTGTGGTATTTGCTATCTTTTACACACCAGAGGATTTTTAAATGACTCGTGTATTCAAAATATGTGTTAGAAAATATACAAATGTATGGTTAATATTGTTTTTGTCATTAAGCACTTCTAGGCTTAATCTTGGTTAAATATTTTTTAAGCAAGTTTAAAAAAATGAATTCATTTAGGAATAAATTAAAGTTAGAATTGACTAAAACACGTGTTATCTCCTGTATAGTTTGATAACACTTTACCATAAGATATCATTTTCATGCAACATCAGCTTACAGTGAGTGAACATATATTTTTACGACATTAATTAAAACAACATTTACAAATATTAATTAATGTTAACAGATAAATAATTTTGATTTTAGAAAATATATTTTTGATCAACCCTAAGAAAAATAATTGCTATTTAACTTTTGTTTATTGTTTGGTCATGTTATCTAATATAATCCAACTAATGGAATAGCATTTTAAATTGTTTTCAATAATACAGTTTTATCTATGTAACAGTGATATACAGTACACTTTATCTGCACACTGTAATTTACCTACATTTATTTTAAAAGCTAAGGTTTGTTACTGAAAAATTGTGTTTTAGCTAGTGTCAACAATTTAATGTAGCATTTGGTCAGACTCAAGTCTATTGCTTTACTTGAGTATTTTTTTATTTTACAGCTGCAGACTGAGGATGATCATCAAACACCTCAGCAAACTCTAAAACAGACAACAGTTACAGATGCTTTTCAGCAGCAGCAGAAATATGACAAAAACTCACCTGAAGCAAGAAAACTTAACCGAGCTGTTGCAGAATTTTTATGTACAGATCAAGTGCCCATTTACACGGTTGAAAAACGTGGATTCCAGCAAATGCTTCATCACCTAAACCCAAAATACCAGCTTCCAAGCCGAAACTTTTTTATGTACACAGAGATTCCCCGCCTGTACAATGAAACGAGGGATATCATAATCCAGCATCTCGGAGAGAAACCGTTTTACAGCTGCACAACAGATCTTTGGACAAGTAGAACTGCAGACACTTTTATGTCTGTAACTCTGCAGTACATTACCAAATTGTGGGAATTGCAATCCTGGTGCCTTGGCTGTTGTGGTCTCAACACAGATCACACTGCTGAAAGTTTGAAGGAGGCCTTTGAAGAGAAACTTGAAGACTGGAATTTGGACATCATAAGAATGTCAGGCATTACAACTGATAATGCCACAAATAACAAAAAAGCCTTCGAAGACTACACCTGGATTCCTTGCTTTGGACACAATCTCCATCTTGCTGTAAATAAGGCATTAGAGATTAGCAGGGTGTCTGCATCGCTGTCAAGGCTCCGAAAAACAATCTCTGCCTTTACAAGATCCCCAAAACTTTCACGTCAGCTTGTCAAAAAACAGAAAGATCTCTCCTCTCCAGACCATAAACTCATTCATGATGAACCCACTCGCTGGAATTCTTCATACGATATGGTGCAACGTTTCTTGGAGCAACAGCAGGTTGTCTGTGCTGTGCTGGCTGAAGACAGGAAAAAATGGTATCTGATGCCAAAAGACACGGACATTACAGTTTTAGAAACTGTTAAAGCAGTTCTCGAGCCTCTCAGTCCTTTTACAGATGCACTTAGTGGGGAAAAACATACCACCCTGTCCTCAGTCTTGCCATTGCTTTGAAAGGTATATGATTGTCTCAGTTATGAACAAAGTGACTCTGCATTAACCCAGGAGATGAAGGAGAAGATAAACGAGTATCTTCGGCATCGCTATGATAACCTGCAGCTACAGCTTCTTTTAAACACTGCAACTTACCTTGATCCAAGATTTAAGAACAGCTTTGTTTCTCTTAAGGATGATGTGAAGCAAAGTCTCCTGGATGAGGTGAAGAAAATGGGCAATGATGGAAATGTATCTCAAGTTTCTGGAGAGTCAAGTCAAGTGAGGCCTTCTAAAAAATCCAAAACTGACCTGAAGCAACTTCTCTCCACCATACAAGGGGAAAAGAAAGAAAAAGGAGAACCAGCATCCTCAAGTCAAACACAGCTTACTGCAAGTGACGAGTTAAATGGTGAGTTCTTGGTGTACAGTCAGATGCCTGAGGTCAGTGCTGAGGATGATCCACTTTCATGGTGGAAAACAAATATGGGTACACTACCTCAACTATCAGAGTTTGCCAGGAAGTATCTGTGCATTGCTGCATCAAGCTGTTCATCTGAAAGAGTATTCAGTACTGCAGGGTATATTGTAAGCCCAAGACGTTCAAGACTGACTCAGGAACATGTTGATATGTTAGTGTTTCTTTCAAAAAATCTGGAAATGACAAAAAAGTTACCCAAGGAAAATTAACATCAAAGTTCTTTAAATAAATGTAAGCCAGTATTGTTTGGTGTGAAACTTTAAGCAAAGAGTAAGTGAAACTTTTTTAGAGCTATATCACACGACTCCGAGAGCGATATTGCTTTTATACAACAGTTCGACGGCACACATTTGAAAAAAGAAAACTAGAAAACAACAACGGAGTTATTTTAAAAGCCTCTTTGTTTGGGAACTACTTCTTCCGCCACGGATTTGAGGGCGGCCAGAATGACAATTAACACTTTCGGCTGCTTTGAATCTCATAACAACTCAATGGACGGAAAAGCCGTTTCTTTATATTACCGTTTCTTGGTCACAAAGTGTAGTTTTAAGATTAGTTCAGTCGAGAATGTATATGTATTATATTTAAATCTGCAGTCGATTAGTAAAGATAGCGCCTGTTTGAACGTTTGCTTAGTGAGATTCGGTACGAATGAAACCAAAGCATGAGCTGACGTCAGTGTTCACTCGCCCCGCTGACCACCGCCCTTTCTGGGCTATATCTCTGACAGGGATTCCCTGGCTCTCATGTTGGCCTTGTTTGTTTTTGATCGGCAAAATTAGATCAAATCAGCAGTATTTGGTGTCATGATCAAACTATTACTTGTTTTTTTATTGTGTTGTTATTGTTTTGGCGCGAGGTAAAAGTTAATAAAACTATACTTGTATAACGTTACTATTGCTTTCCCATTTACTCAACGCGATACGAGCACTCGATTATTATTAAACTTGTCAGTACTATATAAAACGTTTTTTTTATAAGTGTCAGAGAGATGTTTTTGCATGCTGCTTATAAATATACCAGTGGCGATATCTCATAACATGTTTTAATAGTCACGTCACGATAAAGTAAATGATCAATGTCCACATTTAAAAGCTGCGGTGCTTACCTGCAGTTCCACGGTGTTTTCGCATTCTGAGAAGAGATATTGCTCCAGAAAAAAATAGTTTCCATTCCTCTTTCCAAGTGTTAATCGTCCACACGATGTGACAATACATTACTCCCATTAAGTTTAACATAACATCCAAGAGCGCTGATCTTTGACGAAATAATAACTTGGGATTCACAGTCACACACTGATTTACGAGCTAGTGAACTAATGAGACACACGGAGAGTGATTCAAAACAGCGCGTTTGTGTGTGTCCGTGTGTGTGCAGTTTCTCCATTCAGAGATGAGCCTGTTTAGGACCTCCATTCACTAGGTGGGGAATGATACGACGGTGAAGCGGTTACTGTGCCGTTATCAGTAGAATATTGCACGCCCTTTTAGCCAATCAGATTCGAGAACCAGAAAGAACTGTTGTATAATAAAATATATCAGTTGTTCAATACTGGTGTTATTAACTCACTAAATATTCAGTCAGTGTGTTAAACTCTTTCCCCGCCATTGACGAGATATCTCGTCAATCAAGAGAAAACGCTTCCCCGCCAATGACGAGTATTTCCGTCTTTCTGCAATATCGCTATTATCCACCAGGTGGCATAAAGTCCCCAACTTTTTAAACCCGGAAGTATTGCCCTATGGCAAGCAGCTGCATGTCCGTGTCTGTTTTAAAGATCGCTCTGAATGGGATCTCTATGAAAAGTCCGTCACAAAAATTGAATTATCTCTGCTTTTTGCTCAAAATGTGGTGTTTTTGCAGAAACCTAACCATAATCAAAAGCTGATTACAAAAGAACTACTGAAGGTAGGATGAAACGGTTTTTTTTTGTTTGAAAGCAGAGGGTCTGTTCTTTCATTTGATATATTGTATGTTTATATATTTAAAGAAGAACATTTTCTGGAAGGCATTAAACTTTTGTGAAAATCATGAAAAAACGCTGGCGCTGGCTGGCAACTTTTTTTTAAAACGCTGGTTGGGAAAGAGTTAATTGTTTATATAAAATATCAGTAATCTAGTTGTCATGATCAAATCAATGTTACTATAAAACCCATCAAATATCAGAAACGATGTGCAGATGTGTTGTCTCAGTTAACTCTTTCAATATAACAAGTGTAAAAAGTTGCTTAACCTGCCCCACCAAACATGAGACGTCCGCTGGACGTGCAGATCATGTCTATATTAGGTCGGTTGGTCCAGGCTCTTATCTGTACGTCTATACAACGTGCAGATCTGGTACAGTATCTGGACGTCTGACTATGACCCCTATTGGATGTCAGGTAGACGTCCAAAAGGGGTTCGGGAAATCAATACAAAAACATTTTATACAAATGTGGTCTATGAGTTCTGAGTCACAAAAACATAAACATCACAAGTATTTTTGTAGAAAAAATTTGTTAAGCTGATAAAATAATGTAATCTTTATATATGAATGAGTGTTCAAAAACATAGCACTGCTCATAGATAAAGTTCCACCTTAAATGCTCTCTCTCTCTGTCTCTCTCTCTCTCTGTCTCTCTCTCTTTAATTAACAGAGATGTATATGCTGACGTTTTATTGAAAATCTTTTGTCACCCTAATGACGATCAGTGATTCCTTTAGTTGGGTAGTTTGACTCTTTGACTTTTTATAGTAGTGTTTGGTCTTTGTAAGATTGTTTGCTAAAGCATGTTATTTGTTGTAAAAAAATTTTGTTAAAAATAAAACTCACATGGATCTTATAACTTCAGTTAAAGTTTACCTACAGTAAAACCACATATGTAAAGTCTGTAAATTCATTTTGTAAACCATGTAGCATTGTCTCAATTTCTCTATTGATTTGAGGTGTCACATCCAACTTATTATTTGGGTACATTCCACCACTGGGAAGCGCTTGTATAAAATTAAAAGTCCAGATGTTATTGTCACATATGCAGACATCAAGAATCAGCCCATGAATCACAACAGTGGTGACAATCTCTGGACTCATGAGTTTTATAATACGCTGGTGCAATGCATTGCAACACTTAGAAAACTCACCATCGTTGTGATTCATGGGCTGATTCTTGATGTCTGCATTTGTGTCAAAAAATTCTAGACTTTAGATTTTTTAGTACAGTCACAAGGTTTCATTTTCCGTTACAGTAGGCAGCAGTATGCCCAAAGTGTATTTATTGCAGCTCCAAACAAAACTTAGTCAGAAGTTTACCTATAAACGAAATGTATAATGTATTGTTTTTGTTGTTACTTCAGTTATATTATACCACCACTTCTGACCATCAATGTAATGACTGTGAAGCCACAAGAAAGTTGCATTGGTAACAAACACTTGGTGCGATAATAATGTGTTTTAAAGAATGCCATCATCAAGCACACACACTACAATATAAAAATAAAGAGTCAAACTACTCAACTAAAGGAAACACTGATCACCATGATGGTGACAAAACATGTTCAATAAAACATCAGAATCTTGTAAATTCTCAAAAACGAGCGTAGAAATGACAAAAAATAAAGTGAATTTGGTTTGTTTAGTCAGTATGGTCCTACTTCAAAACAATGCTTTGTTAAAACAACTGATTGTAATGGTTATGCCATTGCTTTAGAGAATGTACATGTAACAATTATCCAGCGAGAGCAAGTGTGGGAGGGAGAGTGAAGTTCACGTCACTTCACTTCAATTATTGAACGATAGAGAGAGAGAGAGAGTGAGAGAGAGAGAGAAAGAGAGACAGCAAGATTGCAGACCCAGACAGTTAAGGTGGAACTGTATATTTGGGAATTATCTATAAGCAATATTTTTTAACATTTATTCATATATAAAGATTATATATACAAATATAATGTCTAAAATGGCCACATTTTAAATAGTTTTACTTTGCGTGGAGGTCCCCTTGACATCAATATTGGATGTTCAGAACAGGTCATAAAAAGACGTCATAAAAACTTTCATTCTGGCTCCTCATGGGACGTCGAAATGACGTCTTTTTAAGACGCATTGCTCAGTGGGGCAGTTAAAGGCGCTCTAAGCGAATAATGTGCGACGTCACTTCCTGTTGATGTTTGAACTGTTTTCAAACAGACAGAGCGTAGCTAACTCCTCCCCCTCCCCCTCCCTTCCGTGCTTTCATGAACGCGCCCAACCCCCACCCCCAAATCCTTCTTGCCGTTTATTGGCTGGAATTTTGTTTTGTTTTGTGCTGGCTAGGTTTGGCCATTTGTTGATATTGCCGTTTGTGAAGCCTGGGCTGTCTACAGAGATCGCGTTTTTTTTACAGTTTGATCAGCGGACAGGCAGCAAGCAGATAGTGAGGAGATGTTTCCGGTATGTAACAAAAAATGTTTTATGGTCTAAAACGCTTCAATTCGCTTAGAGCACCTTTAAGAATCAGGTTTATACAGCAGATAAGTAAGCATTAAAGTCGTAATGAAATTAAAATGAAAAACTGCAATTTGTTTTGGAATATTGTGGTATTTTTTTACAAAGTATTTATCTGTGAGCTTCATTATTAAAAAGAAAAACTTATGTGCCCTCATACTCTTTAATCAAAAATGCAGATCTCCTTCTCAAAATGATTTCTCTTTACTTCTGGTCAAATGGTATGGCAGGTGGGCGGGGTCCGGGAAAAGATCACAGTGATTAGCAACACAACCCAACTTCAAACAATCCAATCAGTACTCAGTGGATGTATTTAAGTCCTGCCCTGCCTTATTTCATTTCAGAAGCCAGTTTCACTCAGATATACGTCACCACGGTGAAAATAAGACAATCGCTACTTCAGTTTCATGACGACTTTAAACATAGTGTAAAAATCTCAACTGTAGGTTAATAGTCATAAATCCCTCTTACATCTACAGTATACTGTCAACAGAGTACAGATGATAATAAAACCATTATTACACTCAAACATTTCAGGTACTCACATCTGACAGACACAGATATTGTCTTGTATGATGTTTTTCCACCTCTGGTGATCTTCAGTTTATAAACGCCGGTGTTTTCCCATCTGATGTCATTGATGGTGAGATCTCCAGTCTGAGGATTCAGCTTCAGTTTATCTCTGAATATACCTTTATCAGATGGCTTGAGGCTTTTGTTGGCAGGATTGATTTGAGCTATGAGAGTTTCTTTATCTCCAAATGTCCACTCTATCACATCATCTTTCTGTATTTTAGTAACTTCAGTCTTCAGACTGACAGATTTTTCTTCATTCACTCGCAGTTCTTCTACATTACCTGTAACAGCAGGCGACAGAAACACAGAAATTAAATAAATTCAGATGATTTTTTATCTATTAAAGGCCAGATTTACTGATTATAAACATCAGCACATATTTATATACACATGAACCTGAATGACGTCCTATTCTTAATCCATAGGGTTTAATATGGAGTTGACACTGCACCCTTTGCAGCTATAACAGCTTCAACTCTTCTTGGAAGTCTTTCTTCAAGGTTTATGAGTGTGTTTATGGGAATTTTTGACCATTCTTCTAAAAGCACATTTGTAAGATCAGACACTGATGTTGGAAAAGAAGGCCTCACTTGTAGTCTCTGCTCTAATTCATCCCAAAGATGTTTTATTGGGTCAAGGTCAGGACTCTGTGCAGGCTGGTCAAGTTCCTCCACACCAAACTCATTCATCCATGTCTATATAGACATTGCTTTGTGTACTGGTGCACAGTCATGTTGAAACATGAAGGAACCATCCCCAAACTGTTCCCACAAAGTTGGAAGCATGAAATTGTCCAAAATGTCTTGGTATGATGAAGCATTAAGAGTTCCTTTCACAACTGAACAACTGAATTCAATGATTTGGAGCGGTGTCCCAAAACCTTTTTCTAAAAGTGAGAATTCATCTAATGTGTAAATGACTTTAATAAAATAAAGCAATAAACCCCGAGAAGCAGTGGGTTACCAGCAGTGGTGTAGTCTAGATTTTTGTAGTGAGTATACTGTGATTTTTCCCTCTCACCCTTATGCTCACTCGTCCTAGCGCGACACCTCATAAGCACCACCACACTCACAGATGCATAGAGTAAAGATATTCATGTAACTTAGAGCATTCTGAAAGTGTACTCATAAACACATAAACTGAATGTGTTATCAACATGTCAGTTTATTATAAGAAAAAAAAGACTTTAGAGACAATGGGTTTACAGCTGGGGAAACTGGACTGATTTTTAGACTGGTTTAGTGTTAATCAACATCTAACTCAGGAACAAAAGTTACTTAACTGTTAATTAAAATTAAATAAACTGTTTACAATCTTCAATCCGTGGATAACACATGCATTAAAGGAGAAAAAAATATTCACTCTTTCAATAGATATTATCTGACAACTATATGTTTTTAATTAATACACATTTAAGATGACCATGAATTAACTATAATTTGCATAGTCATTGATATTAAAGCTTATTTTTTTGCATATAATATAAGCATTGTCTAAAAATGAAAATAGGCTTAGGCCTATACTTAATTATTATTACAAGACCATCCTGTAGCCTAAAATTTGCAAGTCTAAACTGAACATCAACGCAGACATGAATTTCCTCACAGAAGTTTAAGATCATATACATCTTGTCAAGATGATCTTGAACGTAGATATATAAATGAACACAGAGAAGGAAAGTTTAACACTGTGAAGCACAAGCAAACATGCAGAGGAAGGAACTGAATTGCAGTTAAAAACCATCAGGATATTATCACGGGCTTATTTTATTGCATTTAGAGCCTTACCTCCAGATAAAGTAATAAACTGGACTGATTATTTAAATGTTGTACTCACATGTGCGTTGTAAGCTCTATGGATTTTATGTTGCAGCACTGCTTCACTCGTTCACTTCTCAGTGTCGCGTGAGCAGCTACACTGCAGGTTCGACTTCATTTGGCGCTAAGCAGACCTCTTGGTGATGTCAAAGTACCGCGAGAACGATTCAAAGCAGTTTTCTCCATGTGATAAGTGGAGTCGCTCTCGCGGTGCTTTGCTGTCACTTCCCTGTGGCGTCACACCAGTCTGCTCCCCAGTAACTTTCGCGTCACTATAGTAATTTGATTTCATAGAAATTAATACGCCGATCGGATCGCGCAGTTCGGCAGGAAGTATATAGCCTAATATGTATTTCAACCCGCTAAAGTGGCAAGTGTATAATGATCAGTGCTTCACATCTATATTATGACTAAAAGTTTAAAAATATGTCACAAAACCATGCTGTTACGCATCCTCGCGCTATTGGGTATACGGAAATCCTTGACCATTTCTAGTGGGTATACGGCGTATACCTGCGTATCACGTAGACTACACCACTGGTTACCAGTGCATTTTATAACAGCTAAGGGGCGTTGTTACTGTGCATTCAGACCGCCACCGGCGAGAGCGTCAAAGTGTCCGGAAGTCATTCATTTTCAATGAGAGCCGGCAGCGAGCTCCGGCGAGCAGCGGCCACAGAACGGGGCACCCCAGCCATCCGTACAGATATCAATGGTACATCCATCAGATTGGTGATTAAATGTCGGAATTTAGCCAGTGCTGGAGGGTTCATCGATGCAGGTTGGTGAAGTGGAGTGGGTGTGGCATTCATTTTGTGAATGGGTTCGGGTATGGGAGCCATCTTGAGAATGGGTGCGGGTGTTACTACTGCACCTTTAACTACTGGAACGGTGATGATGGTGGCTTTCTGACAAATCGGGGCTGGTATGATAGTGGCAAATTCGAACACCGGGGCAGGTTTAATAACAGCAAACTTAGACATGGAGTGGGATGAAGTGGCGGCAGTCTTGAGCACGGGCGCTGACACAGGGGAAACAGAACTCGGGAGAACAGCGTCCGTACTAACAGCGAGGCGCTCTGGCATGAGTTTCTTCCTCCGCCGATTACGTGAGCAGCGTGCTGGCTTCATGATGACTGGCTCAAGAGGTGTTACAGTCTCCGCGGGTCTTTCGGCGGGGAACTCCCATAAATTCCATCGGCCACGGTTGTGCATATATCCCACGAAGCCCCAGAAATCGAGTATTTGCAGCCCGTCGACCTCTTGCTGCGGTACGGGTTCATCGAGACATTCATTAAAATAATTTTTAAGCTCAGAGTCACTGAGGTCCAGGCCAAGCGAAAATGACCAGAACGTTTGGGCGAAACATCGCACAGATTGCCCCTGTTGCCGGAGGGAAGTCAGGTCCGCGAGTGCATTCCACCATTCTTCCTCCGTGATGGGGGATGAGACCTGCACTCGAATACCATCCACCCGGAGCATACTGACACACGGGACACACGAGGGAAAGTGGGAAATCACCGGGGAAGGACACTGCTGGATCCTGTACGGTCGATCGTTCTGTTACGGTGAAAATCCAGGTAAGACAGGATGCGGATCCAAATGCAGTGAGGTTTTATTAAAATAGCAACAAAACAACCAAAATACATCAGAAAATCCAACAAGGAACCAAGAACACGAAACACCATAACATCGACATCAGACACTGGAAACACTAGGCTTAAATACACAGAGTAATCAGGGAAAACAAGACACACCTGGGGAACAATCATCACACGGACCAATGAACAAAAGAACTACAAAGAACTACAGACATGGATGACACAGACATGACTTCAAAATAAGAGTACAAGACAGGGTACACAGACAGAGTTCATTACAGTACAGATGATAATAAAATAATTATTACACTGACAGATTTGAGTTTCTTACCTCTGACAAACACACTGAATCTCGTGTATGAGGTTTCTCCATCTCTGATGATCTTCAGTGTATAATCTCCAGTGTGTTTCTGTCTGATGTCATCGATGGTGAGATCTCCAGTCTGAGGATTCAGATTCAGTTTACCTCTGAATGCACCATCATATGTAGTGGGGATTTTGTTTACAGGATTGATTTCAGCAATGAGAGTTTCTCCAAATCTCCACTCTATCTTCTCAACTGTCTGTAGGTCAGTATCAACTTCAGTCTTCAGATCAGCAGATTTCCCCTCATCCACTTCCAGTATTTTTATTACATCTGTAAGAGCAGCAGACAGAAGCAGAAACAGAGAAATGAAATCAATTCAGGTGATTTTCATCTATTAAGTGTATTATTTACTGATTATAAACATCAGCTCATATTCTCATAAATAAATTTATTTTTTCACTGAAATATAAATCTGATAGATTAATTCTATTTTAACAAGGCAAATAAAACAAATAACATATGATCCACACATTTGTGACCTTGGGCCCTGGGTCATATGGGTCAATTCTGAAATTATCTGAAAGCTGAGTAGCCTAAATATGATCTCTATTAATGTATTTGTTATGATAAGACAATTTTTTATTATCTCACCTCTTATTGTCTTAAACAGTTAATGGTTTGGTGATGTTTTGTGTTTTATAAAATGAAGACTATTAAAAATGTAAACTGAAGTGTGTAGTTTTTGTGACTCCACCAATAGCAATAAGCTAATCCAGTAAATGTTTTCAAGCGTGTGTTTATGAACATCTGCCACTGTTTAGATCACAGATAGTCTTGTGCTAAACTCACACTATTGATTAGATCAGTGTTGCTGTGTCGAGCAGCTCAGGCCGCCCAAGCAACACAATAAAATATAAATATTGAGAGATTTGCACCTAAAGGGCAAATTAAGTCCACACTTAAGATGTTTGATCATCAGTTATGTCATCAAAAGATCTCATCTAACATTGAGCTGCTGAAGTCATCAGTCTTGTGCATACCCTGCAAGTAAGCTTACGATGGGCCTGTATGGGCATAGCCTAAGGGCCCCACACAGGTTTGCTCACTGGCGAAACGTTGGCCCCTTAGCGCTGGCCCTGCATGGGCAGCCCTCACTTAGCCCCCAGGAAGCCCTCACATAGAGAAATCCCCAGAGTTAAATGAACACTGCTGGATGTACAGTATATATTGTCCCAATCTTACAGAGTGTTAAAAAGTAACAATGAAGCAGAATTAAAAGCGCTGTTATCCTCTCTCTCACCATCTCTGTCTGAAATCTAAAATTACACTTCACATCTTACTTGTAGAGTCATTTTCTTACTTTAGGTTGAGATTTTGTTTCATTTAAAGTCACCACTATTGTGATCAGTGTTTGATTTAGTTAAACTTGACTCGTGACTCTTGCCTTGTTCAGTCTTTTGATTGCAATAACTTTGTGTGTTTAAGACATGTTTGTTATAGCAGAGTGCGATACTTTGGTTGTGGTCAGTTCAGTAAATTAAGTCTAAATATCATCATATAAAAACTTATGTATTAATTTATTGTTTGCACACTTATCAGAAGCATCTTTCTCTGACAATGTGATACTATAGTATGAGATCCAGCTCTCTCTTAGCAGTTTGTCTTTCTGAAGAATTTTGAAACACTGACACTCAAAAATTAACTGCTCCACAATGTAGACACATAAATATCAAGAATCAGAGTATGAATCACAATGATGGTGACAATAAAATGAAAAGCTTCATGCTGCAATGTATGCTGGGTATCAACAAATTACAAATCTCATCCAGAACTCCCAGAATGCACTGCGGCATGAATAAATAATGAACTTTTTTACCATTTTCTTTGTCACCATTGTTGAGATTCATACTCAGATTCTTGATGTCTGTGCATCTACATTGTTCAACGGTTAATGTTTATGTGCAAACTATCAAAATCCTTCAGAATAATAAACTGCTATGAGAGTTCTGGACCTTACACTGTAGTATTTCATTATTAACAGAAAATGATGCTTCTGATGGGGGGAAAACTATATTAATAAATCTGTTCATTACATGTTTATGTTTGATGTTGTTTATGTATCAACCGTCAATATTCAATTACTACAGCCTTTTCTTTGCTATAACATGTGTTTTAAACACACTTAGATATAGCAGCCAGAAAACACTGTCAAGCCAACGGTCAAGAGTCAAAGTCCAATTAAAACAACCACTGATCACAATAATGGTGACTTTAAATGAAACAGCCAACATCTTAACATAAGTTAAGAAAATGACTCTACGAGTAACATGTGAAATGCAATTTTAGGTTTCAGACAGAGATGTTGAGAAAGAGGATAACAGAGCTTTTAATTCTGCTTCATTGTTACTTTTTAACACTCTGTAAGATGGGACAATATATACATCCAGCAGTGTTCATTTAACTCTGGGGATTTTTAGGGGCCAAGCACCGAAGGTGCTGAGGCACCTATTGGAACTGTCAGTATTATTATTCTTCATCTTCCCCAATGGGAGTCTATGGCAGCCCTATGAACCGTACGTAGGAAAATGATGAAATTTGGCACAGTTGTAGTGGTGGTCTTAAAAAGTCATGTGACCAAAAATGGGGTCTCTAGTCCTAACTCTATAGCGCCACCACCAGTGCAAAAATTCAATGTTCAAATGGTTATAACTGCTGATCCGCTTGATCTATGAAAATTCTACTTAGTACACGTGATTACTCTCCTCATGCTTGTTGTTTTTAATACCTTACAGTAAGACTCCACCCATTACAGTAGCGGCCATTTTGAAATGTACAGTATTTAGTTTTTTCGCTACTCCTCCTTCAAATTTGGTTCAATTCTTATGAGATTTGGCACATGTGATCTTTGGAGTGAGCCGCATAGAAATGACTGAACAGAATTTTGATATTTTTCTTTATTTAAAAGTAATTAATGCGTGAACTTAACGAGATTGACGCAAAATTGGTTCTGAAGCTGTATCTCGGTCATTCTTTGATCAATCGAGATGAAATTTGGTACGCTTCATGTCGACCATGAACTGGGGGTCCATGCCAAATTTGGTGACAGCGCCACCTATGGGTCATGAGATAGTAAAAAAGGCTATTTTTGCGCATAACTTCTGAATCGTTTGTCAGAAAATTATGATATTGGTGTCTACGGATTCCTTACCTCATGCCGCATCTGTCGATGTGTATTATGCCGGGTTTGACCGAACCGCCTGTCCGCCATTTTGAAATTTGTCATAAATTGTTATAACTTTTGAAGTATTGGATATATTGGCGCAAAAATCGGTAGGAAGCTTTGGCATGATGTCCTGAATGTATCTGGGAAGTCAGAATACAGCGCCACCTAGGGGTTATAAACTATAACAGTTCTTATAGAACTGCTCATAACTTCTGAATACTTTGTCGGATATTAATTTTCTTTGTGAAATTGTATTCACTGGTTTATGCCGATTGCAACGATACCTCGTTTGTCATTTTCCATCATTCTGTTCATGGGTTATTGTAAGGCATATGGTAAATGATTTTTTCGCTACTCCTTTTACAAATTTTGTTTATTTTATGCCAGGTTCTGCTCGTATAATGTTTGGAGCAATCCGCACAGAAATGACTGAACAGATTTTTCTTGCACCTAGGAATTTTTTTGAGAAAAACCTCTGTAAAGTTGATCGTCCCTGTGATGTTGTCTATTTGTCATAGTTAATTACTTTATATAACATTTTATAGCGTTACTCTACGGAATGTTCTTCTTGTCTTCAATCTCACTTGAGCTTTTTGATTCTCATATACATTGTATTTCTGTGATTTCTGCTCTGCGGTGTCATTTCTACATCTTTGGTGATTGGCATATGTCAATGCTTGCATTTCTGTAATCTCTTTCCTGCTGCCCCTTGAGCTGTGTCTGCTGAGTGGTGCATCCACTAAGTCGTATGCATAGAGATCCTGAGTTCATGGGTTCGAATCCCACCTGAGGCAGGTGTTAATTTCTTCTATTAAAGTTTTGTTCTTTCCCACCTATTCTTCTTGACCTGTCTGTAGTTCACATATGTTCTATTTTTGCCATGTTTTCTGTTGCTGCTCTGCACTGCGGTGGTTCTGCTCTGTCATTGCAATGCTTTGGGTACTTGCTGCGCTTTGTGTTCTTGATGCACCTTGGGTGGTCAGTGAGCATTGGGTGATTGATACCTTCTATGTTGCTTGCTGTGCTTTGGGTGCTCATTGCGCTAAAGGTGCTTGGCCCCGAATCGCTGCTTGCAGCTATATTTCTGTATGAGGGCTTCCTGGGGGCTAAGTGAGGGCTGCCCGCGCAGGGCCAGCGCTAAAGGGCCAATGTTTTGCCAATGAGCAAACCTGCGCGGGGCCCTTAGACTAGCCCTAAGTGGGCCCATAAAGGGCCATAATAGGCTTACTTGCAGGGTAAATCTCATCAGTTTTGAAGTGTTGATCATTAAATGAATGTCATCTAACAACACACAAAACACTACAGAGGACACAAACACATTTATTGATACAATATTATGATTTTATCATTATGTATTGTGTCATTATATTATTTGATATCTGATCATAATTATAATCTTCTCATAAACTCCACAATAATCTTTGTAGAGTGACCTGACTATACATTTTTAATAAAATGAAGATTAGTTACAGAACATATTTTTCATAGTCCTTATCTTTAACAACAACAACACATAAACAACATATCTGAATAAAAATCCTAACAAAATCACCACAAATACAAACTGCACCAATGTTTGAACCTTCAATTATTGCCCTGCATTTCAGGTCCAGTACATCAGGCCTCAACTTTTTACTATGCTGAAGCTGGGCTTCGGCCAACAAACAATTTAACAAACAAAAAATGTCTATTTTTTAAATCAACCTAATAAATAAATAATATGATTAAACTATTTCACCATTGAAACAAAACTAAACTGCTTGATAAAACATCTGAGAAGCAGACAGACAAGGGCAGGGCTAGGATTTAAGTGTATTTAACCTGTATATAAACAAATATATTTACACCTTTAAATTCAAGATCATTATAATCCTTCAGCTGTAGATGTTCTTACCCCGTTTTTCTTTTTCTGCTTCGATCTTACGGTGATAGTAAATCCCACCAGCTACAAGAGCAGCAATAAGCAGGAGGATAAAAACAGATATTCCTGCTATAGCACCTGGAGACTGACCACCTGTAATAATAAAAACAATCAACATTACTGTAACAGAATTTGTTAATCTGATCATAAATAAACAGTAGAAACCAAAAGCAGTAAATGTGAATCTGATCGTTTTAAAGTGAATCATGAAAAACCTCTAACATTATAATGACTGAATGATTTATGTTCACCGTATGTGTTAATGTCATGTGATAACTTAAGACAAAGTAACAAAGTTGCAAAGATCACTTTCAAGGGAACTCGCACGGATTTGCCATTGCTATGCTATGCGAATGCCTTCTGCATGATTGTGTCTGAAACACATATGTTAAAATGTAATGCTCTCGAGCTGACTGCGATTTGTAACTGCTACTGCAACCACGCTGTGCTTCCAGGAGAGGGACCAGCCATGTGTTACTCAGGATCCAACCCTGCTGCTGTCGAGGCAGTGCGAAAGCTGTGATTGTGGGGATCACAAAGCAATTGTTTGCATTTTTGCATCATTTTTGACCTGAGTCAGAACACATGATGCTGTACCCCCTCTAGTGGTGAGTCTAGATATAAACATTATGAAATGGCATTTGAACAATCATCTTTGTACACAGCTAATCCGCGACGACGCACAATGATGGCGCCAGCGCAGTTGTGTATGAATTTGTATAATTCATTAATAATTTATTTTTAACCCACATAACCCATATGGTTTCGTGGTCCAGGGTGACAAATGTGTTGATCGTGATGTTTTTTTATTTGTTTTATTTGCTTTGTTAAATACAGTGAGGAGAATAAGTATTTGAACACCCTGCTATTTTGCAAGTTCTCCCACTTAGAAATCATGGAGGGGTCTGAAATTGTCAATTGTAGGTGCATGTCCACTGTGAGAGACATAATCAAAAAACAATCCAGAAATCACAATGTATGATTTTTAAACTATTTTTTGTATGATACAGCTGCAAATAAGTATTTGATCACCTGTCTATCAGCTAGAATTCTGACCCTCAAAGACCTTTTAGTCTGCCTTTAAAATGTCCACCTCCACTCCATTTATTATCCTAAATTAGATGCACCTGTTTGAGGTCGTTAGCTGCATAAAGACACCTGTCCACCCCATACAATCAGTAAGAATCCAACTACTAACATGGCCAAGACCAAAGAGCTGTCCAAAGACACTAGGGACAAAATTGTACACCTCCACAAGCCTGGAAAGGGCTACGGGGAAATTGCCAAGCAGCTTGGTGAAAAAAGGTCCACTGTTGGAGCAATCATTAGAAAATGGAAGAAGCTAAACATGACTGTCAATCTCCCTCGAACTGGGGCTCCATGCAAGATCTCACCTCGTGGGGTCTCAATGATCCTAAGAAAGGTGAGAAATCAGCCCAGAACTACACGGGAGGAGCTGGTCAATGACCTGAAAAAAGCTGGGACCACCGTTTCCAAAGTTACTGTTGTTAATACACTACGTCATGGTTTGAAATCATGCATGACACGGAAGGTTCCCCTGCTTAAACCAGCACATGTCCAGGCCCGTCTTAAGTTTGCCAATTCATGTGGTCAGATGAGACCAAAACAGAATGTTTGAGTACCAGCCCAAGAACACCATCCCTACTGTGAAGCATGTGGGTGGTAGCATCATGCTTTGGGAGTGTTTTTCTGCTCATGGGACAGGGCGACTGCCCTGTATTAATGAGAGGATGACCGGGGCCGTGTATTGCGAGATTTTGGGGAACAACCTCCTTCCCTCAGTTAGAGCATTGAAGATGGGTCAAGGCGTGGTTCTTCCAACATGACAATGACCCGAAGCACACAGTCAGGATGACCAACGAGTGGCTCTGTAAAAAGCATATCAAGGTTCTGACGTGGCCTAGCCAGTCTCCAGACCTAAACCCAATAGAGCAGTGGTTCTCAACTCCAGTCCTCGGGCCCCCTCCCAGAACATTTTAGATGTCTCCATATATAGAACACCTGATTCAGTTCATCAGCTTGTTAGTGTGTTAATTAAGGAAACATTTCAAACATTCTGGCAGGAGCCTGATGAGTGGATTCAGGTGTTTCATAAAAGGAGACATCTAAAATTTTCTGGGAGGGGGCCAGAGGACTGGAGTTGAGAACCACTGCAATAGAGAATCTTTGGAGGGAGCTCAAACTCTGTGTTTCTGAGTGACAGGCCAGAACCCTGACTGATATAGAGAAGATCTGTGTGGAGGAGTGGGCCAAAATCCCTCCTGCAGTGTGTGCAAACCTGGTGAAAAACTACAGGAAACATTTGACCTCTGTAATTGCAAACAAAGGCTACTGTACCAAATATTAACATTGACTTTTTCAGGTGTTCAAATACTTATTTGCAGCTGTATCATACAAATAAATAGTTAAAAATTATACATTGTGATTTCTGGATTTTTATTTTATTTTTTGATGATGTCTCTCACAGTGGACATGCCCCTACGATGACAATTTCAGCCCCCTCCATGATTTCTAAGTTGGAGAACCTGCAAAATAGCAGGGTGTTCAAATACTTATTTTTCTCACTGTACATACACATGTAGGCATACCATTAAACATACAGTATGTTTAACATGTTACATCAGTGTAAAAGTGTTTATTGTAGAAATGTTTATAGTGCTCTGATTAAAATGAGATCTGATCTAAATTCTTGATTATACTGAAAAAAAAGTTACTCACCACTGATAATAACACTGAATCTCCTCTGAATGGTTCTTCTTTTGCTACTCATCTTCAGTTCATAAAGTCCAGCATCTTCAGTTTTGATGTCTGTGATGGTGAGATCTCCGGTCTGATCGTTCAGCTTCAGCCTGCCTTTGATTCTTCCATAGAGAGTGAACTTTTTGTTCTGTTTATTGGCTTCAGCAATCCGTTTTTCATCACAACCAAAGATCAACAGTATCTGATCATAGGTTTTAATGTCAGGAACATCAGTGTATATTGTGACAGGATCACCCTTCATCACTGACACTGACTTCACTTCACCTTTATTAAACACAGAGATTAAATTTATAACACTGCAGTCATTTCAATATAATCATCAACTGAGATTACTGATTTATAATATATAATATTGTATTTAATAGAGTTTGATATTTTGATAGCAACCAGCCACCTCAGCTTTACTCACGTCCAGCCTCTTTACCCATTTTCGGAAATCTGCGAGTGATGAGTGGCCAAGATGGCGACAAGCAGGCACTGCCTACTATTGGCTTCAAAAACAAGATCTGTATTATAATGAAAGATTTAATTAACTTACCACGGACAGTAACTGTGAATGACTGATGTATGGTATAACTGCTGCTGATGCTGCTGATCTCTACTTCATAAAGTCCAGAGAGATCCGTTCTGATGTTTCTGATTTTAAGAGATCCAGTCTGAACATCCAGCTGCAGTTTGTCTTTAAATTTCTTATCTTCTAATAGATCACTGGCTGATTTATTGAATTCAGCTATACGAATCCCTTGAAACCTCCACAGTATCTCATCATATTTCTTGATATCAGGAACATCAGTGTGTAGAGTAACAGAATCTCCATCCTTTACTGACACTGACTTTAGTTGATCTGATTGTGGGTTACTCACACCTGCAGACACAAACAGAGACAGTTAATAACTCATTATTTAACTATTCAAGTCTTCAAGGATATGACACCGGGTGACTAGATAGGGCGGAACCAAAAGCGGCGGAGATTGGTTCCGCCTGAAGATGGTTTCCGCCTGGACCGCATTTCTAAAGCACCATTTTACTTCCTGGTCTCCCTACTAACGCAGATTATGGGCAAATGAGCAACAGAAGTGGCGGATTAAGCTGGCAACCCACGATTGGAGGAGGGAGTAAAGAACAGACACATAAAAAGGCACAAAGAAGCACAAAGTGAGAGCGTTGTTTTCGGGGGTGAGCTCCTTCATGCCTAGGGCAGACCAAACCACATGTTCCGTCCTTGGAGGAGCCGGAGGGCGCGGTTGATCCGCGGATCGCTTACAGCGAAAGGAAAGAGTGCGGCGGCCAAGAGAGGCGAAAAGGACGGATCTGTGAGAGTTAAAGGAACACTATACCGGAAAGTGCTTTTTGTGTGCTTTGTTCGCTGCTGTGCAGACTCGTGTGTATGTTCGAGACCGATCCCTTGGGGAAGGAAACGGAAGCCAGTTTATGGAGTTGGAGGTGACTGGGTGAAAGGGAAACGAAGTGTTGACTTGCGGATGTATGGACATGTGAGTAACAGTGGTTTATCTTACAAGTGTTCCGAAGGAAGGATTACCCGATGCGTGTTTTGAGTGTGTTTACAGCAACGGCCCTACGGGGAGGAAAACGTAGGCGAGCCGGGAGCTATTATTTAAGGCAAGTTGGAGATCTCTTGCTGGGGATACATCCTACCATACGTGAGTACCCCAACCATTGCCATACAGAGTATTATTGATGCCAGCCGGTGTTTCTAATTTGTATTGTGAGTTTATCGCCCGAGTGTTCGGCCCCACTGGATGAGAGAAGTGTGGGTGAGCCGAGCGAGGTATATTTGGAGCGGTGGGGAGATCCAACGACAAAAATTACTATCTTCTTCTTCTTGTGCTGGGAATAGTGCCCAACGAATTCCCCTATGGGAGACCTGGGCCGAGTTGAGTAACTCCCTACGTCACGTGAAATGTGTGAAGACTGCTGTGGGTGAGTTTTGAACTATATTTTGTGGGTGTGTGCACTAAAGCTTGCAGTGTGTGCTGTGCTTATAGAAACGGGTGTCGCCCCCTGTCCAGTGTAACTTACCTCTGTCTCTAGCACGCCCTGAAGAGGAACGTCAAACCCCAGTTTATGCCAACCTCTTACCTCTGTGTGAATACCTTACCTGTGTGGTGTAACTTACCTCTGTCTTTAGCACGCCCTGAAGAGGAACGTCAAACCCCAGTTTATGCAAACCTCCTACCTCTGTGTGAATACCTTACCTGTGTGGTGCAACTTACCTCTGTCTCTAGCACGCCCTGAAGAGGAACGTCAAATCCAGTTTATGTAAACCTCTTACCTCTGTGTGAATACCTTACCTGTGTGGTGCAACTTACCTCTGTTTCTAGCACGCCCTGAAGAGGAACGTAAAGCCCCAGTTTAAGAAAACCCCTGACAAGGAGTGCTAGCCCCCGCTCCACACTCGGAACTGCCTTGGAGACAAGAAGAAGAAAACTTGTTTTAATTTGCCCTTCCCCTTTCCCCCTTACCTTTTTTAATATTTAATAAAGTTGTATTTTAACCGTAGTATACTCTGTCTGTCTGGTCATTGGGGTGGCTTTGGGAACCTCCCCGAGGTGGAAACTAGGAAGGGGCGTGACCCTTTAGCTATCTCGGGTCCGCTCCGACCTGTGACAGATACAAATTGGGGGTTAAAAAGACTTTGATGCCAAGGGCCCCAAAATATGGGTAATGTTTTGTGAGCTTTTCAAAGCCAACTATATATTTCATGTATTACTACCCATTTTTACTGTCTTAGACAGACAGAAAGTGTTATATTATAAAGACAACAAATTATTAATATAAAATTAAATAACTGGCTTTTATATCATCAGTGTATTGAAAAAGCTACTACATTACAATCCATAGCATCTTTACAATAAATGCTGCCTTTTAAAGCAACACTAAGACTTATTGCTCTTTGCTCCCCCTACAGGTTAGAAGCGTAATTGTTCATTACCACTGTCGTAAATACTGCAGCATAGCTGGCTTTGATTGTATTGTAGGTCTGCCGTAAAGCAAGTTTTTGTAGTTTTCACTCGAACTACAGGACCACTACCCGACTGTTGGAAACTTATTTAGTGCGGTTTTGGCCGATAGAGGGCTGCAAAGCGAATGTGAAAATGCCATTCACCCTGTTTTGAGTGGTTGAACCACTAAAACTTTTTTGGAGACGTTATTTTAAGGTAAAAAAAAAAACTCTGGTGTTGCTTTAAATTCCAGTGAGCAAGCTGAAAGTGACAGTGGTGAGAAAAACGTTGAGCCCCGCGATGAAATAGGAGTTGAGGAGGGTCTCTGGCAACAAAACCCTCCTCGCTTCCACCGCCAGGGCATACCCCCTCAGGGACCTCTCTTGCTGGGGAGGAAATGGGGCCTTGCCCATCTTCATGTCGGCGGCAGTCGACTGCCACCAAAGTTCTAGGTCAGCCGACTGCCGCCTGGCGGGACGACACGGGTTGTCTGCTGGTTTCATAGTGGGCTTGTGCATTCTGTTATGTGGTGTAGGATGAACCCAAGTGCAGACAGAGGTAACTCAACACGAACACTTTATTAAGCAGAAATCAAAGGCCCACGAGGGAGCAAAACAACATAAACCGGATAACTAATATGACAGAATAAACACACAACTGGAAACAGGACTAGACTAAGACACTAAACTGGTAAACACTTCTAAATAAACTGACAGAACACTTTTCTACAAAACACTGAATATCACTATACTTAACTGAGACAGAGTATACACAGGCATGAGACAACAATGCACAAACACAGGACAATGAATACAAGAGGATTAAATAGGGTAACAAATCAAGAGGGGAACAGGTGATATAAATCAAACAATAATGAGGAGGATAACAAGGGAGCGGGGTAAAAGAGACAAGACACAGGGAACACGTGGTCCAGTAAACCAATACTAAGACCACGTGAACCCACACAAAACATGGGTCTGTCATGATTCTGCCACAAGACTAGATTAAACAAAGGACAAAATGGCAGAACCATGACAATTTCTTGCTAAAAATGAGTCCTGAATTAAATACATTAAGCTATGTCTCTCTCTCTCTCTCTCTCTCTCTCTCTCTCTCTCTCTCTCTCTCTCTCTCTCTCTCTCTCTCTCTCTCTCTCTCTCTCAATTTCAATTTTCAATTTAATGTGCTTTATTGGCATGACAAGTGTTACAATGTATTGCCAACGCATTAACAATGAATATAGAACATGAAAACACGTGCGTTTTGGGCGTTTTATTAAGCCTTCCGCTGCAGCTGATTTCTCCTCTTTGTTTACGTCAGCGCAAGCTCAAATAAGCCAAGCCTCTTCTTTAGACACGGAACAACTTATGGAAGCTTTTACTTCCACCTGTACTGATGTTTTGGACATTGTAGCCCCAAAGAAGGCTATTCGCCCCAAAATTAAAGAAGAGAAGTGGCTCAATGACACCACGCGTGCAGCAAGACGTGAGTGTAGAAAGGCAGAGCGCAGGTGGAAAAAAGACGGACTTTGTGTGTCGTACCAAATTCTTAAAGATAGATGGAGAACTTATCAGAATATTGTTAAAGTTGAAAGAACAAAACATCTCTCTAATATCATATTAAATAATATAGATAAGCCCGCAGTTCTGTTTAAAACTATTGATCTAGTTTTAAATCCCACTCCTACCACTGTATTGGAAGCTACACGTGAAACATGTGAAAACTTTCTGCAGTTTTTTAACAACAAGGTCGCTACTATCAGAGCCAATATATCTTCCCCCCTGTATCATCTTCCTACAATGACACAATGCTCTGATATTTTTAATCAGTTTAAGCCTGTGTCGTTGTCATTTCTAACAGAAACTGTCAATAAACTAAAACCCTCCTCTTCTCCCACTGATACAGTTTGTCTTCTGGTATTGTGCCATCTTTTTGCAAAAAGGCTGTTGTTGAACCTCTAATTAAAAAAAGTGGTCTTGACCCTACAACTTTATCAAATTATCGGCCAATTTCTAAATTACCATTCCTGTCGAAGATTTTAGAGAAGAGTGTATTTGCACAGTTGCAGCCTTTTTTAGATGCAAATTGCATTTTTGACACTTTCCAGTCAGGTTACAGAACCTTCCATAGCACTGAGTCTGCACTTTTAAAGGTGTTTAATGATTTATTTTTAATAACTGATACAGGTGATTCTGCTGTTTTAGTACTTTTAGACCTGACGGCTGCTTTTGACACAGTTGACCACACAATACTTTTATCTCGTTTGGAAAATTGTGTGGGTGTCAGGGGAACAGCGCTAGAGTGGTTCAGGTCGTACCTGTCTGGGAGATGTTTTACTGTTAGACTGGGGGACTCCACTTCGTCCACTGCTCCTTTAAATTGTGGAGTCCCCCAGGGATCAATTCTTGGGCCCATTCTTTTTGCCTTATATCTTCTCCCTCTCAGTGTGATTTTTAAAAGACATGGTATCTCTTATCATTTTTATGCAGATGATTGCCAAATATACCTGCCACTGACTAAAAATGATCATGCTCCTCTGACACCCCTACTTGAGTGCTTAAGTGACGTCAAGGCTTGGTTAGCTCAGAATTTTTTTAATTCTAAATGAGGGAAAGACTGAGATAATGTTATTTGGTCCCATTAGGACTCTGATTTGGGCCCCCTCAATAATCACGTGCATCCCATAGCCACCAGCCTTGGCGTCACTATAGACGGTGATTTTAAACTGGATAAACAAATTAACAGTCGTTAAATCATGTTTTTTCCATCTTCGGCTTTTATCTAAAATTAAACCCTTTTTTAACGTTGAAACATTTTGAGCTAGTCATGCATGCTTTTATTTCTTCACGTCTGGACTACTGCAATTCACTTTATACTGGAATATCCCAAATGCACTTTCGCGCCTGCAGTTAGTCCAGAACTCTGCGGCTAGACTTTTAACAGGAACTAAAAAGCGCGAACACATCACCCCCATCCTCGCTTCATTGCACTGGCTTCCTGTTCGATTCCGGATCGATTTTAAGATTTTATTGTTTGTTTTTAAAGCGTTGAGTGGACTGGCCCCTCAATACATCACTGACCTCATCCAAATTTATACACCGGCACGTTCACTGAGGTCAAATGGCCAGTTCCAGCTTGTGGTTCCTAAGTCCAGACTTAAATCCAGGGGGGACCGGGCCTTCTCTGTAGTTGGCCCCAGACTGTGGAACGCTCTGCCTCCTCTGGTCCGTGCGGCCCCCACAGTGGAATGTTTTAAGTCTCGTCTTAAGACCCACTTTTATTCCTTGGCTTTTAACACGGCGTGAGTTATGTGGTCCTGTGTCTTTTATTTTGTTTTACTTATTTATTTTAAATGATTGTGATTTTGTACTTGTGTGCCTTCCTATTGTCTATTGTTGCTACTGTACAGCACTTTGGAGACTGTTCTTGTTGGCAAAATGTGCTATAGAAATAAAAGTTGATTGATTGATTGATGAAAACAAATGATATACATGAAAAAAAAATACATATATACAAATAAAAACTTTTAAAAAAAATACATTATAGAAATCTATGAACAATGTGTTGTGCAAGAGTATGTGGATATATGTAAGCGCATTACTGAATGGTTGACTCCTCCCAATGTATTGTGCTGCTAGTAAAATATAATTTTGTTTTTCTCCTAATAAATATTGAAGTTGTGCATTGTTGTTTAATTTTGTGAAGTCAGTGCACATTGTTTCAAATTTTGTGTAGAATTTCTGTCTGATTTCCTCATAATTAGGACAGATGATGAGGAAGTGTTGTTCTGTCTCTATATCTCCTCGGTTACAGTATGGGCAAATGCGGCTCTCTTTGGGTAACCAGTTTTGTCGATGTCTTCCTTTCTCTATAGTCAAAGTGTGATTGCTCAGTCTGTATCTTGTCATTGTTCTTCTTAATTTAGAGTCTTTCACTGTGCTTAGATATTCTGCTGTTGTATAATTTCTATTTCTCTCTCTCTCTCTCTCTCTCTCTCTCTCTCTCTCTCTCTCTCTCTCTCTCTCTCTCTCTATGGGGGTTTTCTCCAAAGTGTTAAGTTTTTTTTCCTAGGAGTTTTTTCAACCCCTAGGGAGTCAGCTGACATTGGCTTAACTTAGAACAGGGGTTTTCAAACCTGTCCTGGAGGACCACTAGTACTGCACATTTTGCATGTTTCCCTTTTGTGACACACCTCATGCAGTTACCTTACACACCCAGTTCAGGTCTTGCAGTCTCTACTAATGAGCTGAAAATTTAAACAAGGTGTGTCTAATGAGGGAGACATGCAAAATGTGCAGTACTAGTGGTCCTCCAGGACAGGTTTGAAAACCCCTGACTTAGAACCTTGTTCTATACGTTACATTATTACTACACCAGCTAGTATGGTTTAATCTTAGCCACGGTACTTTGATACTTTTGTTGTCCCCTGATTGTTTGCTCCTGCTTTAATTAATGTAAAAATGCTTTGAAACGATTACACAGTTGTGAAAAGTGCTATATAAATAAAATTGAATTGAGTTTTCTTCTGCCATGGTCATGTTAATCATCACGCCATATAATTAAAAAAGTATTGGGTATGATGACTGAACCCAGCAGAAAAGCTCCAAAAAGTAAGCTGACACGACCCAAAATGTTAGGTACTTTTCAATAGAAAAGCGCCATAACTTTCCTGCTGCTCTGTTCTGTAGTGCACACTGTAGCTTATGCAGGACGGTTCACTTGCGCAATCTCACATCATCACCAATTAATGTGCACGTACAAGAGGATGTAAAAAAACAACGCAGTATATTTTTAGTTTTAAAATATGTTGGTGTTATCATGCACAGCACAGAGAGCGACAGCTGTGCATATTTGCTTTGGAATGCTGAATTCATCAGTTGTCATGGTAATCGTGCGTTGTGGAAATGAATGATCAACGTCATTGGCTAAAACACATGCACAGGTAACTTTGTTTCCTGGACGAGTGCGCACCTAAGTTTGAGGTGTTTTAACATTTACAGAACCATGCAAACTGTGCCTGGTCTCACACTACACTGCCAGTGTGAAAACTACCTTAAAAGGTACAATTTGTAAGCTAAGTAAAATATAAAAAAAACCACTAGGCCAGTATAGTCGGCTGTCTGTGACGTTAATATCCACGTTTCCCTTTGTTACCGCTTTTATTAACGTAGAAACCACATGACAACAGTGTTGTGGACAAATGCGGTATATGTGTTGGTGTATAGCGTCTGTCGGGCTACTCATTTGTTTATGGCCAGTTTGTTGATTTGAACACTGTTAACACAACATCGAATTGGACTAATACAAAAAACATCTATGACTAACAATTTTGTTTTGATCATCAAATGCAACATTTATAAAACTTGATTACATTACCTTATCCGTTAACATGATTTCTCGTTCCTGTCTGATTGATGGCCATCAACGGTTGAGTTAAAGATAACAAATCCCATCACTCCATGCTGATTCAAAGCATGAGCCATGGCATGTGCAGAAGGAATCATCCACGGAGCCCGGAGGCGGAGCCGCGGAATCAAACTTCCGCCCAAAGCTTGCGCGCCCAATTCAACCACGCCCCTTGAATGTCTTATTTGACTGGTTTTCTAAAATAAGGTAAGTTAAATACAAATAGGCTTGTTGCGATAATCAGTGTAACTGGTGATACACGGTGCTTTAGCCTCTTACGGTACATTCACACGGGATAGAAGCATTAACGCTTGATGAAACAGCCAATCACAGTGGCCACTACACAGTGTGCCGGAGACGGATCCACAATTCAGTTTGGCAACGCATGACGTCACCAATTAAAAGTGAATTGGAATCGTTAACGCTTACGCTCTGTGTGAATGAACGATTAGATCACTTGCCCACCGTCCTTCTGAATTTTCCTTGCAATTAAATCATTTAGTTTTGCGAGAGAGAGCAGACACTATAACTGAATGTGTCTTCTGCTGCCTGAATTCAGCGTAGCTAAACGTGCATCATATCAAAGGGCAGCAGGTATCAGATTTCATGTATTACTGTAAGTGTGTAAGGCGAGCTGAATGACAATGATGATGGCAGAAGCCGCGTGCTTACTCATTTTGTTATAATATACACATATATTGCTTAATATAAGCAAGATTATTTTGTTGTCCCATTTAATTGCATGGAGAGGGTGGGGTTTATAACTTGTACTGCACCAGAGGCCGATCAAAGAGCCAGCAGCTTCACATTTAAAGATGTGTTAGGCACATGATTAAGACAAATGCTAAAGTAAAGATTTGAGACTCACCAATAACATTGAATTTCTTTGTTGTAATCTCATCTCCATTGATGTCTAGTTGATAATCTCCAGAGTGTTGAGTTCTGATGTTTGTGATGGTGAGATCACCAGTATGGGCACTTAGATTCAGTCTGCCTTTGAATCTCCCATCAGTGCTATATAAGATTTTATTTTCTGCTCTGTCAAGTGTAGCTATGGGGTCATTTACATCTTTAAACCTCCATAGTATCAGATCATCTCTCTGTAGTTTAGTATCAGTGTGTAGAGTAAGAGAATCTCCCTCCATCACTGACACTGACTTCACTTCATCACCAAACACATCTGCACACAAAAACATTTTTGTAAGAATCCTAGGGTGATAATGTAAATATCATGTTTTTAGTCAGGAGCTCTACTGCGTTATATCAATCTGACCATCACGTAAGAAACAACTAAAAATCAACAAAAGTTTTAAAAAATATATTAGCATTACAAGGAAGAAATATTGAAATGTCTGTCCAAATCTGTTATTATTAAGCGCGTTGGCTAATTCAAACGTAGCCTATAGAGGACATTTGAATAGAAGTGAAAGTGAAAGTATCGAATATTTGTTGATAAATGAACTTACCGTTGATAAATAAAAAGATAATACACAGTTGATATATCGTCTTCATGTTAATGTTATTCAAGTACCGTTATTTTAGTGTCTGATCGACTGAGTGTTCGTCAACGTCCCCGCCATAAACACACTGACTGACAGCGAATAACAACGTCAAATCTCAACTCATCTAAACCTACATACACCTCACTGACATCGAAATAATAATAAAAAAAACATTAAATTATCGAAACAATTCTTCTGATTATAAATGAGACGAGCAGCATCTTCTCCTTCTTCTTCTTCTCTGGTGCAGGTGCAGACGGCCTCGTACTGGAGATGATGACGCTGATGATGCTGCTGCATGCTTGGTAATGATTAACGCGGTGTTTTTACCTCGCTATTGCTATTATTACCTTGGCGTTTTTGTCCATTTATTTAAAATATTACCCATTGTTAATTCTGTAATATGTAATATAAAGTATTATTTTCTGCTGATACCTCATACATCTCATTAAAACGTGCTCTATATTCTCCCCATTTCCTGAGACACATCACAAAAACCTGTATTGTGTTTGCCCATGATATAATTAGTTAAATTGAGAATATATGTCCATTCCTACTTTCATAAATATAGTATATTCCTTCCTATTTTTAATATTATGATTAATATTATTTTGCTTTAAGTGACTTTGAATTGTTGAATAATTAGAATAATTGAATTGTGTGTTATAGTATCTTCCTTTCATGCACAGTGACTTCTTTTTCGTGGGCGCAGGATGCAAAGCTTGTCACAACACCCTTACAAATTAACCATGGTTTTATTGTGGTAAAAGTGCAGTATGTTGTTTTTTGGTGTATTGATTACAATGATTATTTTGTGGTTATACCCCACAGAAAAATCCAGCTAAGACCAGCATAAGCTGGTTTAAGCTAAGCTGGTCTCCCAGCTTGGTTTTAGCTGGTATTGCTAGTGTAGCAATTACTCAGTTACAACATCGTTGCCTGAGTTGCGTATGTGTGGGTCTATCAAAAGAAGGTCCAGAATCTATTGGGGTAAGGATGTGTTTGTTTAGGTGATATCAAATGTCAACATTGACTTTCAGAGATCATGGACCCTGTCTTTAAAAGCGGAGTGCACAATGTTTGTAAAACGCTTTGGAAAAGGGAGTCGGGCCCATGTCCATGGCATGAATTTCGGCTTTTTGTGTCATTTTATGTATTGTTTTCTCATAGTTTTTCCTATTTTATTACCATTGTGGCCTGGGGTTGGGGTTAGAATCACTTTCCATTGTTAGAAACCAATACATAAATGTACATCCTAACACAAACCCCAAATCTAACCCCAACTCCAAGTGAGAATAGTTTTAAAAGCGGAAGAAAAACATTTAAAAACCAATACAGAAAAGTACATCCTAACCCAAACCCAAATCTAACCCCAAGCAACAGTGTAGTGATTTAAAATAGGGGGGGGGGATGCGAAAACAATACATAAAATGACACGATAAAGAACGTCGTGCCACAGACATGAAAAACTATATGTAGAAATTTGACACAAGACGTTCAGACAAAAAAGCTGAATTTCGTGCCATGTACACGCATCAATTAATCAATTTTTTTGTGACTATAACACGACTTGCCGTGAGATCATGTTGCTTTAAATAGTTTTAAACTGTACCTGTATGACACTTTTGACTTTGTTGTACAGCTACAAAAAACATACACTGTAAAAAATGCTTGTGAAATCTACAGTAGTTAACTGTGTTCATGCACAGCAAATAACTGTAATAAAGTTCACAGTGGATTACAGTGCATTCAGTGTGAAATCACAGTAGTGTTTTAAAACTGTAAAAATCACAGTAAAAAGGTATGTGCTGTAGAAAATCACAGTAAATAAAATATCCTGCAAAGATTCACAGTAACCAGCAATGTACTGTAGAGACTCACAGTAACCAACATTGTACTGTAGAGACTCACAGTAACCAACATTGTACTGTAGAGACTCACAGTAGGGGTGAGCAGGGCCGAAAGTACCATTTTTCAGAAAAACTTAATTTTAAAAGATAAAGTTTTATAGACAGATATATTTTTGCTGTGATCAGTAACTCAAGTGTGGACTATGAATTCCAGGTGAAATTTTGGAAACAAAATGGCCTTAGACTCTGTCAGCAGGGACGAAAGTAACACACAAGTGGCTCAAAAGCAGAACAGAACAAGATAGATTTTTGTGTTACACTTGTTTTTAGTAAATAAACATGACTATGATCTTGTTTATATGTAGCCTGGTTAGCCAGACCTACATCAAGATGTAAGGTCTGGCAACTCTTCACACAAACGGCTCAATGCAAGGGGCGGGATATAAGGTTGTCCCTCAAAATGCCTCTGCACGCAATAGGATAGCGCTATGACCAATCAGAGCAACGAAGAAGGTGACGTAGTTACCGTAACCAGTCGGCAAAACTCCAAACACATCTTTCTTGCTTAAAAAGGACTTCAGTAGGGTTATTTGCTCTTCTCTCAAAGAAAAACATAAGTCTAAGTCCTCCAGAGTCGCGGCCAAAGCCGCTTCAAAAGAAAGCTGTTCGCCAGCAGCAGCAGCCATTCGTTGCAGCTCTGTCGTCATCATGTTAAGCCCGCCCCACAGACGCTACACACGATGTGATTGGCCTGACCAAATTTTGGTTTTTGGAGCTGTTAAGTGTATTGTGAGTGCCTAGACTAAACCCTGGCAGCAAATATATTTTGCGGCCGCTAGGGTGCGTCTAGATTTCTAGGCTAGTTTATATGTATTTTCGGTTAAATTTTGGTTTCATCAAATTTTTCTAAAGCAACCTGACAGTACAAACTTGAATTGTTGAAAAAAACAAAAAAAAATTACAGTTTGAACACAATAAAATTAAATCAAAAAAAAAAAAAAAAATTTCAACATAATGCAACAGTATTGGCAGTGGGAGAAGAGTAACAAGTGTTACTTTCAACCCGACAGGAACTCCTGACATTTAAACCCGATTGAGTTTTATTTTTAAAAACTCTGAGAAATCAAACTTCATGATGTGTTACAGAACATTTTACATTATGTAAATGTTTTTAAGTCCAGTCAACAACAATTTTTGTTAGCAACATGCTGATGTCTAATCTTTTTCAGGATACACAAAATAAATTGAAGAAAATTATTTCTTCAATAATCTTTGTTGGGAATACATTTTAAAGTATATTTATTATATTATATTTGAGTATTATGCTAGTAATGACAAATTAGATTTATTTTCTATTTCTTTAAAGGAGAAAGTTCACTATGATTATTGTTTTGTCTACAATATGGTACGCACAACATTCCATTAAATATGCTACCACACTGAAATAAATTGTAGGTTACACTTAATACTTATACAACTATAAATAAGTTTTCAACTATGTCAACCAACTTTCACTAATTTGCAACTATATCTCAACTTACTGTCCAACTGTCCTTAGAGTATTAGTAGACTGTTAGGGTTAGTGGAATAAGTTGACATGCACCTGCAAAGATACTTATAGTCAGTTGAATGTCTGTTGAGGGATCATCACAATAAAGTGTGAATAGATATTAAGCAGACAGTCTACTAATAAGGTAAAGATTGGTAGGATAAATAGTTGCAAAGTTACTTATAATTAGTAAAATGTCTAAAGTGGACTATCGAAAAAAAGTGGTACCAAATTGTATTGGCTGACTCGTCATGTTGCTTTGAGTATAATTGGTTAATATGACTGTCATTCAGTAAACTGGCCAATGACTGCTGTGTGAGCACTGGTTTAGTTTGAACAAACTGAGGGTGCATCCCAATTCAGGGTCTGGATTCTTTTAAGGCCGCGGACTTTGAAGGCAAGGCTCAATATTTGAAGGCAGCAGCCTCTAAACGCCACGAAGTGAAATGAAATGAGACGGTCTAGCCTACGGGGGCATCACTTGCTTTTCCCGCCCACTACGCTTGTCACTGGGACACAAAAGCTGAGACCTATCAGACTTTTAAAAATAAATATGGTGGCAGATTTTTTTAATAATTTTACTTTAGAAAATATAACACATTGATGCAGATTAAACTATCCAACAGTATGTAAAATTCACCAACCTTAGAAATATACAAAAGCAAAACGCAACACACAACATTGCAGCAATAATATTAATTTACATCACTAAAACATCATTTATAATAGTAAAACAGACACAAGGACCTTTAATTAGCAAAATATACAATTTTATTTAACTACAGTTTTGAATGTTTATTTCAAAATACCCAGACTTCATATTGAATTTTGGGATAGCCAAGGCTGTGAAGGATACATCTATGGATCCTCGGAAGGGCTGTAACGATTTATCGTGCAAATGCGCGTTTTCTCAATTAATGAATTTGCATGAATTACAGTGAAATGCCGCCACATCCAAAAGCCAGGGGGCGCTCTCGTGCAGAAACTCCCTTTGTGTCACAAAAGAAGTAGGCTAGCATTGCAAACGCTGTTCCAGGAAATGTCTACAGGAATATTTATATTGCAGTTCTTCAAATACTTTCAGGTAATTTCATGATAATAAAGAATATTTTGAATGATTTTGAATGATTTTGTTTTATTTTGAATGATTATGATTTTTGATGCATAATCAGGCAGGTCTTTTTAATGGGACAAGCTATAGCGTTACAGCCCTAACTCGGTTTCAGTGGGGAAAAGGCCACAGTAAGAGGCTTTTATATGAAGGAGCCTTCGAATTGTGACAGCCTTCGTAACAGCCCGGTGATGTCATTTGCCTTCAGATACGGCCTTGGAAGGCCACAGCCCCTGAATTGGGATGCACCCAGTATGTCAGTTTAAAGGGCGATTTATAGTCGTGCGTAGGTCCTTAGCCTGTGCGTAGCTCTGCGTAGCCTGACGCGCACCTCACAAAATTTTTAACAGCGCGTCAGATCTACGCAGACCGCAAGCGCTGTGATTGGTCCACCAGAACCCCTCCCGTCAGGTAAAAAAAACTGTGTCAGAGGTATTTCCGTTTGTGACGGTGAAAACAAAGATGAGCCAAGTTGAGGAGTGATTTAACTCAAACTGCATCAAAAGTCGCTGTTTATTTACTTCCATCATTGCTGGTCTTCTCAAATTATACACAAGTTGCTGTTTCTTCTTCGTTTGTGGGTTAACTTGCTTAGCTTCTTCTTCTGTGACTTCTTTGGCTGCTAAAATATTTAATTTTAGAGAAAATACACATGGTAGGCTAATAGATACTTTAAACAGTATTACACTGAAATCATCTTGGCCATATGCTGGTGAGACATGAAAACACATAAGCCCTCTGAATGGAGAGCAGTCCCATTAGAGTTTTACCAGTGGCTAAAACTGCACACAGAAAATAAAATTGCATCAAAGTGAAGTGTGTATAAATAACTTAAAAATAACTTTGTTCACATATATGATACATAATCTATAGGAAAAGGTCCATTGTTTGGAGTCATGTTTTGGTGATTCACTTAAACATCTGATAACTAGTCCACTCAAAGCTGATATTATTTCGTACTTAAATGTCAATACAGGCACGTTTAATGTAAATTAAACAATAATGTGTTTAAGCATGTTGAATAGAATTAAAACATAAATTCTAACTTTTAGTAAATCTTGTAAATATGTTTATTCATACTGTAGGATCCAGTAGATTACTAGCAATTTAAATGAAAATAGCTTTTCAATCTCTTAACATTGTCTGTTGTGGTATGGTTTCACTGACCTTTTTGGGCATATTTTAATGTTACTTATACACTGTAAAATTAGGATTCTGAATTTAGAATCATTTTTAGAATCAATGGTTGTGTTGTGCACTAGAACTATTTATTTTGGAGTGAAAATATTGTAGACATAAATTTGTTTTGCATTTCAGTTATTATACTTCACAGTCATATTGTGTTTAATAAGAATTGGAGGAAACTTACAGTTTACTTGTAGTGTACTTTTGATTGATAATTAATTATTTTGTTTTATTTACAGATTGTTCTGAATTATATTTAGTTATTTTTAGATTGTAACAAAAGTTTAAGATGTTTTAAGATACATTTCTTGGGAATTCATACTTTTTCATCCAAATTAAAATGTTATTTTACAAATGTTAGCATGCATTTATTGAATGTATTTGACTGTAAAAAATTTTTTTTAATTCAGTACATATTTGTGAAACAGTTCCCTTAAATCAGAAAACTTATTGTATTGTTTTGTAATTTAGCATATTTAAATTAGATCATTAACGTTGTGACATGATCACACAAGATACATGTTTTACCACTCATTATATTGTGACTTATGTATATTTGAGTTTAAATTAGTTTTACGTTTTCTTAGCCATTTTATCCTTTTGCTATTTTATGTGTGTATGTCTTTTATTTTGCTTCGTCTGCCTGTCATGTGAGGGGTCACATGACATGGAACTTTGTATAAAAGGAAGGAGCAGGAGCACATGGTTAGCTGACGCTATAGCTAAAACAAGCGGTTGCTGGTGTGTGGAGTTTGTGTATTTGGGCTTTCCTGTCCACTTACGTTTTATGGACTTTGGATATCACTTTCTTGGATTTTATATACACAGTGGAAACTTTGCACATTTGGACTTTTAACACGCTTGGACTTTTATATTGTTTTAGATTTGTTTTTTGTATTTCCTTCTTTTAACAGTCTTGAGTTTTTAAATAATTGTAACTCAACCTTTAAGGCTGGCCATTACAACTTTATTTTAACATTGATGAATGTTTACAGAAAATAACTAACCAATCAAATGCTGTAGGGAAAACCATAATGAACTATATATTAAAAACATATAATCTCTGCTTAGTTACTTGTCAATGACTGCCAGTAAATTACTGTGGAAAAAAATCACAGTAGTTACCTGGCAGCCATTGACAATAGTAATTTACTGTAGAAAAGAAATCACAGTAGTTAACTGGCAGCCATTGACAAGTAACTTACTGTACGGAAAAATCACAGTAGTTAACTGGCAGCCATTGACAAGTAACTTACTGTGGAAAAGAAATCACAGTATTTAACTGGCAGCCATTGACAAGTAACTTACTGTACGGAAAAATCACAGTAGTTAACTGGCAGCAATTGACAAGTAACTTACTGTACGGAAAAATCACAGTAGTTAACTGGCAGCAATTGACAAGTAACTTACTGTACGGAAAAATCACAGTAGTTAACTGGCAGCCATTGACAAGTAACTTACAGTACGGCAAAATCACAGTATTGAACTGGCAGCCATTGACAAGTAACTTACTATAGAAAAAAAACACAGTAGTTAACTGGCAGCAATTGACAAGTAACTTACTGTGCTTTTTCTAAAGTAAGTTACTTGTCAATTGCTGCCAGTTAATTACTGTGAATTTCACAATATGTTTTTTACAGTGTAGATATGAAATATTGAATTGAGATTTATTTATTTTTAACTTGATGCCTCTAAAAAATACTCAATTACTACATTAAAAACAACAACAACAAAACATTGCAACAATAATAATTTACATAAAATCAAGTTACGGACTCTGTGCTAAACATATAATAAGTCAAAATTTATATTTGACAAAATGACATCCTTGGCAATAACACTAGAAAGCTATAACCATAGATATGTATAAAGGCTAGATGTCTCACCCGTGATCCTGGCCAATTGAGTGGAACGTCCGCATTTGGCAGCCATCTTACAACAGGCAGCTCGCTCACTCGTAGCATTGAGTTTTAATGGTGCATTTACTTTTAAATGACCATAACTGAATTATAGCCACGTTAATAACGTTTTTAAGAAACCAAACCATTGGAATATCAGTAGAAAATTGAGCAAGTTATGATCATTTAAAAGTACCTGCATCATTAAACTCAATGCTATGAGTGAGCGAGCTGCCTGTGGTAAGATGGCCGCCAGGTGACGACATTAGAGACTCCGCCGTAACACATCTAGCCTTTATAAATATCTATGGCTATTACTACTCCTACATATCAGAATGTAAAATGTATCAGTCTAATGGTGATGTCTGAACTTCCTCCTTCAGTTCGGCTCTTCTGGATCTGATGTCATAAACTAAAACAGCTACAGTAGCCACAACTACCAGACCGACGAGAACCAATCGGATCACAGCTTCAGAAATATAACAACAGCAAACACAGTCTGAAAAAAACAATATGAAACATGTGTTTCATCAAATGCTTTACATTTACCAACATCACTGTGTTTAAATGAATGAAAGATTCAACTCTTGAAAAGGTCAGACTTTCTTTTAAAAAAATCAGTAATTGACAAAAGATTAGTACAGGGAATAAGCACCAATAATCATGGCTTTTGTACCTGAACTCGTCTGACAGACATCAGTGATGTTGAGATGTTGAGTTTGGTTACTAATGGTATTATTCACCACACAGCTGTAAGAATCATCCAGACACTTCAGAGGTAGAGAGATGCTGCTGATGTTGAGATCAGACACACTAATGCTGGACAATAAACAGTTTCCTTTGTACCAGGACAGACTCACATCTCTCACATTCAACACTGAACACAACAACACACATGATGATGTTTCTGATGATGAAGAGTTTTGTGTGGTGATGACAGGAATGGGTAGATGACCTGGAGAACAGAAATAAGAATCAACATACAGTATATGAATATTTATTACACGGTGATCTAAAATTCTTGATTGTGATTGGCCAGTCGCAACATTCAAAAGTTTGTTATTCCGAGTTATACGACGGGTCTGTTGAATGCTGTATTCTGATTGGCTGAGAAATGTTCAGTGGGTATGCATTAATTTCTAATAACCGCACACCTAACTTGTCAAATGTCTTAAAAATAGGCACCAGAGCAATGTTTGTGGTAACCGTGGTATAAGAGGAATAATTGACTCCGGTCCTTTGAATTATTTGAAAATAATACACAACAGCGGGGTGAACGGGCATTGCACCTTGGATGTGCATTATTTTCTTATAATTCAATGGCTCGTAAATTATTCCTTACTTATACCACGGGTCTGTTGAATGCTTTATACTGAATGGTTGAAAAATTTTCCATGGATGTTGATTATTTTTCAATAACCGCACACCTAACCTTTAAAATCTCTTAAAAAAATAGGCACCAGAGCAATATTTTTGGTAATGATGGTATAAGTGGAATAATTGACTCCAGTCCTTTGAATTATTCAAAAATAATAATAATAACCACCTGGGTGTGCATTATTTTCTTTTAATTCAACGGCCCGTCGTCAATTATTCCTTACAACCGCCTGAAACTAACAACACACGGTAACCGGATGCTGCAAATCATTTTGACAGGTACAGTTTAATATTACAGAAAAATGTCTTTTAATAACATATATGACATTATATTTAAAATGATTAAACTAAATAGTGTGTTCGTGACATCTGAACGTCTTATCCCATCTTTTTTATAATTCAGTGGCCGGTCGTAAATTATTCCTTACTTATACCACGGGTCTGTTGAATGCTTTATTCTGAATGGTTGAAAAATGTTCAATGGGTGTTGATTATTTTTCAATAACCGCACACCTAACCTTTAAAATGTCTTTAAAATAGGCACCAGAGTATATTTTTGGTAACTGTGGTATTAGTGGAATAATTGACTTCGGTTCTTTGAATTATTCAAAAATAATAATAATAATAATTTTCTTATAATTCAATGGCCCGTCGTCAATTATTCCTTACAACCGCCTGAAACTAACAACACACGGTAACCGGATGCTGCAAATCATTTTGACAGGTACAGTTTAATATTTCAGAAAAATGTCTTTTAATAACATATATGACATTATATTTACAAATGATTAAACTAAATAGTGTGTTCGTGACATCTGAACGTCTTATCCCATCTTTTTTATAATTCAGTGGCCCATCGTAAATTATTCCTTGCTTATACCACGGGTCTGTTGAATGCTTTATTCTGAATGGTTGAAAAATGTTCAATAGGTGTTGATTATTTTTCAATAACCGCACACCTAACCTTTAAAATGTCTTTAAAATAGGCACCAGAGTATATTTTTGGTAACTGTGTTATTAGTGGAATAATTGACTTCTTTGAATTATTCAAAAATAATAATAATAATAATTTTCTTATAATTCAATGGCTCGTTGTCAATTGTTCCTAACATAACAACCGCTTGAAACTAACAACACACGGTAACCAGATGCTGCAAATCAATTTGACAGGTACAGTTTAATATTACACAAAAATTAAATATAAATATGTATTTTAATAACATATACGACATTATATTTACAAATGATTAAACCAAGTAGTGTGTTTGTGACATCTGAACGTCTTGTCTTATCTTAAAACCGAAACTAAACAAGTTTTCCTTGCGAAAGGTCTGCATTCGTTAAAAATTAGCAAATAAAATATTTTAAATAAATTCAGAACAAAAAGACATAAGAATTCATATCAACATTTAGCAAGAGGCACGTTCTCAGTTTCTGATGTCCTACAATCTTATGCTTCATTTTTTTAAGGAGTTAAACCCTTATGTTGTTAATTATTATGTGAAATTAGGTGCAAAAATATATTCTATAATAAATAGATAAATAAGTAAAAATATTTAAAATATTAAAACTGTAATTGACAGGACAAACACTAAGACGGTTTTCCGGACAGGGCCTATGATAGTCCCAGACTAAAATGCATGTTTGAGCTGCTTTAATTTCAAAACACCTTGTACTAATATATCTTAAAATATATCAGTGTCATTGTTTTGTCTCAAGATGCACACCAGTATAGTTTTTTGTAAAAACTTCTTAAAATAACTAAGGCCTAGTCCTGGATTAATCTAAACCCTGTCCGGGAAATCGCCCCTAAATCTTTACTCACCATAGACAGTAACATTGAATCTGTATGGGGTATTTGGTGTATTTCTGTTGATTACTTGATAAAGTCCAGCGTGTTGAGTTGTGATGTTTGTGATGATGAGCTCTCCAGTCTGATTATTTAACTGCAGTCTGTCTCTGAATCTCCCATCAAGAACATCAGCATTTATTCTAACTATATTAGATGTTTTATTTATTCTAGCTATGAGAGAACCTTTATCTCCAAACCTCCACTCGATCACATCATCTCTCTGTAGTTCAGTAATATTATTGTGTAGAGTAAGAGAATCTCCCTCCATCACTGACTTTACTTCATCACCAAACACATCTGCAAACACACAAAAACATTCACAAAGATTAAAGATCTTCAGTCAGTTTAAGTTGGATTAATGCATCTTTTATAACAACGTATTTATTTTTGGATATTTTATATTATATATTTCTGTTGTACGGGAGTATCGCAAATCATTGTGTGATCCACAACCTGTACACACATGATCACTCGATTTTCTACCGCTCGCACACATCAAATGCTGTCCAAATCCATTGGTAATGTCGGGTAGCTCAAACTTTATTTATTTAGGCAGGAACTAAAGTGTAGATAATTTCAGAACAGCTGATTGAATATATGATTATAAATGTTAAAAATGTAAATAATCTATAAACTTTATTTAATTTGTACCTTATAAATTACCGACCTGCTTCTAAGCTATCAAAGTTAGACCTCAGGGATGTGAATGCAAATCTTCTGATTTAAATAATAAATTATTATTCCTAATACTGCTTATAAAAAAAACATAAAGCATGTTTATAACTTACCCACTAAACAGCAGAAACACGAAGAGAGAACAACCATGAGTAACATTTCCCTCAACAGTTCAGGGATCTGAAAACGTGTTGCAATCTGCAGCAAGATTGTGCACAGTTAAAACACTTTTATGTTCCCATACATTTCACTAAATTAGACCACTCCCACCATATCAACCAAACAACTCTCTCTTAAACCCTATAAAGACATTTCTAGTGAACATCCTTTTTAGGAGGAAAGATAACTTTACATATAAAGCACATGCACAAGAACAATACACTTTGCAAAGTGATTGCTTTATTATCCTTAAAAAAAAGGTCTGATTTCAAAGTCAATTCACGTGCTCATCTTAAGCTTAAGTCACGACTGTTTTTAAATCACATTTGTATGTTTGTAAAATATTGTATAGTCTCAACAGAGTATAAACATATTTCACACAACCCTTCAAACAGGGAGTTTCATCTCATGAATCACTTCTTAGATCAATAATTCTCTTAAATGATACATGCCGCAAAAACTACCTGTCAGCTAAAGCCTTGAAAGTCCAGATTAACACTGAAAACTGAATTTACAAACATTACAGTTGTAAATCCAACATAGACACAATTACTATTATTTACCCTTTAGTTTTAAACATGGCCTGTAGATAAAATGTTTTTAGTTTACTCTACGGTCAGGATAAAAGCAACAATTCCTAAACACAAAAACATTTCAAGTTTTACTGAACCTGTAAAAAAACTCTTTAGTACAGTCCAAACTGGGATCCTGGAGGTTTGACAGAAATCAATATTATTAATAAAATAAAATATAGCTGAATGGAAACTGAGAAACACAATGCTGCTGTAAAACTGGAAGTAAAGGACGCATGTTCAGTCGACCAGACAAGATCCGTGTTAAACTAGAATTGTGTCAAATCTTGATTGACAACACAACACAGAGCGCTGAACTGTCAAAGAAAATGTTTCTTGTGTTGATTTTTTACTCTTTATGCTTCAGGTGTCCAGTGGGTAAGCTGTAAACATATTTTATAGTTTACGGACATTTGATTTATTAAGTATTCGTCAAAATGTAAACGAAAATTTTTAAACCAAAAGTTTTCTACTTTCTGTCAGCTTTTGTCATTTTAATTAATATTAAAACACTGAACTTAAAATTATCAGTACATGTCATTAGGAATACTCATAATCCTCTGCGCCTGAATATTTTGATTATTTTCTGCTTTTTTCACAGAATAGGAACTTTAACTACTTAAATATTTGTTAATAAAATGTCATAGAGATTTAAGCTCTTATATTATTGATGTTGTTTTGTTGTAAATTATAATTTTGTGAGGTCAACATTCGGATGATCAGTGTTTACTTATAAACCCTGTTCAGCTATTGTATTTCTCTCAATGCATGTCACAAATGCAGTTTTTGTATATGCGTTTCTGTTGAGGATCAAGTTAATTCAATGATTGACTTATAGTCAGTCATGAATTTTGTGTTATAATACTATTTATAACACCAAAAAAATCTTTGAACTTAATTAACTAAGTAGAGATGTTGGACAGAGCAATTAATATTACAGATTAAATCAACTTAAAATTAAGTTTACTGAACAAAAAAATGTAAGTTAAATGTACTTTTTTTGTTCAACATAGTAACTAATAACTAACTTAGTAACTAACTTTTTTTAGTAAAGACTACTAATGTCAACTTGATTTGTCTGCTACACAAACTAAAGGGTCTATGATAATTCAACTTAACCTGTTTAATTTCACCCTGTGTAAAAACTATCATTTAGTGCAACGGGTTTCCTCGCAAATTTCTAGTAATGTTGACTAATTCAAGTGAACAATCTGCATATTTATTGTAACCAAATCATACATTTTCATTTTTTATTGCCAAATTGTATTTTAGAAAACCAAATTGTTTAAAGCTTTAAAAGACATAATTTAACAAAGATTACCAGTCTCTGTGTCTGTCTCTTGTTTGTGTGTTTCAGATGTGTTTGGTGATGAAGTGAAGTCAGTGTCAGTGATGGAGGGAGATTCTGTTACTCTACACACCGATATTAAACTACAGACAGCTGATGTGATCGAGTGGAGGTTTGGAGATAAAGGTATTCGCATAGCCAGAATAAATAAAACAGCTAATATAGTCAGAATAAATGACACTGTTCTTGATGGGAGATTCAGAGACAGATTGCAGGCAGATGCTCAGACTGGAGATCTCACCATCACAAACATCACAACTCAACACACTGGACTTTATGATGTAACCAACAGAAAGACACCCAATATCCCATACAGATTCAATGTAACTGTTTATGGTGAGTAAAGATTTACTGTTTGTCCTTTCAATTACATATTTAAGTTTTAACATCATAAACATTTTTTGCGTTGTGTAAAATTATTTATTCATTTGATACTGGATATATTTTTGAAACATGAGAGTTTAACTCCTTAAAGAAATGAAGCCTTATGATCATGACACCAGAAACTGACAACGTGCCTCTTGCTAAATGTAGATATATTATTAATTCTTATTTTTTGTTTTGTTCTAAATCATTTTCAGCTCCTCTGCCCGTTCCTGTCATCACCAGAGACTCATCACAATGTTCTTTATTATCATTAAGCTCAAATTGTTTATTATTGTGTTCAGTGTTGAATGTGAGAGATGTGAGTCTGTCCTGGTATAAAGGAAACAGTTTATTGTCCAGCATCAGTGTGTCTGATCTCAACATCAGACTCTCTCTACATCTGGAGGTTGAAAATCAGGATAACAACACATACAGCTGTGTACTCAACAATACCATCACAAACCAAACTCAACATCTCAACATCACTCAACTCTGTCAGCCATGTTCAAGTCTTTTATGTGAGTCAATTGTTTATAACATTTATAATTGTGGTATAACTTTACAAAACTCGAGTAATATTATTAACATCATGTACTTACTTTAAGGTTAGCGTTTGGTTTAAGGTTACTTGCATGTAATTATACCTAATTTACTGTTATTACTAGTTATAACACTGTTATAACATGTTTAATGGTGACACTGTAAAACGAAGTGTAAACATTGGACCTATTCTTAGATTATATCTCTGGGGCTGCTGCTGGATCTCTGATGATTGTAGCGGCAATTTCAATGTTCTGCATCTGTAGGAAACACAAAGACACACATCAAGAGGGTAATTATTAACTACTGCAAAGTGCTTAATAATTAGTATTAACAAAATTATAATCTCTAAATCAATACATTATTAAAGTCCAAGTTTAAGTTTCTAATGTGTCTCTGATTGTTGTTGAAACAGTTCAGACTGGTGAAGATGAGATCACATATGCAGATACAACATTCCATAAACGAAAAATGCATAAATCGGTGAGAACAATCATTACAGTTTATATCATTATCTGAAAACTGCCACACACATACATGAACAATACAAATACATTGCATTGAAATATGCAGAGATCTTAGCTGTGTCCCAAATTAAAGTCTGCGACCTCCAAAGGCTGCATTCTTAGACCAATTGAATCAAAGCAACGCGACTGAAGGCTTGTAAGGCCTTCGTAGGCCGCCTCATTCCAATTCCCTTCATGGACCTCGGAGGCATGCGACCTTCAAAGAGCGAGTCCTCACCTTTTATTAGTAAGGGGAATTCTAAGTGGGCTATTGACACAAAATGTCCTTCAGATGTAGCCAAGGCCGCCTTAATGCACGGGCTTACCTGGGCTGAAACCCAGGGGCCTCCCAAGTTCAGGGGCCTCCCAAGTTCACGTTCATATTGTTTTGCAACTTGTCAGGTTATCTGTCAATCACTCTAACTGCACGTTACATGGCTGCTGATTGGTCCGTGGTAACTTACCGTGAAATAAAATATCAGACGTAACAGATTTTTCTATTCCGCGTAATGTAATTAAGTGCGCGTTGTCAACTTGGCATTCCTGCATGTTAGACTGAGTGTGACAGAGAAACAGGAAATAATCCACCATCAAATGAAAGAGTAATTTATGAAATTTCATAATAAGCACTGATGTGCAGGTCTCTCTCTCTCTTTCGCGCGGGCGCGCGCTCTCTCTGTGCTCGTGCAGCTGAGTCTCTGGCATGCAGAAGTCTCTCCAACTGTACGCAAGATACGTGCCGCGGCCGCCAAATAAAGAAAGGAGTTCCCGAACATATTAATGCTGTTCGTTGTTATAAAGTTTAAGTTTACTCGCGTTTATATCAGTGACGCGTGCGCAGCCGGAGCGATGTAGTTTGATGCGATGTAAGCTCACAGTACACACATCTGTTCGTTTAGAAAGACGACGCAACGGTAAATGTGCAAGTCAAAGCGCGACAAGACCATCTCAAATGATCATCCCCTGAACGCACCAATCATATTTATAATGTCCTTATCTAAAGATCTTATATACCGGTATGTTCCTTGTCTGTTTTGTGCATATTCATACGTGTTCGTTTTACATACGTATGCATAAATACTAAATACAATGCATACTATATCTTCAATAGCCTACAAAATAAATAACTGATTAAAAAACAAGATTCTGTCTATAAAGACTTATCTTTTGTTATCATTAATGCATTTTCACTTTAAAACTAACTTTAACTTCTTATATTTTTAAAACTGTGGTGAGCATTTAGTGAGTGGCAATTTTCTGCAAATTTGTATATTCCAAAAACTATAATAAACATAAAGATATATAAACATATACTCTCATACATTTTGGTTTTATTTTCACCACAAGTTGCTGTGTGTGGTTGTTAAATAAAGTGTCTTGTGTTTATGCTCAAGTGAGCTCAGTGTTATGTTAATAATGATATTATGGTGTTTTCTGGGTCAAAGAGGGAAAACTCACTGTTGTATGTATTGAAAGAAACTAATGCATTTTGTGATGTAGATTACCTAGATATTACACTTTTTTTTTAAATAAGACTATAAATTTAGGGGATGGGGGGCCTCCAAAACCCCTCAGCCCCAGGGCCTCACATTAGGTTAAGGCGGCCCTGGATGTAGCCATCAAGCCAAATATTGAATTCATCAGAATTAGAACATTTAAGTATACAAGTTGAGTCATAATAAATAAAGTGTAGGTTGAGAACCCCTGCCGTAAATAACTTATTTATTTAAAACTTATTTACAACCTGGCACATTATTTCATGCATACACCTCACATACACATTATCAAAAACAGATCATGAGTAAAAATCTGTAATGATTTAATCTGATTTAAACATTTATGTTAACAGATACCTGCAGAAGACAGTAATGTGGTGTATGGAGAAGTCAAGAAAAGATGATCAAACTCATTCTGCTGTGTGATTATCTTCAGTGTGTTTTATAACTTCAGACTCTGAGTGTTTGTAAGTCTACAATTTCTCCTGAACTTTTTTGTATACAGTTCGGTTCAAACAGTATATATTTGGACACTGACACAATTTTCATAATTTTGTCTCTGCAAGTAGAATTATAACAAAACAAATCAAGATACAAATCTAAATGCAGACGTTTAGCTTTATTCAAGGGGTTAAACAAAAATGCTATGCAAAAAGTTTTGAAATTGCCATCCGGTATTTTCAGAGGCTCAAATGTAATTGGACATAAAGTCATTTTTATTATTTTGTTGAGGATGACACACTGAAGTCTGGAACCAATGGGCATCACCGTTTTTTTCCTTTTTGATGCTTTGCCAGGCCTTTATTGCAGCTGTCTTTAGTCGTTGATGGTTGTGTCTTTCTTATTTCAGCCAGAAGTTTTGTCTTCAGAAAATCAAATGCGTGCCCAATCAATCTGAGATCAAATGAATGGCATGGCCTTTCCAAAATATTTTACTTCTTTACATTGAAAAACTCTCCCTCTATATTTGTTTTAATTGGTCTATGTTACTTGTTATCTCTCTGATGGATTTTTTTTGTTTACGAAACCTAAAATTGGTCTGTTTCACTTTCATTGAGAGCCTCTTTGACGGATAAATGTGGGTGCACAGCTTCTGCATGCAAATGTCACACTTGTTATCAACTCCAAAACTTTACCTGCTTACATAACAAAGGAATAGTCCACACCTGTACATTAAATAACTTTTGAGTCAACTGTTTAATTACTTTTGGTCCTTTGAAGGGGGGGGGGGAGTGAGTACATGTTCAACACCTGCAATTCCTAAACCCTAGCTCCAATGTGAGTGTGACCTTCAATTTTGTGTAAATATAATATAATTTATAAGTGCTGTAAGCTTTGGTTAACAACCAAAATAGCAAAATTGTGCTTGTGTCTACATATATAAAGACATAACTGTAAAACTACATGAAGCAAATGAGAAGCTCAGATGCAAAGGCAGCTGAACACCACCTCTGTCAAAAATGAGATGATATTAACCGAATGCTCTCGGCACGTATTGTACGCTTATTAAATAATTTAATTTCAAATCCGCTTAATCATTCAGAAATACCGCTTTGTTGGCAGAATCCATTAAGAGTCTGAAAATTTGCTCATTTACGAGAAAACATGTCAAAATCACTTAGAGAGTTTTGCATCTGAGCACTTTAATTCTTACATTTGAAATGTCTGTGTTATCTCCATCGCATTCACAAGCATAAATGCATGTTAACAGATACTATATAAGTGCATGCCAACAAGAAGTCACTATGTTTAGTTTAAACACAAAAAGTTAAAAATATAAAATATTATCAGTAAGAGTATAATCTGTACGTATTTGTGTAAATATTGTGTGGTTCTTCTTTTGCTGTATTGATCTAGCACTTTACAATAAAACAGCTTTACAATTAAATATTGAACTAATGAATGCTGATTTTTGAAAAATTAAACATCGCTTTAAATCATACTGTGTCCTCTTACTGTATGCATCTGGAATATGAAGACTGATATACAAAGATGTATGCACGACCTGCTATATACTTGTCACTTTATTGTGGATTCTGTAGAGCACTGTGATTGTGTTAAAACCACAATAAGCACATTTCCCATGGTTGCTTTGGATAAACGTATCTACCAAATGCAAAATTTAAATCTAATGCTCATGCTTGTTTGTGCAAGCATGCAAACCTTACCGGGAGCTTTTTATAGCTAAAGGAAGTGATAGCAGACATTACTCAGAAAGCAACATCATGATCTTACGCTTCATGATTTTGATTCTCACATCTCTTAATCTCACCTTTTTGCAGAATATCACATCAGCTTTTAGTCTGTCAATGTCAAATGCCAATTTACTTCTGTTTTTCATGTTTAGTAAACCATACTGGTTTAATAATGCTGAATTACTGAAAAATAATATATAATGAAATTATAAGAGAAAGTGCATATACTTTGACTACATCAGGAGCACAAACATTTTAGCAGAACATCTCTAGTTAGTTACTCATTTTAAGTTTTGGGGAGTAACTAGCTACCCAACATAGTGATGCTGGTAACTTTACTATCCACCTTAATTTCAAACGCAGAAGTAATGCGATTTATTTCCCTTTCTTGTGTAAGACTACCATTTCAATGGCTGGTCTGTGTTGTGGTAGCAGAGTTATGGAAAACATTTACTAGACCTGCCACGTATAACCCAGTGTGAGATTGAAATTTTAATATATTCAATAATTTTAAGTTGTTGCACGGGGGTGACGGGCCTTCGATGTGCAACTATAAAAGCACAGAGGCATACCAGTACCTATACAGTAGGGAAGTCAAGTATTTGTGCATGAAAAAGACCAAGAATTTGTGTTTAAAATGTTTAAAAAGTCACAATTGTCCCCCTGGTGTGGAGTTTTTTTTTAAACGGCAATTATTCATTAATTTGATTATTTGATTTCTATGGCAGCACATCAAGCTTATCACGTCGTCCGACAGTTAGTAGTATCTCTCTCATTCAACACATTGTAAGTTATTTGAACAAAACAAAATGAACATATTAAACAATTACATTTATTCAGTATTGTTTTCGTTTTATAAAAACTATTCTTACAAATTACAGGGAGACGTGAGCTTATGAAATTATTAGCTTTTTTGTTTTAAATGAAACAAAATGATGCGCAAACACATTTAGAATTATTATAAACATAAACTAATAAGCAGTTTAAGTCGTATATATTCTGTACTGTAATCACATTGTTGTAATAATATATAACTGCACAATAAATAAATCAGCTAACCAGCATATTTTTATCAGCAAAATATTAGTTGTTTTTGAAAAATTATTGTATTTATTGTTCACAGACAGTTAAAAAGTTTTACTGGATGGATGTGAGATTTTAGGTTATGGGTGCTCTTGCCCCACATCCACATTCAGCTCTGATGCGTAGATTTATTACATTTGAGCTATCATTGCAACCCCTAACTGCACAAATTATGCTGGTCTTCCTGGATTTCTTTATAGATGGTTTCATCGGACGCACGTGATACACGTCTGGATCCGAACCTTACTTCCGGTTTCGTTTTTTTAATGGTCTGACTAGTTGCTAAACTGATCTCTTGAACAAATGCCTCGTCGAAAATAACAAATGTTTTGGTTTCCTATGTAATCTATGTGTTGTTTTGTTTGCTTGTTATATAAATAACCTATGTTTAAAGAATTTGTTGTTATTTATTATTAGCGGAGTTTACCGGAAGTTACGTGCGGACCGCGACAGCGGCTTATGTTGTGACAGCTGAAATGGTCTATAAACATTAACTAGCAGTCAAAATGGCACACTTGTGTCATTCGCATTACGACTACCATTAGCTTTAGTGGCTCATCGGAAGTCTCACACAAAAGAGCTCAAAGGTGGTGGTGCCCACATTTATGTCAAAAATAAGGTGGATACAGCAGTGGTTCTCAAACTGGCGAACCCTTACGAGGAGCAAGATGGTGCCAGGGGGCAGGTTTTTTTACATTTTAATAAATAAATTATTTATCATAAATTCTATGTAAATTTCAGTAAAATGTGTCTACTAACCAACAGCACTACATTGTATCATTTAATACAATTATTTAATCATTTAATTGTCATGATCTCGGGGCAGTACTGGCCTGCTCTCTTTGGCTGCTGTGGGTTTGTGGAGCTAATTCTCTGTTCCTCATTAGGTTTTGGAGAAATCTGAGACTGTGATGGCGGTGAACCTTGAATGCATCCACAAATTAACTCCTTCCACTTGATCCAGTGATCATCTCCTGTGGTGGTACTGGTCTACTTTCAATATTATGTTTAGGCACACACTCTTTATCAGATGCACGTCCAGTGGCACATGGAACTGGCTGTTCATTATGAGAATGAAGTGGTTGACGTTGCATTGTATAATCAACATAGAAGTCATCTAGGTATCTTGGTGACCTGTCGACGGGGTTGAACCACAGCTGGTTGATCTGGCATAGCTTGTCTTTCCGATTGGGATGGTGATGCTGCCGTAGTTGCCTGAATCCGGCTCGAAGAACCAAAATTGTATGAAAGTGAAAAGGTGCCGTTTAAATTCTATAGCAACCGCTGCTGAATGTTCAGACAGAACAATAAATCATTCGGTCCATGTCTATATTAAACAACTTTACTGTTTCCAATTCCAGTAGGTACAGATGCGTATGTATGTGTGTGTGTGTGTGTGTGTGTGTTTTTTGGATGTATGCACACATTACTAACTGTTAGGAATGGACCAGATAGCAGCCAGCCACGATAGACAACAACTTTTGCGAACTTACTAGCTTTGAAACATGTCTGAACATGAACGATATGTCTTCTACCAATGAAATTACAAGTTTAAGTCACACATAATACAACACATGTTCAGTAGCATAAAATGTCCTGCAGAGGGCGCCATTGTCAGTGGTGCCTTTTGTACAATGATGTTTGTTGAATCTGTTTGTTCAGTCAGTCTCACGGCAGCTTTTTCTCATTTTAAATGACTTATTTTATGTTTAAGCTCATAGTAACTCTATCACTCCGTCGGATCACTGTTGACTCCAGCTGATTTTAATTTCAGACTTTAAAATAATCTCTTGTTTTTAGCCGTTTTTACTCAAGTTCCCTCAACCTGGCAGTAATGCTGTGATGGATGTTGTGCCGTTTGAGGGCATTTTGTCATTTAAGTTAAATAAAGTTTAACGTAATGAATAAAGCAGAAAAAGAGCGCCACCTGTATTCAGCTCAACCTTTGACTGACAAATGACCTACCAGTCCATTTGCTGTACACTAGTGATGGGAGAAACGATGCTTTTTAAAGCTACAGATCAACTGAATCAATTGATTTAAAAAACGATTCACCGTTTCGAAGCCCAGCTCGAAACACATGGCGCCATCAGCTGGTTAAAACATTGTAACAGCAACAAGATCTCAGTCCAAACATTTTACAAAAAATTTAAAGGTTTAAAAAAATAAATGATTTAGATAAATTGAGCCATTAAATAAAAGTGTATTCTGTGTTGTTGTCTTTAGGGCACACCATTAAATCTCTAGCTCCCCTTTTAATTATGCACATGTCTGACATTATGGGCTCTATTTTAACGATCTGAAACGCAAGTGCGAAGCGCAACGCGCAAGTGAGTTTGTGGGCGGATCTTGGGCGCTGTTGCTATTTTCCCGGCGGGAGAAATAACTCTTGCGCCGGTCGCAAATCAATAAGGGGTTGGTCTGAAGTAGGTTCATTATTCATAGGTGTGGTTTGGGCGTAACGTCAAATAAACCAATCAGAACGCTAGCCAACATTCCCTTTAAACGCAAGGGCGCAAGTTCCATGGCGGGTTGCTATATTATTATGACGGATTTACCAGGCGCACGCCAGGAGCGGTTCACAGCCGAGGAGACCGACGTCCTTGTACGGGGGAATCCCACGCTTGCCAGCATAAATCGGGCACGCCGTGTAACGGGAGGTGGATCTGCCTCAGGACTTGACGCCAGCAGAGGACATCGCTGCGTCCACCCTCACCGCTGAAAGGGTTAGGGGGCTTTGAAATCGGACCCAAGAAACGCAAGCAAGGTCCAACCCCAAAGTACTCTTACAAATCAAGTTCATATACATTAAGGTTTCTTATGAAAACATTTTAACTATTATTTACATAAAATAAACGTAATACAGCCACACAACAAAGTTATGAAAATATTTTAATCGTTATTTGCATGAGAATAAATAAAAACTATCACCACAATGCTCACCACTATGATTCCCCTTATCTCGTGTATTAATATTTTTAAGTGTAACAATTTATGATTTGCAAAAATAACTGTTGCATCTGTGTAGATTAGATAAGCAAAGTGTATGCGCGTTGTGCACGCTATACATTATGGTCAAGCATGCGCCCTTAAAATAGCATAATGAACAACGCGCAACGCGCCACTGACTTTAGACTAGTTTTTTTTGGTTAGTAGCGCAATTGTTTTTTGAAACTGCAAAATAGCATAAGAGATGGTTTGCGCCGCAACACGCCTCCTTTTTGCGCTGAACCGCCCAGGGAGCGCAAGTTCATTCCCTAGTTTGCTGACGTGTATCTGTGGAGGGAAAAACCGCGCTGTGCGCCGGCGCAAAATACGAATGATACATGCATCACTGACAAAGTCAATTGCGCTGGGTGCAAGATAGGGCCCTAAATGTTAGCAAAATGATAGCGTTATCAGTCAGAAGGATGAATGTTTTATGAAATGCATGATAAAACTGACCGGAGTTCACCTAACCATATTAGACACTAACTGTAATCAACAGTGATGTAATGAAGCCTCGTTTGCTAAAATCACGTGACTTAGCCAGTTTAAAACCAAAACATGCTCCGAACCACTGATTCAAAACAAAAGATTATAATGTTTCGAGGCTTCATAAAGCATTGCTTTGAAATTGCCCATCACTGCATACCGATAAACATTTATAACTTGTAATGCATTGCAATTTACTTTGCCAAATTCTAAATGATTACATTTATAATTTATTACAACAAATACACAAATTTATTATACAAATTTTTTTTTCAAAAAAATGTATTGTTAACAAATGGAACGCAAACACACCCCAAGTATATCTGAATGGTAGATACACAGCGACACCTGCTGACAATAAAAAAACAAACACTTTCCAAATAAAAGTCTCTCAGCTGTGACCCGTATCACTCCTTCCGCTCATTGCCAAGACTCTTGAGCATGAGGATTTTGACCAGCTCTTCTCCTTCTTTACACAAAATCACCTCCTGGACAGCAACCAGTCTGGTTTCAAGAGTGGTCACTTCACCGAAACTGCACTGCTCTCATCCATTGAAGCCCTAAGGCAGGCTCCAAATCATCTGTACTGATCTTACTAGAACCCCATTCACACAGACCTCTGGTCCCAGAAAATACCCGTAAAATTGCCAGACAAGCGTCTGTGTGAACAAAAACTCGTTCCGTTAATCTTCTGGGATCGTTGCCGGAAAGAGGACCTAGTAAGATACGCGGGTAACCCTCTGTGTGAACAAGAAGCCGCAAGAATGCCCTAAAGGGCGTGTCGAAGTGAGGACGCGCGCGTCATCATCACAACACAAGTTATGGTTCAGCTCCTTACAATGAGAGATAACATGCATATAAACATTCACCACGAGAAATGTTGCAAACTAGATTGAAGCAGTTATCAGGAAATGATATATGAGACGCATAAACAATGACGCACGTGCCGTAGTGAGGACGCGCGTGTCATGGCAACATGAAGTTGGTTCAACTCTTTAAAATGAGGGATTTACAACATTCACTACGAGAAATGTCAGCAAACTGGACTGAAGCAGATATCAGGTAAGTTAGCTCGTTGCTTACTGCGTTGAAACGGAGATCATTCAGCAGCATAAAAGAATATCACGTCACATGCTCATTTGAGCTATAATAAACGAAAACACCCGCATGTCAAATATCCACTCTGAAGCTGAGATCATTCACCAGCATAGAACTGTGCGTTCACGCGCTCCTTTGTAGTCTTATCATAAACAAAAATGCACGCGAGTTGTTTCTGGAGAGAGAAATAATATATAATATTCAAACTTACAACGCTGCGTAGAAGAGAGGGGGGGACTTTCAATAGGTCGCGTGTCTTTCCGGGACCGTCACATGCCGGGTAAACTTGGCAGTGTGAATGAAAAAAAATCTAACTATTCCGGAAAAATCCAGGATGCTTATGCCGTGTATTTTACGGAATTTCTGTGTGAAAAGGGCTTAGATCTCTTACGCTTTTGACACTGTCAATCATCACATCTGCCTGTCGACCCTCAAGGCTATGGGTGTCTCTGATACGGCGCTAATATGGTTCAGGTCTTACCTCTCAGGTTGGTCATTTAGAGTATCTTGGAGAGGTGACGTCTCTAAACCCCAATATCTCCATACTGGGGTACCTCAAGGCTCTGTGCTGGCCCACAGCACTTTTCTATATACATGACATTCCTGGGTTTTGTCATTTGGAAACATGGCTTTTCCTACAACTGCTTTGCAGACGAAACACAACTCCACTTGCTGTTCCAGCCTGAAGATCCCACAGTTTTTGCCCGCATCGCAGCATGTCTGAGGGACATCTCACTCTGGATGAAGGATCTTTTTTCTGCGCTGAAAGCCGGCGCTCTTCGTTTTTTCTCCAGCTGAACCTTGCAAAGACAAAACTGCATGACATATCGTCTGACCCTACAATCTTTCCATTCAACAAGGTTCTTCGACCATTATACTTACCAGTCAGAAACAGTCAGACAGTCAGAAACCTTAGTTTCATGGACCATCAGCCACCATCTTTCCACCAGATGGCACCAAGCATTGCCTCTATAGTCATTAGGCTCATTTATTGACAATAAATAATATTTTTTTATATCGGGCTTGTTTTTGAAGCTATGGTTGCGTATTTGTCTCATGAGAGTTCCCAACACTGTACAGAAAAACTGTCAGTGAAAAAACATCACGATATCGAAGAAAAAAACCTTGGCTTTGCTGGTCTGTGTCCCTGCATATTTCAATGAATGTAGCCTTAAAAAATAATATGATCCTACATGCCAAAGAAGAACAAGACATATCGCAAAAGCACAATGCCAAAACGAAATTTAATAACCAGAAAAATATATACTTGAAATTAAACAAATCACTTAGATTTTAGTACCAAGACCACGTTTTTGAGAACTAAAGCTGCATTTGCACCACTTAGTTATATATATACTACTTTACAGGAATGGGTACTGAGGCAATTTACAGAAGAAAAAACTTAATTGGTCTAAGAACACAAAGACAACAGTTAGAGCTGAAGCTAAACTAAATTTAGACTAAAGTTCTTCAATGTGTGCAACAAAATGCTCAAAGGTTTTATCAGTCTGTGGTTACCATTTCCCTGCTCTATACGGTGTGGTTTGTGGGGAACTAATGAACCAGATGAATTTACCACAAACTCTTTTTAACCCCACCCTAAAATAATTATTTTACTGATATCTCTCCTCAAAGTGCAAAACAATTTATATTTCATAATATATACATATAATACATTATACATCATATACATTCAAAGTGCTTTACAAAGGGAAAATGAAAAGAAAAAAAAAACTTTATACAGAAAGTATTTTAAACGAGTACGTCAGTTTAGTTAGTGTATGGTTATCATGATGGCGGCACGCACAGTCCTGCTTTGTAAGGTGTTAGTGCACTTTAATATATCATGAACTGTTGTTGTATGCTCCAACGTAATTTCGTTGCTGTTCTTTGGAACGACAATGACAATAAAGTGAATTGAAATTGAAAAAAAATATGTGAAAAAAAAATCTTAATCTAATGTCCAGGGAAAAACTTTATTTAAATGAAATGAAAGAGAAATCATATATTAAACTGAGATACATTTTCTCTAAATGAAACTGAAAGCTATCTTAAAGGACACAAGGACTGGGGTGATATTCACAGATTTTTTTAGTCTTTGTAAGATAAACTTGTGAAAAGCCCTGCTTTAAACCTGGAAGTCAACACCCATGCTCAGTTACAGCTCACAAACTTATGTTGTGTTAATCTCTATACAACTTTACTGGAGATCACAACACTGTCAGATTATTGTTGTGTTGTTATTTTAGACATTTGAAGAACATGTTTCTTATGTTTGTTTTTCTCTCTTTTTGCTTAACTTCTCTGGTTGGTAAGTTATTAATGTGTTTATTGATTGTTTACAGCTGTTAGTACAGAGTTATGATGTTTTATTTAAATTTTAGTCTAAAGATGCACTTGATTTAATTCATGTCTATGATCTCATATAATCTTAATATTAATCAGATATTATTTATATGAATACCTGGTTAATGTTTATGGATTTATAGTTAAAATAAATAGCTTCATTTTTTTATATTTGAAGATAAAAATTTTCATTGCTAAGATTTGTTGTTTGTGTGAAAGTCAACTGAAGTTTAATTCTGTCAGTAAAGTTTAGGACTCATCAGAATACATGAATATATGAATGTATATTTACCAAACCAAAGCCTAAAGATTAAATATTTGAAGTGTTGCGAATTCAGAGATCTCTCCTTTATCAATGCTGTTCTTTAAAGATTTTTGTCATTTGTTTATATTTAAAGAAACATTTCATCATAAAGCTCACATTTCCAAATCTCTTTTCAAGTTTGTCTTTGTGCTTTTAATAAAGATGGAAAATATCAAATTAACTTTATTCAAACACTTTGATGAATTTTGATGTGTTCAGGTGTGTTTGGTGATGAAGTGAAGTCAGTGTCAGTGATGGAGGGAGAAAATCTTACTCTACACTCTCATCTTACTGAAATAAAGGGAGGGGATCAGATACTCTGGAGCTTTGGACCTCAAAAGTCAACCATAGCTAAAATTAATAGAGAAGCCAATATAGTCTCAGTATATGATGATGTTCTTGATGGGAGATTCAGAGACAGACTGCAGTTAAATGATCAGACTGGAGATCTCACCATCACAAACATCACAACTCAACACACTGGACTTTATAATGTAACCATCAGCAGCGAGCAGAAGTCCTTACACAGATTCAATGTTATTGTCTATGGTGAGTAAAGATTTACTGTTCTCTATATTTTAGTATATTAACCTGATAGATTAGGTCAGTGTTACACTGGTTTTTTTGGTGTAATGTAAAATTTTTACATTCAATGTGAATACTATGTTTAATACTCAAGTTTAACAAGTCATTTAAGCATTGCAATTCAGGTTTGTGCAGATCTGTTAATGCTTATTGTGAAAGTCAAGTGTTGTTCCATATGATTTTTTTACTTCTCAAAACTGTGCCATGGCAGAAAAAAAGGTTGGGAAACACTGGTTTAGGTGTTTGATTATGATTGGTGGTTTTTGTACATGACTTTAGTGATCTCATGATATCAGTATTACTGTTTTGTTTGTCAATCATTCTACTTCTGATGATCTACACTGCTTGGTTAAAGAATATGTTTATCAATATCTTTACATTGTTCTTGCTGTGTGATTTTATGAATCATTGTCAGTGTAGCCAGGTTTAATAATTAGAAGTCCTATTTAGCTGTATAATCCAGTCACGAAAGGGTTAACTTTCATTTTGTATCTGTGATGGACTTGTGAGTGAGCCAATGGGTGAATTCTATGAGGCACTGAGCTGACCAATCAGTTGCCAGCTAGGCTCCGTTATGGTTACGCCTCTAGTTTTGCGTCATTATACGTTCTTTTGGCGCTTGCACTTGAGCATATGAGGTTGCGTTATCTGCTTGGTAAGATGTTCAAAACCATACGAAGTGAATTAAACAAGATCTGTTATCATTATGTATTATAATGACTATACTTTATTGTAATATAGAGTGTAAACGAAAGCTGTGCCTGAATCCACTGTTGTCACAGAGCTAAAGGCAGTGAATTCCGTTAAAATGGTCAGGTTTTGGTAAAGAGTTGGAAACATCGTGCGGAGATCCTTTGCATGGGGTAATACAGATCCAGACGTCCCTCCAGAGATTCATTGATTCCCAGTCCGCGTGGCTGGGTGGCGAGCCAACCGTGTTTGAGAACGAATCAAGTTGCTTTGGACAAACTGCCCGGATCATCCTCTTCATCTTCGTTGTGGTAGGACAAACACTAACTCAAAGTGAAAAAAAAGGGCCCCAACGGTGAAATTGAATTCTTGTCAACCAAGGCAAGTCGAACCGAGAACGAACTGAGCTCAAAGAAACTGAAAAGAGAGGGTTTTGTTTTGTTTATGTGTGCACTTTATTATTTTAGTTTGTTATTTTTCATAAATGTGTTTTTTTATTGTATGTATGTTCCACCTGTGAATTTAATACAGGTTGTCTAAACTGTCCTTCTGGTGTGGTATTTCTTTCATAATTGACATTCAATTCTCAGGCTCTTAACAATTTAGCATCTTCTGATTCTGGTCCAACTACGATTACTTTAGACTATCAAACCTATGTGCATTATTTCTACTACCTCGAGAGAGAGGGTTACATCAGCTATATAATAAACCATATAATGAAATCAATTAATTATCTTTGTAAAGGTGAAGCTGTTCTGTGTCATGCTTAACAACATCTCTTAATTGTTTAATATTCACTGTAAACCTCAAACCCCTTCTTAAGGCTTATTGCTTTAGTTGATATATTAACCATCATACAGTAATTACTCTCATTGATGTCTCTTGTTTTATGTTGATAATAAACTCTTTTGATTCTCAAATGTTTTCCAGCTCGTCTGCCCGTTCCTGTCATCACTACACAAAACTCTTCATCATCAGAAACATCATCATGTGTGTTGTTGTGTTCAGTGTTGAATGTGAGAGATGTGAGTCTGTCCTGGTACAAAGGAAACAGTTTATTGTCCAGCATCAGTGTGTCTGATCTCAACAACAACATCTCTCTTCATCTGAAGTGTCTGGATGAATCTTACAGCTGTGTGGTGAACAATCCCATCAGTAATCAGACTCAACATCTCAATACTGATCTCTGTCAGAAGTGTTCAGGTGAGTCACAGGTGGTGTTTGTGTTTATAAACTGAGCTGATCTGAAAACAGACTGCCAGATCACTTATCTGAGGTCACTCCAACAGATTCAGTTACGGTAATGATATTGACTGATCTGAGATCAGATTGAGTTACAGTAATGTCTGTTATTATTTATTACAGATCTCACCTTAATTCAGATCTTTATTGTTGCTGCTGTTGGATGTTTGATGATTGTAGCATCAGTTCTGATCTTCTGGATCAACAGGAAACACAGAAACACACAACAACAGGGTAAATGTTAACTACTAATACAGCTGTACAATATTAACTACAGTATTATACCACATAATGACATAATATAATACACTTTTATTAACACTTTTTGTTAAAAAAAAAGATCATGTTGATTGTTTTTTTCAAATTTGTTTATCATAGTTCCTAAAACTGTTAAAAACAGATGGATGGAATTTACTGAAATCACTTACAAGATCACACATTCTCTAAAAGAGCAGCAGATAAACTGGTAAGATCATTCATGAGAAATCTCACAGACTTATTTTTATCACATAATCAGTTTGTTGTACTGTACTGGGTCCCAAAACAAGATACATGAATAACCACTAAGACTTACATACGAAGATATTTATGACAACAAGACAGATATAGCTAAAAACAAATCAGACAAATAGTCAAACAAGAGGACAAGAGAAACACAACAGTTATAAAAACACAAAACTCAGTAACTGAGTTGACACTTGTCTAAATGTAAGAGTCAGACACTTTTTAAAGAATATATTATATTGTTATGGTCTATAACATCTTGTGACAATGAGTTCCAAATGATTAAAACAATAAAAAAATACCATTTGAAAAAGTAGGAAATCATATAGGTAATGACTTTGGACACCAAATGTACATGCAGTCAGGGATCTGTTTGCTTTAGTTGGGCTCTTGATTCTCTTCTATGTTTGAAGCATAATAGTTTTAGCAAGCAAAGTCTGATGGTGGTGTTTGGCAGTTTTGTTGATGATATGAGTTTTGTGAGAGTTTGATTAAGCATTGGGATACATTTTTGACTTTTAACTCCATTTTTAATTGTCTATTGGTCTTGCAAGTACTTGGTGATGTCCTAACAGAACAGTCGCTTAAAATAAGTCCCAAAGACATCAAGATTTGGAATATGAATCTCAACAATGGTGACAATAACAAGAGAAAGCGTCATGCTGAAATCCATGAATGTGTTTAATACTATGTTATACCACTGCGCCGTGTTGATTATTTTTTTGTAAACCGCACACCTAACTTACCAAATGTCTTAAAATAACCACCAGAGCAGTGTTTGTGGTAACTGTGGTATAAGCAGAATAACAGACTCTGGTCCATGGAATTATTAAAAAAAAAATGCACACCCGCTTTGCGTCGTGTCGCATTACCACCTTGGGTTTGCATTATTTTCAAATAATTCAAAGGACTGGAGTCAATTATTCCTTACATACCCAGCATGCATTGCAGCATGAATTTTTCTTTTGTTTAAAATGATGTTTTAAATGAGATTTCTTTTGTTTAAAATTATATTTAAAATTAATTTTTCTTTTGTTTTAAATGATGTTAATAGATGGTCGTTTAAAGAAAGACACAACTGTACATTATCAGAAACAACTAAAGTATTTGATATATATACTATGTCTATTTTTTTTTTTCTCACTGAATGCATCTGACACATTAACAGGTTCATTCGGGTTCATGTGAAGAAATGTGGTTTTGTTGTACTGGGGGACATGAGATGTGTGTTTGTGGTTAATGTGCATATGTGTGTGAATGTGAGTGGTGTGAAAAGTGTGTGTCTTTTTTGGTCTCATGCACATTTATCTATGCTAATGTTAAACAAATAAAAGATTGCTTTAAATCAAACCGTATTGTTAAATATTATTGCATTCAAAGATGTATGCATGATATTGTGGATCTTCAGATGTCTCTTCATTCACCAACATAGGTGACCCTGGACCACAAAACCAGTCATAAAGTTTTTTTTCTAAATTGAGATGTATGCATCACCTGAAAGCTGAATAAATAAGCTTTCCATTGCTGCATGTTTTGTTAGGATACAACTATTTGAGGGTGCAAAAAAATTAAATATAAAAAAGCATCTTTAAAGTTGTCCACCACTTAGCAACACATATTACTAATGATAAATATATTTTTTTATATCAAAAAATGTAGGAGATTTACAAAATATCTTCATGGAACATGATCTTTACTTAATATCCAAATGATTTTTGGCATAAAAATATCTGTAATTTTGACCCATACACTGTATTGTTGGCTATTGCTACAAATATACCCATGTGACTTATGAAGAGCTCAGATGCTAAAGCTACTAATCAGTGGCAATTTTTCTAAACCCGAATGTAAATGGCACAGAAATGTGTGAAGTCTGCATTCCCACCTCGCAAAAACACATTGATTTTAAATTACCCGAGACCCAATGCCACTATTATTATACCCGACCCGTGTCCGAGGCACACTCTTTAGCAAGAGATAGCAGAAGCTTCTCAGAAAAAAACTATTCTTGATATCATGATCTCACACGTCATGAGCTCGCATCTCATTCACACATCTTGCCGTGTCTTGTGCTATTTCTATGAAGAACACATCCTCTTTTATCTCAGTGACTTATTCAAATAATCACAAGAATAATTTTAAGGAACAAATGCAAATGATTTACTGAAAATTGCAATATTTCTAGCATCAATGGTTGTTAATAGAAATGACAAGGGTGATATCATTTTTAAACTGACCACTATTTACTTTACTATGCCCCTCCTTTATTTTACATCAGCTGTCATGTGTGTGGAAGTTGTGGCTGAATACACATCTGCAGGAATAGGTTGTTATGTCTGCAATGTGAACAAGCTTTTTCAATACTGCCCATTTTTAACAACAACTTCAAACTACACACACTTGACAGTGTTGTACTGAAATTCAACTCCCTGTGAGATTTTAGGATGCTGCCTGTATGTAGGCCTATATGCAGTAGAGATGTATAAAATATATTAGCAAAACTTACCTTACCACATTTTTTATTAATACACTTGATTTTGTTGTTTACATCTTACAGAAAGTCTTGTATGTTTGTGTGTTATAAAGTCAATGTTGACTTAATATTCGGTTACCTGGACAATCATCAACAGTTTGTATGTTTTGTGATAGTTGTCTAAAGGTATCTTGTTTTCCCTGAACTGTTAAACTTTCCACTGATCTTCAGAAAAATCCTCTAGGTCCTGAAGAATTGAGCTTTTCAGCATCTTCTGTATAGCTGAATATAAAAACGGTCATTGTTTATCCCAGATATGGTGCCGTATTTAAAAACTGGTGTATGTAAACTAGGTCATTCTGTTATTAATCTGTGTTGCAAACTTTCTGTGAACATTTCTCTTTTAAAATAACTTGATAAGGGGGAGACAAAATTAAAAACAAATCTTAATTTTGTAAAATTTCTCTTTTTGTCCCAAACTTTCAGCATTTTTTAGATTCTGCTATGCGTTAACTTTTGATCGTCACTGTACATATCTGTACCTAAATGGTACATATTACAACTTTTTTATATAGGATACTGTCCCATTTGACAATATTCCAACCTTTTCTTCTGAAATATAGGGCCTGAAAATTACTCAAGCCCAAGTCTTGCCCTGGGCTAGGCAGGCAAGTTTAACGTCCAACATTTGGGAAAGCTTGAAACAGAGGCTGGGGCGAAGCCTCCCAAGTCCTACGAAGGGAAACTTAAGTGAGACTGAGCTAATGGTCTAGTTAAGGAATTTATTGGTAAACAGGTACAAAAGTACTTAATGTCTCCCAAAACACAGCATTAGATGGGAAGTAAACAAAAAAAGATATATTTTTTGTAATATTTTTATAATTTCTGAGGTATTTTTTACCCCCAAGGAACTCTAATGTATACAGGAGTATAGAGATGCCAAAGCACATTATATATTAATAGCCTTAATTTTTATTTTTATTAATTACATATTCTTATAATAGCTTTGCTTCTTTTATGTATGTTAAAATAAAAAATAAATCATATCAACAAGTTAAATAAAATACAATCAAAAAGTTCAGGAAAAACGTTTTGACTATCAAAAAAGTAGTTCTCAAGATTGTTTTATCCATTGTGATAGCCCTGGTCCACAAAAACATGAGACCCCTGTTTATAGCGTCTCTGTGTGCCCGAATAAACGAACAGCAGTAACAAATATATTTTGAATTGACGTCAATACGCAATACAATTGACTTTTGCGCCATCTAGTGTCCAAAACAAATTATTAATATTGACAAGCTAATTAACACAATACACGTGTAAGCTATTATAAATTAAATACATTAGACAAAGTTTTTAATAGATATTTTCTAAAAACAAAACTACACTGGAGTTCATATAACTCTGCATTAACTCACAATCTGCCTATTCAAATTAATATTCTGTAATTAGATGGTAAAACTACACAATTACACTAATATGATCAGTCTGTGTGATTGTTGTGTAATATCACTAAGACTGAATATAAAATGTCTCACATAAATAAAACAGCACTCTAACTTATATAAGATGATTTTATTCAAAAAAATCACAAATGAGGATTATAACAGAAGTGATTTGTTAGTTTAATTTTAGTTAGTTTAAAATGTAGCTGATACAAAGCGCTTTCCAGTACAAAATAACAAAAAAAAGAAAAATAATTTAAACAAACACTTACAATAAAAACAAAAGATTATCATATTAAAATTGTAACAATACACTTGGGGGCGGTTTCCCAGGCAGGGATTATCTTAAAACAGGACTAGGCCTCAATTTAATTATCAAATATAACTAGTTTTAACAAACATGCTTTACTAAAAACATTACTTGTGTACATTTTGATGCAAAATTAAGGGCACTGATGTATTGTAAGACATGGCAGTGCAAGTTGTTTTCAGTTTGGACAGCTCTTACATACATTTTAGTCTAGGACTAGTCTAATCCCTGTCTGGGAAACCGACCCATAATCTTCAGAGAAGAACAAACTAAAAGAGATTGAACTGAATTTAAATTGAAATGCTTTGAATTAAGTGCTATAAATCAATGTGTGATACAGTTTCACACTAATAAAAAAACAAAACAGATTGTATAAATGTAATGACAAAGTCTGAGATATAAAAATATCAGGCTAATATATAACAAAATGTATATTAGTAGATATTTGCTATAGCAATTATGGATACATAATAATAATAATAAAAAAGGCACAGAGTTTAGAATATAAACATTTGGCAAAGCTTAAAAAGGCTCAAATAATACAAACTTGCTGTAAATGCAATTTAATCACATGAATAATGTTTGTTGTTACCTTTGAAAATAATAAACATTTATTCTTTGGTATATCTGCTTATATGCATTGATAAACCAATGAAAAAAATAAACCTACAGCTGCTGCTAGCATCACACGCTATCAATTAAACTACAGGAACACAACACAACTACTAAACAGTCACCTGAGTTCAATTCACAGGTATTTATATATATGAATGTGATTGCTCCTCTGCCCCTGTGTCGTTATGGGATTAATAGTTGAAAAGAAGTGAAGATCATCAGATCATCAGGGTGACAATAACATACTGTTAAATCTGCAGATTCACATTTACTCATTTAAACCACTTATTGTTTTGCATTCTGTATATGAGTGAAGTATGCATACTAGGACACAGGGACAGAGACATTTAATGACAACTAATATAAAAAAAGACAAAAATCAGTCAGTGGAATACTGCTGTAGTACATATGTTAGATATACACAGGGGTGCACATAACTTTTTTGTCCTGGTTCTCTGGAGATGTTGCTTGGTAATCACACTATTCATGGCATAGACATCCTACATGCTGTCATCACTAATCTACTGACTACTCTCTTCGCCATATCTCTTTGGTTAAAACATGGTAGATGATGATATGCATAAAAATGCCTGGTTATTGTTTTAACTCATTTAACCCTTCATACGTAACTACTAGCTTAACTCATATAAATGTCAAATATTGTTAAAGGCATAAATGGTCCATAATACAAAATATCAAATTATGAGCAATAGCACAAATAAATACAAATGAAACAAACATACAAATGAAATAAAGGGTGCTGTTCATATGTTTTCAGGTTTAATACAGAAACTAAATAAAGTAACCAGATAATACTGCATAGTCTTTACGGTGTAAATTAAATAAATTCTTATTAAAAAGTTACAAAAGTTATTCAGTCAAGACAAAGAAATTGTGATTTTCTTTGTTTGTGGTTTAATTAACATTAAAAACAGCATCAGGTTTATGCAATCTAAAAATGCTGGGTTGTTTTTAACCCAAGGCTGGGTCTTCATTGTACAGAACACTCGGTTAGGTAACAAGCATTTTTAAGTGCACTGATCCAATATAATGTTACACACGCATTATATTTCTCAACTTCTTATATTAATTTAATGTTTATTTATTTATTTAAAAGACTTTTACTACTATAATTATGGCATTCTGACTTTTTTTTGTTAAAATTATAAACTCTGTTGGTATTTGCATGCTGTCTTTCTTATTTGCATTAACTTGCATGCTGCCTTAAAACGCGGATTGGGTTCAAGCTATAGTGAATCAAGTATTGAGGTCTGTTTCGCATCTTTTTGTGCTTAAATATTTAAACTGGCAAATCGGGCCAGTGACTGTTGCATCGCTGCTACCAATACATTTTATTTTAGCACATTGTAATAATTATCTTACCAATGAAGCACTGAGAAATCCCTTATGTTGCAGTAAATTAGGTAACTGCTTAACAAAATTCCAGCAATGTTGGTTCGCAAAAGCACCTTTAAGAGATTGCGCATACGCACAAGTTATACATGAGGAAGTTAGGCTTTTGTTTTTATAACACTGTTAAAGTTCAACTCCCAATGCAATACTGACCGGAGTCAATATCGTCTTTACTACCTTATCAATGTGAGTCGAATCTGATCCAGAAAATGCAGATGACCAAGCTCAACTTTGCCAGCGTGGCTTGAGCAGAACGTAACAGATTGTCAAGGTAAGGATACTAAAACATTAAAACGACAAACAACAAGCGCTACTCTACACTGCACAAAACTCATGTTTTAATCATGGTTTAGTCAGTAGTCAATTCTTTAAATATGAAAACAGGCTGTGAGTCAAAGCAGGAAGAATTATGATGATGAATGACCGTCATGTCCACGTCAACCGGCCCAGGAGGTAAACTGTTGCCTATAATCCGTGTATTTGTTGTAGTACAAGAGAAGAGTTTTACATTGGAGATAACTCGCGTCATCGTTTACTTTGGGGTTTATACCTTTTGCATATCGTAAACATGTACTAATACACACCAAAGGATGTAAATGGCATATCAAAAATAAATCTTTTCCTCTGGTTCATCAGCACATATTTCACCTCAATGATATGAGGGTGATGTTATAAGCAGTGTTGGGAGTAACGCATTACAAAATATAATATATTACAGTAATATATTAGTTTTTGCTGTAACGCAGTAATATAACGCATTACTAATAAAATTTTGGTAATATTTTACTCGTTACAGTCTTAGTAACGAGCGCGTTACAACAATGCATTTCAAAAATAGACGTGTTATTTTAATTTTTTTATTTTTGTCCAATGCGCGCGACCAGCATCCACACAGGAAAAAGCTGCGGGTAAAATAGTAATGGCTGCGTCCCAAACAGCATACTTCCATACTATATAGTAGGCGAAAAGCACTACTTCTCGTACTCTTTGCCTACTATATAGTATGGAAGTAGGCTGTTTGGGACGCAGCGTATGTCTGTTTCCAGGTGCTGTATGCAGCATGTTCATTCTTTAATTTTGTATTTGACGCGTTTCTTAAAGAGCCGAATCTGGGAAGTCCGCGGCTGTATAAGCATTGACTAAAGTGGTCGCAATCAGGTCCGGTAGCGCCGCACACGCAAAATTCTGCGACTGAGAGCATTAAGTAAAAGCAACAGAAAGTTTCTATCGGTCTCCCATGCTGCTTGAACCTCAAAAGTAAAGAGACTTTTAGAAATCTTGCCAGAAAAATCCATTTCACCACACCAGCAATGACAAGGTAAGTTAACGTTGCTATGGTTACAGTCCATATACATAATAGATTGCTAGGCTATTCCTATGCTATCTACAGTTTTATTACAAACAGCAACCTAAACTACAACATAACATTAATGTAGACTTAAACATGGTTATTTAAATAGTACATTTAAACATCACTGTTTAAAGTTTTTACCAGCCTTTGTATGGGAGCCTATATTCATTGTTTGGCAAAAAGCAGTGTTCCTCTGTTTGTCTGTGTTTTATTAAGCAATTATATGTTAGTCTACATGTAATCCTTATATTGTACTGAAATGAGCTGTATTCCTTCAGGCCTGATCCTCCAATAGCACTTTTTGATAAGTTGTGTCAACCCAGTGCATGCCAGGTTTGTGCTGTGATTCTGAATTTAAAGTGAATTAAAGAATAGAAATGAAAAGAGGTTGCGTGTCTTGCCATGTTATTAGTCTATAGGTTGCATTATAGTGGGCTCTAGCTTTATTGTGTTTGGTATGTGTACCATAATTTACCAGACTTTTCCAAGATCATTTGTTTATGTTTATGATTCTGACAGTGATTTTTACTGTATTTTGCCATAAGTCTTCACTGTGCCTATTCAAAGCTCGAGGGCCAACACATAACTTCTAGATTTATAAGCATCAATAAAATACATTTTAACATTTAAAAATGCCTAGTCATACTTCTGTTATTTTGATGAAAGTAACTCAAAAGTAACGCAAAAGTAGTGTAACTCATTACAGTTCAGAGTCAGTAATATTGTAATGTAACTAATTACTTTCAAATGACAGTAATTTGTAATATATAATGTATTACACTTTGGAAGTAACTTGCCCAACACTGGTTATAAGTGATGTGATGCTGATGTGTTTGTAAGGTTGATGGTGTTACACTGAATGAAGATCACTGCTGCTGATTGCTATTATTCAACAACGGCTGCATCTCTATCGCCACTGAACCTCCTCTCGTCTCCACTGAATCTTCTCCTTTGGCAGCTGTAAGAAACAGATGCGAGAAAAAATCAAAAGTTGATTAGAGAGGAATTAGCAGTGTTGAACATTTTTAAATAAAGGATGATCTTAGTCAATCATTCCGTTGTTTTGCTACTGACTGCTATTATTCAACAACGGCTGAATCTCCACTGGATCTCCTCTCGCCTCCACTGGATCTTCTCTCATCTCCACTGGATCTTCTCTCGCCTCAACTGGATCTTCTCTCGCCTCAACTGGATCTTCTCTCGCCTCAACTGGATCTTCTCCCATCTTCTCCACTGGATCTTCTCTCGCCTCAACTGGATCTTCTCTCGCCTCAACTGGATCTTCTCCCATCTTCTCCACTGGATCTTCTCTGTTAGAAGCTGTAAGAAACAGATATGAGAGATCAAATCAGAAGTTGTTTAGAGAGGAAGCTGTGGTGATAAACATCTTTGAAGTATGATCTCAGTCAATGATTGTAGTTATGGAGCATCTTATTGAGATTATAATGATATAATGTTAGTTCAATCAGAAGCTCTCCATAATAAGAAAATCCCCTGTAATAATATCACTGATATGATCAAGAAATAAATGGTTTAATGATGTTTCATAAATCTAAAGCTGCTAGTCTTTTAAACTGAAGTGTATAATAACTGAACTACAACAACAAAAGAGGCCAAGAGCTCAGACATCATCTAATAGTCATATAACTCTTAATATAGAAACAAACAAAAAATGAGCAAATAAAAACAAAATAAATAATCTACAGCAGGGGTATTCAACGTTTTTCAGGGCAGGGACCCCTTGGGATGAGAGAGGTATGGAGCAGGGACCCCCGATACTAAATGTGTAAACAGTGATATTTAAGTAAGCAGTAATGTACGAAATACTGCTTTTTCATATCAAAAAGTGCAGTAAAGTACTAATGAGCACTATTATGCATGCTGTTTGGTACATGCTTAATTTTCTGTTTTTTTTGCGTTAAAGTTTAGTTAAATTATTATTTTAAGGTATTTGCAGTGTAAAACATTTTCATTTTACTGTGAGATGGACAATACCATGTTTACCTGAACCTGGGCTTTCAGTTTATAAAGATGACTGATCATGTTGAATGGCACAAAGACTGGGCACTTTTGGGCACCTCTTACACCCCAGGGGTACAACTTACACCCCATTGTGATCCATGTTCTTACAGAGCCTACCACCCTCTTCAAATGTTGTAACCCACATGTTTCTACAAAATCCTTGAGCGGAGCTATGACTCGTCAAAGTTGGGCGCAATGTTAAGTCAATGGGATTTTTCGGGTGGTTTTTCGCCCCCCTTTCGGAAATCCTGCACCCGATCGCTTATAAAAGTCATAGCACACCTCTCCTCAATAAACCGGTCAATTTGAGCCCTCTTTCATGGGACTGCGACAAAGCGTGCGGGACGAGTTACTTGCTGTTCTGAGCACGGCCATATCACCAGCATTTCGTGTATTTAGCATTGCAGATACCTTGCCAGTCATCCAGGGCTTCTGATTGGCTCGGATAATGATATTTTTGGTTACACCTACATCCTTCCGTGCACTTCTGAATATATGCAGACACAGACGCAGCATAATCTTCCACATTAATATGTTGATTAAGGGGTTGTGTACACCAAAACTTTTACGCCCGCGGCCGGCGCATGTTTTCAATTGTTTCCAATGGAAGCTCGGCGTTTTTCAAATAAGCCAGCAGCAAGCGGGTTTTTTCCGCGCTGAAAACCGGCGCTCGGCGGTTTTCACGCGCTCGGCGCTGAGAGTCTAGAGTTGAAAGAGATTCAACTTTGGGAGAAAAGCTCCGCTCGTCAATGTCAGTTCTCACACGGCCGCCCAATCACAGTGGAGCAGGGGCGGGACATTACCACAGCAACCAACCGGCTCGCAGCTGAAGTATCACAGCTTCCAAAGTGCTCAGCTGAAGAAAGCTGGCACTCAGCTGAAAAACAGCTGGCATTCGGCGTCCTCAAGGCGTTTTCAGCCGCGTTTAAAAGTTGTGGTGTACACAACCCCTAATAGTTGGAGCCTCCTTGAACAAATCCCAGTTCGTATGGTCAAAGCAATCCTGCAATGCTGACATAGCGCCCTCAGGCCGCACTCTTACCTTCCTTACAGATGTTTTTTTCCTATTAAGCATAGGCCTGTATGCAAAAAGTAACATCCACAGAGAGATGGTCAGAAGAGCCAACGTGAGGGCGAGAGACTGCCTTAAAAGCCTTTTTGATGTCAGTATAGGCTAAATCCAGTCTGTTTATACCCCTAGTGGCAAAGTCCACATACTGATGGAAATGAGGGAGAACTGTCCCCATGTTAGCCTGGTTAAAATCTCCTGCGCTACAATAAAAACACCCTCCCAATGTGAGTCTTGCAAATCACTGATGGAACGGTGGAGCACATTCAGGACCTTCTTGGTATTTGCACTAGGTGGGATATACACTGGTGTAATAATGATAGTTGTATATTCTCTAGGCAGGTAGAAAGGTCTGCATTTAATAGACAGAAACTCTACATCCAGAGAACAATGACTTGAGACCACTGTGGCACTAGGCCTGGGGCGGTAACCGCATTACCGCCATACCGCGGTCACGTGACCCATGCCGCGGGACTGAGCCCCTCACCGTCATAACCGCAAAAAAAAAAAAAACTTGAAACATTGGCCTGCACTTGTGTGTTTATGTGGGGATGTTATACACGCAGCTTTTAAACAACCGCAGCTTGTTATGAACATTAAATGTTAACTGATATGATTTTAATATTAAATTGTCATTGAGTAGAAATACGGGTGACGTTGTCTGTGACTCAGTAAAAGCAATACAAACATTTTATTGAATTTGAACGTGCAAACAGCTGCAACAGATCAACAACAGAATCAGGTTTCATGCATTATTAAATTGTCGCGCAACATAAAGAGCACGCGATCAGTCCGAGGATTAATATCCAAAGAGGTTAGATTGTCTCTTTTTCATCTAGCCTACCACAGTGGCCATTTCTACATCAGTACACATTTCACAGTACACAAGTTTTGCTTTTGCGTCTTCTTTCTCCGTTTGTGGAAAAAGACAGATGTTTATGGTAAGTGTCTAGAACAGAAGCGGTCCCGAGCACGCGAGACAGACGCGGACCGCCCGGACGCGCGCGAGACAGACCGTGTCATTTTGCGCACACGCACGGAGACGGCAGCTTCCAATCTATACTCAAGCACGGACACATATGCAGTACAAGTGATTTCTCATACAAATGGTTATTTTACCAGACCATCAGGGCAGCAATAATTTGCGTCATTTACAGGCCATTCATAAATTAAGGATAGAAAAGTGGCGAAATGTCTGTAGGCACGTACGTGTGGACACGCACAATGGGTTAAATTTTTTTTAACTGATAATATTAATTGTTCAAGTTGTTGAATGTTGAATTTGAAGAAATGTGGAAGGAAATAATATTCACTTTACATGTTCCTTAAGTAATTTGCACATGTTGTTTATTGAACATAAATAAGTCATGCATGTTATTTAACTCGTTGTCTTGCCAATAAACCGCAAAACCGCGGGAATTTGTTGATTACCGACCGCGGTAAGGAAAAATCCAAACCGGCCCAGCCCTATGTGGCACTATTACACCAGTTGTTGTTTGTGTAAATACACACAACGCCACACCATGATTTTCCACTGAGAACACAGCTCCTATCTGACCTGAACATTGTTAGCCATTCTATACTCGCGTCACCTGAAACAGAAGGGTTTAGCCATGTTTCTGTCAGAATTATTGCACAACATTCTCTCATCTCCCGTTTAGTGGAAAGGTCCAGCTTTAGATAGTCCACAGAGCGGACATTTGCAAGCAGAATGGATGGAAGCGGGGTTCTGCATGGCTTAGCTTTTAGCTTAGCTGTTAATCCTCCCCGGCTTCCACGCAATCGTTTCCTATCGCACCGCCTCCATCTTCTCCGGCAGCGACTGGGGCCTATGGGAGACTCCGCTGTTTCATAGGCGGCTGGGTCTAGCTGTCGTAGAAGTCTGAGGCTATTCAGAGTGTCCCGAGTGATTGTGTCTACGATCCCTGAACTGCATACTTTATGTAGTTCTAACAAAAATGACGATCATATATTAGTTTTGCTCTGCTATGCTGCATATAAACTGCTGAACTCACTTGTCTAAGTGGCTTATTTCCTTTTATATGTCTGATACTATTGGGAGCCACTGTGGCCGCAGCCGAGCAGGGTGCCGCCATTTTGTTCTGTAGTAAGGTTTAAAGTTGACCAGACTTTAAGCTAATGGTTCAGCAAGACTAAAAACGACCGTACCTGCTTTATAGACCTCCACTTGAGCAAGAGAAAGAATTTTTGAACTTCCAGGTATGATGACGTTCACATATCGTCCGTTCATATTGTCACAGGACACAGACACAGACTGACCCGCTACCACACCATTCAGCACAGCATATCTAAGAGAAAAACAACAACTTTATAAATCTCTGTAAAATTGAGAGTTTTCTCTTTAACATGTTTTCACAGCATCAATAACTTTACCTGGGATTATTGTTGCCGTTGTTTTCCAAAGAGTTTCCGATACGAATTTCTGCTCCGTTGAGTCGCTCCGCACAGCAGTCTTTTCTGTTAGTGATGACAACTGTAGAAATATAGTAAGAATCCAGAAGATCCAGTCTCCACCAGGGGTTATCAGATGTGTCAGTATGGGTGCAGGTGAAGGGTAAATTGTCAATGGCATTTGATGCTTCCCAACCATATGCCGTGGATGACTGTACAGCCCGTCCTCTTAATGCCAAATTCTCTAGAAAAGTTAAAATGAGAATTAGACCAACACCATTAATAGATCTCATGTGGTGATGTGCAGGCTTAGGAGTTAATAAGCTTTAAAGTTAACCAGACTTTACGTTAATGAAACGAACGTACCTGCCTGATACACCTCCACTTTAGCAAGAGAAAGAATTTTTGAACTTCCAGGTATGATGACGTTCACATATCGCCCGTTCATATTGTGACCGGACACAGACACAGACTGACCAGCTGCCACACCATTCAGCACAGCATATCTATGAGAAAAACATCAACTTTATAATTCTATGTAAAATTGAGAGTTTTCTCTTTAACATGTTTTCACAGCATCAATAATTTTACCTGGGATTATTGTTGCCGTTGTTTTCCAAAGAGTTTCCGATACGTATTTCTGCTCCATTGAGTCGCTCCGCACAGCAGTCTTTTCTGTTAGTGATGACAACTGTAGAGATGTAGTAAGAATCCAGAAGATCCAGTCTCCACCAGGGGTTATCAGATGTTTCTACAGTATGGGTGCAGGTGAAGGGTAAATTGTCAATGGCATTTGATGCTACCCAACCATATCCTGTGGATGACTGCACGGCCTGTCCTCTTAATGCCAAATCCTCTAGAAAAGATAAAATGAGAATTAGACCAACACCATTAATGGATTTCATGTGGTGATGTGCAGGCTTAGGAGTTAATAAGCTTTAAAGTTGACTAGACTTTATACTAATGGAACGACCGTACCTGCCTGATACACCTCCACTTTAGCAAGAGAAAGAATTTTTGAATATCCAGGTATGATGACGTTCACATATCGTCCGTTCGTATTGTGACAGGACACAGACACAGACTGACCCGCTGCAACACCATCCAGCACAGCATATCTAATAGAAAAACAACAACTTTATAAATCTCTGTAAAATTGAGAGTTTTCTCTCACATGTTTTCACAGCATCAATAACTCAACCTGGGATTATTGTTGCCGTTGTTTTCCAAAGAGTTTCCCATACGAATTTCTGCTCCGTTGAGTCGCTCCGCACCGCAGTCTTTTCTGTTAGTGATGACGACTCTAGAGATGTAGTAAGAATCCAGTAGATCCAGTCTCCACCAGGGGTTATCAGATGTGTCAGTATGGGTGCAGGTGAAGGGTAAATTGTCAATGGCATTTGATGCTTCCCAACCATATGCTGTGGATGACTGCACAGCCCGTCCTCTTAATGCCAAATCCTCTAGAAAAGATAAAATGAGAATTAGACCAACACCATTAATAGATTTCATGTGGTGATGTGCAGGCTTAGGAGTTAATAAGCTTTAAAGTTGACTAGACTTTATACAAATGGAACGACCGTACCTGCCTGATACACCTCCACTTTAGCAAGAGAAAGAATTTTTGAACTTCCAGGTATGATGACGTTCACATATCGTCCGTTCGTATTGTGACAGGACACAGACACAGACTGACCCGCTGCCACATCATTTAGCACAGCATATCTAATAGAAAAACAACAACTATATAATCGTCTGTAAAATTGAGAGGTTTCTCTCACATATTTTAACAGCATCAATAAATTCACCTGGGATTATTGTTGCCGTTGTTTTCCAAAGAGTTTCCCATACGAATTTCTGCTCCGTTGAGTCGCTCCGCACAGCAGTCTTTTCTGTTAGTGATGACGACTCTAGAGATGTAGTAAGAATCCAGTAGATCCAGTCTCCACCAGGGGTTATCAGATGTGTCAGTATGGGTGCAGGTGAAGGGTGAATTGTCAATGGCATTTGATGCTACCCAACCATATGCTGTGGATGACTGTACAGCCCGTCCTCTTAATGCCAAATCATCTAGAAAAGATGAAACGAGAATGAGACCAACACAATTAAAATATCTCATGTGGGGATGTGCAGGCTTAGGGGTTAAAATAAAGACGGGGTATAAGAGGTGTGTTAAACATTTAGTAATCAAATTGTAAATGACACTTTTACACTTGATTAATTTAATGTAAACTACATATAGTCACTGTTAGAACGTAATTATTCTTAAGCCTAGATGTATGTTTTTTAAGGTCTAAGATATCAATTATCAATGTCAGTTATCACAATCCGTTATCAAAGTTTACAGCGAGAGAACGCAGGAATCTGGTCAGAGAGCAGATGAAATGATCGAACACCAAGGTGCCGATTCAAAACATATACTTGTTTATTAAACAATCTGCACAGTATTTATACATCTCAGAATGGAACAGAATATAGTCAACAGATTTAAGTAGGCGTATAATAGTTAAAGATGCGGTCGGCAACATTTTTGATTATTTTTTTTATCATATTCACTGAAACCAACACTACGCTCCGATAGAACAACATAAATTAGACTGTTTAAGAAAAAACCCCGCGCTTCTAGCTCCACCTAGAGCCTGTTATTTGTTTTGCAAAAATCCACCGCTCCCGGTTCATTTGGTCCAATCAGCGCAGGGCTGTGTAAAATCTGCCTGTCAATCACAGTACCTGCATGCGCCACAGATCCCCCCCCTCGCGCGCGTTACAATATCACGTGCATCCGCCTGAAGTTCACGGGTGTTTTGGTTTGAGTCAAACTAATGATTTATGACCCCCTTGACAGGTCGTGTTCTGACAGGTCGTGTTTTATGACCCCTTGACAGATGGTGTTTTGACAGGTCGTGTTTTATGACCCTTGACAGATGGTGTTTTGACAGTTTGTGTTTTATGACACCCTTGACAGATGGTGTCTTGATAGGCCGTGTTTTATGACCCCTTGACAGATGGCGTTTTATGACCCCTTGACAGATGGTGTTTTGACAGTTTGCATGCGCAGTACCTGCATGCGCCACAGATCCCCCCCTCGCGCGCGTTACAATATCACGTGCATCCGCCTGAAGTTCACGGGTGTTTTGGTTTGAGTCAAACTAATGATTTATGACCCCCTTGACAGGTCGTGTTCTGACAGGTCGTGTTTTATGACCCCTTGACAGATGGTGTTTTGACAGGTCGTGTTTTATGACCCTTGACAGATGGTGTTTTGACAGTTTGTGTTTTATGACACCCTTGACAGATGGTGTCTTGATAGGTCGTGTTTTATGACCCCTTGACAGATGGCGTTTTATGACCCCTTGACAGATGGTGTTTTGACAGTTTGTGTTTTATGACCCCTTGACAGATGGTGTTTTGACAGATTGTGTTTTATGACTCCCTTGACATATGGTGTTTTGACAGGTCGTGTTTGACAGTTGCCGCCAGCGTCTCTCTCCCCCTCCATCCCTCCCTCCTTTCTAGCCCGTGCGCGTCTCACCACTGAGTGTCTCACAGCGGGTGCGTGTTGTAAACGAGTAAAGATTTCTAAAACTCAATGTTGGTAAAATAATTCACCATTACACTGACAAAAAGTAAATGTTTATTTTAGATTTAGACAAATCATGAACAAGGCTCTGATTAAAACTTTTGGTTGTAACATCACAAGTTATTTAACTAAATATTCCGTATACGTGTATAGTTTAAGCATTGACCTAAGCCATAACCTTCGGCGCCGTCAATACTACAATCTTTAGACAAAAGTCTAAACTAAATAAAATTTTAAACGGTTCATGAGGTCCGTGAATCTTTTCATGACCTGCTCTATAGTTTCACGCATATTAAAGATCACTCTCCAGCGGTGCCTGACAAAGCGCCGGGTGAGCGTTCATATCTGCCATTTTAAAATAAACTTAATAAATGTAATTCTGTCCACTATGGCAAAATAGGAGTTTATTTTAGATTTAGGGGATTCTTTAACCAAGTCTCTGATTAAGACATGTGTATACGTGCACCGATGGTGACAGAGAATTTATATCTGACGTTAATAAACTTTTAAATGTTTTTAAGACGTCTTCACCCAATTTTAGGGGTTTATTTTTAATATTATATTTTAATTAAAGGCTTCTTAAAACATGTGTGAATATGTGTATATTATACAAAGAGTCTTATATTGTCTGCTCTGACAAAAATAAAGTATTATTTTAGATTTTAGGTGAATTGAATGCGTGTATCTTATAAATACAACTTGATAATACGTTTGTTTTGTCAAGAGACTTCTTTAAAGTCACACAAGAATAAAATATTTTAGTTGTAACTGGTTAAACTTAAATCTGCTATTATCTATTTAACTATAAGCTATATTTTTCTGATCAGCCTCAAACAGAAGCTGCTCTGTGAGCGTCTGGGTGTTTGAGATAATTCACATTAGGGGGCTGCTTGTAAACTAGTGTATTTTAAAACCGCTGTGGTAATGTGTAATATGGTCACTCTGTCAAAATAAAGCATTTGCTTGTAACAAATTATTTAATGAAATATTCAGCATGGGTATAGCAATGAACTGTGCCAAAACCACCGGGGGCCGCCAATAACACATTCTTTAGACTAAAGGCTTTTTATTTTAAACTAAATAAAAGTTGAATCTTTTCAGGCATACTATTCTGATCACACCATTAGATCGCGCTCCGGCGTTTACAATAGAGGCTGTTTACACTTGGCATTAACATGCGTTTTCGTCGAATGGATCACAAGTGGACGACGTTAATGCCAGGTGTAAACGGTGTTCAAAACGTTTTGAGCTCGTCCACTTTCGACCACTTTCAACCACATCCAGAGGTGGTCGAAACCACTTTCGATCGGATCGTTTTGGAGTTGCGGAACGCACATGTGGTTGAATGCGTTCGAACAGCCACACGCGACCGCCTACTCTCCGCCCATTTATCTAATCTGAGGTATTAAACACAAGTTTTACGTCTTTTTGACTTCTGGCATGAACATACGGTGAACAGCGCTATTATTAGATTTTCATTGATAAAAATAAGCGGCTGATCTCCGTAGTTTCGTTTTGAAAGCGTGTGAAAGTTGCGCGATCCTATTTCATCAATTGCTCTGAAAATTCAGAGAAAGCTCTTACATACACATGTACAAAACTCTGTGCAGCATGTTTACTTGCTAAACAAGCAGTGGACTCCGACATAAAATTAGTTTGCGTCCATATAAACTCATAATTACTCCCGCTCGGGTTTGAATGACAGCAGAGAGACTCGCCCACCGTCTCACAGACCACCCCCTCATAGAATTCAGCACAGAAGCGGTCGAAAGTGGACAAAAGAGACGGATTTAAATACCAGGTGTAAACGTAATGTGTCTCTATCCTCCACTTGTGATCCGATCGACGAAAACACATCTTAATACCAAGTGTAAACAGCCCCATAGAGAAAATACGAGGATGCGTGTTCATATCTACCGTTAAGAAACTTTTAAACGATTAAAAACATTTTCATATCATCTTCTGGGTTTGTTTTAAATTAATGACATCTTAAAACCAACTGTGAATATGTGTTTATTACACAATAAATGTAATTCTGTCCGCTCTGACAAAATAAGGGTTAATTTTAGATTTAGGGAATTCTTTAATCAAGTCTCTGATTAAAACACATGAATGCGCGAACCACCGTTGCCAGAGAACGTACGCTGATACGCTCTTATGGCGTTAAGAACCTTTTAAACGTTTTAAGACATTTCAGCCCCTCTACTGGTTTGAATTCATTAATGTCATCTAATATCCAAGTGTGTACATGTGTATTTACGATAAATGTAACACGGTACGCATTGTCAAAATAAAAGGTTTCTTGAACATGGTATTCCAGTGTATGTTTCTAGTCTTGCGAGTGCTCGTCATGTCACATTTATTGATGTGAAAAAAAAAAGTTTGTTGTTTTGTGCGGTCGGGTTCTGGACGGACAGTTTTTATGAGTCTCTCCTCACCATACGTTATCACCCAGCGGCCCTAGTGTGTCTGAACAGCGGTGGTGTTCAGTGGACCGTACTGTTTCTAAAACTCTGTGTTGGTAAAATAAGTGTAATTCAGCCCCATTGACAATAACTAAAAGGTTTATTTTAGATTTTAGTTAGAGCACCAGAGCCTATTTTAGGGGAGACACTGCAAGATCTAAAAGTTTGTAACAGTACAAAATTATTTAATGAAATATTCAGTACGGTTATATTTAAGCAATGAATTGTACCAAAACCACCGTAGGTCGACAATTCTTTAGACTAAAGCCTATTTATTTTAAACTAAATAAAAGCTGATTCGCTTCACGAGATCTGTGAAGCTTTTCAAGCAGAGGGTTCTATTCAAGCCATTAAAGATAGGGGCTCCGGCGTTTACAATAGAACATACGCGTGCACATATCGGCCTTTAAGAAACTTTTAAACGATTAAAGACATTTTCATCTCATATTCTGGGTCTGTTTTAATCTAATGACACCTTAAAACCAACTGTGAATATGTGTTTATTACACAATAAATGTAATTCTGAGCGCTCTGGTTATATAAAAGTTATTTTAGGCATATCATTATCTCATACTCATAAGATAATGATTAAAACATGTTATTGCATAGAGCAATAAACACATGCACTCACATATCTATGGTTTTAAAAACAAACTTTTTAATGTTTAAGACATTTTGACCCCATTTTCTGGTTTTGTGTCCGCTGTGGATCCCAACCTCTAAGTGTTTATTATACAACAAATGCAATTCTGTCCGCATTTCTAGTTTTAGAACGCCTCTGATTTAAACATGTGGGTTTTTAAAATGAAACGGCCATGTGACTTTTATGACAAAAGCTATTCGATCTTAATTTTTTTTGTTTTAACATCCAAACGTTCTTGTACACAATCCATAATTAAACTAGCCTGGTTAGCCAGACCTACATCAAGATGTAAGGTCTGGCAACTCTTCACACAAACGGCTCAATGCAAGGGGCGGGATATAAGGTTGTCCCTCAAAATGCCTCTGCACGCAATAGGATAGCGCTATGACGGATCAGAGCAACGAAGAAGGTGACGTAGTTACCGTAACCAGTCGGCAAAACTCCAAACACATTTTTCTTGCTTAAAAAGGACTTCAGTAGGGTTTATTTGCTATTCTCTCAAAGAAAAACATAAGTCTAAGTCCTCCAGAGTCGCGGCCAAAGCCGCTTCAAAAGATAGCTGTTCGCCAGCAGCAGCAGCCATTCTCTGTTTTCAAGTAGGAACCGTTGCAGCTCTGTCGTCATCATGTTAAGCCCGCCCCACAGACGCTACACACGATGTGATTGGCCTGACCAAATTTTGGTTTTTGGACCGGTTAAGTGTATTGTGAGTGCCTAGACTAAACCCTGGCAGCAAATATATTTTGCGGCCGCTAGGGTGCGTCTAGATTTCTAGGCTATAATTAAACATCTAGGTGTGTATGAGTAAGTTTATATCTAATGTCACATGAGCAGCAACGAGTCGCACATGTGTCTGTGTGTGTGTGTGCATCCAGTCTGTTTATGTGTGTGCGTGTTTATGAGCCCGCGTGTCTATGCAAGGTGTGTGTGTGTGTGTGTGTGTGTGTGTGTGTGTGTGTGTGTGTTTGCTTGCATGGGGGTCTATCATGTCTCTGTTTGTTACTAAAGCTTTGATATTAAGTCTGTGCCCTCATTGACAAAAAGTAAAGGGTTTTTAGATTTAGTCTTCATTACACAGATACTGATTAAATCATGTTATCCATTATTTGCGATTAAAAATTTAAAGAAACTTAAAAGGTTTAAGACATTTTATCTCACATTTTGGTGTTGTTTTTTAATTAATGTAGCCTTAAACCCATCTGTTAACCATTTGGGGAACAATAAAATGTATGCATATATTATTTATCAAAGTTGACGATGTTATAAGCCAGGTTGTCACTAACGTGACAACAAACATTTCTTTAAAGACAAAACATTTAACAATATTGCCATGGCTTACAGAGACACACTAGACTTTTTTTGTGTGTGTGTGTGTGTGTGTGTGTGTGTGTGTGTGTGTGTGTGTGCGTGTGTGTGTGTGGTTTTGTTAAACATGATTGTGTGCTTCCATTAAACTATCTATATCAACAACACCAGATAGGATGTACCTCTACATAACAGTAAAATCATGTACACATATTAAATAGGTAAACCTTAACACTTATTTAAAAAATAAAAATATACTATTCGAACATCCTAACCTGATATTAGGTTAGATTAGGTTTTAAGGTCAATCAGCGTCTTTAGCTTTACGACTTACAGCACAAAACCCCCCAATGACAGGAGCAATGACAGGATTTTTATGAAGTTGAGCAGACCATTGGTTTGCCTGAGGGGTTAGGTTCAACTTAGGTTAACATCTATCAGTGCATAATAAGCAAACATTAAATTATATTTTACCTATGGTTTGTTACTGATGTTCCTAGTTTCGCGTATTTTTCTAAAACAAACTTTTCTTTTCAAACTTAGGCAGCATTCATATATTAGCCTTTTTCATACATTGTAAATAGATTTCTTCACTAGTGTCAACTTATGTGTGAGCTTATGTAAATTCATCAGATGGTCTTACGTGTGTACTTTCTTAGACAAACATTTTGCTTTTCAAACTTAGGCAGTCTTCATACGTTTGTCTTTCGATAAGTTGTTCATAGTTTTTATTTGTTAGTGTCAACTTATGTCTGAGATTTTGTAAATTCATGTTTCTTACTTGTGTATTTTCTTAAACAAACATTTGCTTTTCAAACTTAGCTAGGCTTCACACTTTTGTCTATTCATACACTCGTTCAAAAAATTTTCTTCGCAAGTGTCAACTAATGACTGAGATTTTGTAAATTCATCAGATGTTTCTTACATGTGTATTTTCTTAAACAAACATTTGCTTTTCAAACTTAGCTAGGCTTCACACTTTTGTCTATTCATACACTCGTTCAAAAAATTTTCTTCGCTAGTGTCAACTAATGACTGAGATTTTGTAAACTCATCAGATGTTCTTAGTTGTATCTCCACAGACAATATTATACTTATATCATTCGTCTTGTTTTCTTTTGTAAGTGACAACATATATCTGTGATTGTTTTTATGAACACAGTTGGATTCATTTCTGTAGTTTATGTATGCAAAGTGTTTTAGATTTACTTGATAAATCTTTTACATCAAAACAAACTAGGATAGCAATATGTTTGAATCTGTAACAGGTAATACCACCAATAGCTCGTTGTACATAAAGTCTGCAAAATAATAAAGATTGATTAGGTTTTTATTTAGTAAACCTTTTAACAAAGCGGAGAGGCTGTTGTATGTAACAACAAAGATGCGATGAAACAACGCAAAACAAGAGAGGCTAAGTTTGTTAAACCACATATAAATTAAGATGCATACATCTACAAATGGGCAAAATAAGACAAATAATGCGTGTTTGAGTCGAATTTTTATGAAGAATATGTGACTGTTTATGTCACTGACAAAAGAAAATTTCGCCAACCAAACAATTAGGCTACCAAAAAGCCTGCATGTGTATGACATCAAAGTACTGCAAGAGCACTGAGAATCCCTGTTTTGTTACTTTAATATCATTCAGTATGCGCAGCAGTCGATCACAATCAAGAGCCATTAGGCTTGTTCAACTTTATATGGCGCCACAATAACTGGCAAGTGGATGACATCAAAGTAGGGATGTAAACGGTTAATCGATTATCGATTAATTGTCAACAAGAATTTACTTGATTAAATTAATTGTTGGGTAATTGAACAAGATTCCCGACACAAACTTGAGGCAGCAAAAAAGAAACCAAACATGAGGCGGTCAAAACGGAGTGTAGTGTGGGAGCGTTTCAATTAATAAATGATGACAAAGACGCCTAATGTAAACTCTGCGGTACTACGATGAAGTACAACAGCTCTACAAGTTCACTAAGATACCACCTTCATAACATGCATGCAGCCGTACGTGTTAGCTGCTGTGGTGGGAAGGCGAGTATGTGATCACAGGAAAGCAGAAGACATTACGGGCTGTGTCAGAAATAATTTTTAAGTTTTGTTTGCTGCTTTAAAACTAATTTTGTTTCATATCATTTGTCTCTTATTTAAATCGATGTTTTGTTGATAGGTATTGTGAATATAAATTAATTAAGAACTTTAAAAGCTTCAACGTGCATCTCATTGATACGTAAAAAATAGGCTACACCACCATGCTACCGAATGCCAAAACATGCAGTGAGTATCACTTACTACCAAAAACCAGCCTTGCAGTGCGCAGAAATAAAATTTACACACGCAATCAGAGCAAATTTAACAGCACATTTGATTGCGATGTCCTTATGGCTTTTAAAAATCAACGTCAAATTATTTTTAATAGACTATTTTAGCCGGTCAGGCTTTTTGACGGAGGACACGTGTGAGGGAACACACAAGCACAGAGAACAGCGACAGGTAAAGATCATCTATAAGATCATCAATATGAACTCTGACCAATGAACTATTACAAACAGAACCGCATGAAATGGCTGAACTCGCAATATTAAAACAAGAAGCATTTATGTAGGCTAAAGCTATAGCTACATCACCTCTTATGTTTTAGTTTAGTTAGACTAAGTTTATTATGCAGGGCTTTTTACATCCAAATCCCACTTAAAAAATATAAACGAATAAATTACGTAAAATGTCCTTAAATATGTGCATAGTATATATATCATTTTTAATATATATATATATATATATATATATATATATATATATATATATATATATATATATATATATATATATATATATATATATAGTATATTGTGTTTTGTTGTTTTTTATACCACGTGAGGTGGATCCGCGCAAATAGAAACAGTCAAAACCAGAGAGGTTAAAGGGCTGATACAAATAAAAACATTTGACGATTTTTTAAAACAATCTATTTTATTGATTACTGGAGCAATGTGGCAGGAAATATTGCGAAGCTCAGATATTGTCATTTAATGAACAAGATGTGCTGACGCATTTGTCATGAAGCGCCGTCGTGTGTCTGTTCATTCACAGCACTTTGGTTTCTGACTGGAGCGCGTGACAGAAGAGAAGCGCATACGAGCATTGGTAGCTGTCACTGGTGCTGTTAATAACCTAATTTTTTTGAGCTGCCAAACTCACTCTGTTGAGACATTATAATAAACGCATCTTTGAATAAGCGGTGCAGTGTCTGTTTCTGATGATTTAGCCACACATTTAATAAAAAAATATATTAAAAATAATAGTTTTACTGTAAAAGACACTACTGATACAGTGAGAAATTTACATTCTCAGGAAAATAGCCACTTATCAGTTAATCTTTAATCAATCGATAAGGTCAATCAATTAACGATTAATGAATTAATCGATAATTTCAATCCCTACATCAAAGTACCGCAAGAGTGATTCAAATCGCTCCCGCGGTACCTTGACGTCATCCGCCTGTTGGTTTTTCAGGTGCAGCATGAAGTCGAACACACCTCTTCAGAAACTTAAACAGCAATTGCTCTCGCGTTTCACTGATGTCACGCGCCGATTGATCTGTGCTAAGGTGAATGCCGTCAAATCCTACATCAGGCAATTCACGAGGCTAGATAGGACAATATGTATGTACGCTTCAATTCAGTTCATCTTTATAATTTCCTGAAGGCAACTTTGTTGCAGTGTAAAGGCATATCACATATAAAACACCACATGGACACAATTTACAAAAAAACTACGTTATATTAAAAGCTTTACAGCTGAGGTGTCAAATGAATATTTAAACTGATTTGTTTTTCAAAAAAATTATAAAACATAAGACTTATATGAATAAAAAAATGTATAGACTCATGCAGGCATGTACTGGCCATGGGTTCTACTGGGAGATTCCTTGTGGGCCGCGGTCTGGTTGGGCCGGTGCATTATGTATTTTGTTTTTAAATCATTATTAATCTTAAATATATTCGTAAGTATATTGTTGTATAGTCCAATTCTGGGCTTATGTGTCTCTCTTATGAAGCTGATGTGAGCTGCGAGACTGACAGGTCTAAACCTGTGATGAGCACACGTGACGTGCTTACTGAGCATTGACCAATCAGAATCAAGTTCTACCCTTAAAAAAGCGTCCGTTTTACAACTGCAGCGATGTGGTGATGTCCAACGAAATTTAATATGCTAAGAATAAAATCTCTAAGCGTAAAAGGAGGGGCTGAAAAGTTGAGAGCGAGAAAACGACAAGCACTTGAGGCAGATGCCACCAAATGTGTCAAGATAAATTATTTATTTGCTGGAAGGCCGGCAAAAGACTTAAAAGAAGATGTCAGCAGGGCGTGCCTAACTGCTGAGATAAGACAGACATTTAATGATATACTTAGGCTACTGCATTGTTTTGTTTCAAAAAGTTACGATATTCCAGCTGTAATAGGCCAGCACTCACTGATCTACACTCACCGGTCACTTTATTAGGTACACCTTACTAGTACCGGGTTGGACCCTCTTTTGCCTTCAGGACTGCCTTAATCCTTCATGGCACAGATTCAACAAGGTACTGGAAATGTTTCTCTGAGATTTTGGTCCATATTGACATGATAACATCACGCAGTAGCTGCAGATTTGTCAGCTGCACATCCAGGGCACGAAGCTCTCGTTCCACCACATCCCAAAGAGTGTAGAGTGTACCTGTATATGGCCGGTGAGTGTATATAAATGATATGACAGATTGTGTGTGTGTGTGTGTGCGCGCGTGTGTGTGTGTGTGTGTGTGTGTGTGTTTCAAAAAGTTGTGTGTGTGTGTGTGTGTGTGTACCTGGTAATTATCATGTTGTGGGCCCCAATTGTCCCCACAAAGATAGCAATACCACTGTTTTTGTGACCTTGTGGGGACATTTGGATGTCCCCATGAGGAAACAAGCTTATAAATCAAACAGAATGATGTATCTTGAAAATGTGAAGTATCAGAAAGTTTTCTGTGAAGGTTGGGGTTAGGGAATGGGGTAGGTTAGGGAATAGAATATACAGTTTATACAGTATAAAATGCATTATGTCTATGGAATGTCCCCACAAAACATGGAAACCAGAATTTGTGTGTGTGTGTGTGTCTCTGTGTGTGTGTGTGTGTGTGTGTGTGTGTGTGTGTGTGTGCGCATGTACAGTATGTGTGTGTTTACATGCATAGTGGGCCAGATGAAGTCCAGGGCTGGACTGGGACAAAAAAATCTGCCCTTGACTTCATCCAGACCGGCCCACTATTCATGAGATTAAAGACTGTTGGTTAGATATACCCAAAACAAATTTAATCAGAATTTTTATCATCAGACACATCAGAGCCAGTGGCAAATTATAGAAGTGGCCCAGATCAGGCTGTGTTCAGCGGGTTAAATGAGCGCTGGCTCTCGCTGGTCGCTCCTGGAACTCACATGACAGAATTCTAAAAAGTAGAATGTAAAGTAGGCACTAACTTTGCAAATTTGAATATAATACATATATATTCTCACCTGAAGTAACCATAAAACTACACTTTGTGACCCAGTAAGAGTAATATTGAGAAATGGCTATTACATCTATTGAGTTATTAGGGCATTCAAAACAAGCAGCTGAAAGTGTTATCTTTAATTCTGGCCTTCAATCTGTGTGGATGGAACGTAGTTCACCAACAAAGAGGCTTTAAAAATAACTCAGTTTTTGTTTTCTAGTTTTCTTTATTCAAACTAGGGATGTCAAAATATGCAATTTCCCATATTCGATGATCATTTAAATTAACGATCAATCAATCGAATAATCGTTAACAGTAATAGTGCAATAAGCCATTACAGCAGTGACATATAGCCAATGACATAAAAGTGTGCGTAAAAATGCCAGCTTCCTCACGCGAATTAAAAGTTTTTATTTTGTCTAAATAATATGCTAGTGGGATTGTAAAATGAGTCAATGTAGTTGGTGTTTTGATAAAATTCATCAATTGAATCTCGTAATGAAATATAATGACTAATAGACACAGTAAACTCCGCCTCATAACGGGCACTCCGCACAGTCGGATGAAAGTCCGTGCGTCCATGACAAAATAAGTTTTCATTATCATCAAGTGTTATTTTTCTAGTTGTTCACCTTGCTTTCTGAGTCGTTGATACATCACTTGTTGTAATTATATCCAAGAAGCACACAAAGGGCATTTTTCCCGCCGTCACATCAGCTTTAGACCTGCGGCGTACTTTCAGCAAAGACGCTTATTATGAAGACTTCATAATTAGAAAATCCGTTAAGCGTGTAGCGCCTCAGCCAGTAATCATGATGATCAATGATATATGTTGCGGGAGTTCAGAGTGTAACGACAGTCAGTTACAGTTTACATTTAACAGTTTCTTGCCAGAATTTAAGTTTTACATTTTAATCTGTTTATTAAAAACGGCTTCTGGTCTCCTTCCCTGTGTAAAGCAGCGTTAGCAGCGTTGCTATGCTAATCTTGCAGGCTTCCCTGAAGAGGGTCTTTGCTTTCAGTATCCTAACTGTGTTTAGATTTTCTGCATCAGAACCTCTCAGATCCACTGCGGATGCCATTTCGTTGCGTTAGCAGCCAGCCTCGTCTCGAATGAGGTTATAAAGCCCATGTGAGTGTTTGGCATCAAGCATCGTTGTGATCATGGCTAGTTTAACTTCTTCGCGCTTGTTTAATTTTTTCACCAGCTGTGTATGTGCTTTGCGCAGGCGCCGGACACACGTGCTTGCTTTGTCGACAATCGTTAATTTTTATCGATTTAATTCTTATCGACAATTAATCGAAGATCGATTAATTGTTAACATCCCTAATTCAAACTTGTGCCATAAACTGTTGTAATATTAATAATAATATAATTATATCGCTCTCTGAGTCAAGTGATAAAGCTCTATATCATCACAGCTGTGATTGCCTCCTCTATGGCCTTGTGCTTCTGGCTTAATCACAACTGTGCTGATATAGAGCTAGATCACAAAAACTACAAGAGCTACATTGCTTTAATATAACTCTGAAGAAAGAAGACATAAATATCTTGCATGACAAGGGGTGGGTAAATAATCATTTTTTTTTTTAATTTTGGGGGTAAACTATTATATTAATGACTCTGAATTAAGTAATCACAGTGAAGCACCTTGAGCAACTCTCATGTTCTTGCTACATAAATAAATTTGTGCAAAAAACTGTTGTTTCTGCAGTTATCTTTGGCTTAAACAGAAGAAAAGTCAGAGTTAAACACAGTGTGAAAATCTCCACTGTAAGTTAATAGTCATAAATCACTCTTACATCTACAGTATACTGTCAACAGATGATCATAAAATCATTATTATACTGAAACATTTCAGTTACTCACCTCTGACATGAACTCTGAATTTCTTGTATGAGGTTTCTCTATCTCTGATGATCCTCAGTGTATAAACTCCAGCGTGTTTCTGTCTGATGTTTCTGATGTTGAGATCTCCAGTCTGAGGATTCAGCTTCAGTTTATCTCTGAATAGATCATCATCACCATCAGATGTACTGAAGATATTGTTAGCAGGATTGATTTTAGCTATGGGAGTTTCTTTATCTCCAAATCTCCACTCTATCACATCAACTCTCTGTATGTCATTAACTTCAGTCTTCAGAGGGACAGATTCTCCCTCATATACTACAATTCTCTCTGTAACAGCAGAACATAGAAACACAGAACACAAATAAGATCAATCATTTGCTTTAGACCCATCAAACATATTATTTATTCACTGAAAAACTCTGCATAAACCCTAAATTCAAAACCAGAATATTAGCAATAACCCGGTTGCTCATGACCATGTAAACACAGACAAAAACATGAATATGCTCATATTCCTGTTTTTAAAAACTTGAATATGATCCCTGGGTTACCTCTTTTCTAACCCGAAATTTTTGTCATGTAAGCGCATATCGGCATATCCCCACCTCCTAGCTGCTACAAGCACACTCTAAAACCTCATTCACACAGACCTCTGGTCCCAGAAAATACCCATAAAATTGCCAGACAAGCGTCTGTGTGAACAAAAACTCGTTCCGTTAATCTTCTGGGATCGTTGCCGGAAAGAGGACCTAGTAAGATACGCGACGAGAAATGTCAGCAAACTGGACTAAAGCAGATATCAGGTAAGTTAGCTCATTACTTACTGCGTTGAAACGGAGATCATTCAGCAGCATAAAAGAATATTGCGTCACGTGCTCATTTGAGCTATAATAAACGAAAATACCCGCGCGTCATCCCAACAAGTCGTTCAGCTCCTCAAAATGCAGGTTTTAAATGCATATAAACAATCACGATGAGAAATGTCTGAAAACTGTATTAAAGCAGAGCTCAGGGAGCTTGTCAAATATCCACTCTGAAGCTGAGATCATTCACCAGCATTAGAACGGTGCGTCACGCGCTCCTTAATAATCTTATCATAAACAAAAGTGCACGCGCGTGGTTCTTGGAGGGAGAAATAATATATAATATGCAAACTTCAGACGCTGCGCAGAAGAGAGGGCAGGACTTTCAATAGGTCACGTGTCTTTCCGGGACGTCACATGCCGGATAAACTTGGCAGTGTGAATGAAAAAAAATCTAACTATTCCGGAAAAATCCAGGATTCATATGCCGTGTATTTTACGGAATTTGTGTGTGAAAAGGGCTTATAAGTGGCGTTGGTGGGTAGAGTACAATGCCCCGCCCCTCCCCCTGCCTGCAGAAGAGTGTCTGATACCAGGCACTGTTGCGCTTTTCAACCACATGGGGGAGCTTTAAAATAAGTTTGTTTTTAGTTAGTTATTTAATGCTATAAAAACGGTTGTGTCATGTCATGATTGACAGCTGTGATATGCGCATTCTGCAAGAGCGAGGGCAGGGCCTTGATTTCACGGCTTTAATTCCTGCTCACTACTACGCAGGACTGGTCCCGAAATTGCTACTGCTCAGATTCAAGACCCAAGATATCAGCGCTGTATCGGGAGACTGGCGGCTTCACTTTTCACCAATGGAGGAGAGCGAACGGGCGTTGTCCATATTTTTTTTACAGTCTATGGGCGAGACGCAGCACAGCACCACACTTTTGGAGCGAGGAGGAAACCAATCACTATCTCCCCCGAATTGCAATCTGCCCCGAACTATTCATTATCCATGTGCTGCTGTTGTTGTTGTCTTTGGATAAAGGATAAAGAATTGGAAAGGACGCATATTGTGTCTTAAGGTTGTCTGTTGTTTCAACCATTTGTTCAAACAAATCCAGCCCAGTCTCCTGAAGATGCGTAAATAGCACGAAGTGTAAAACTCGTGCAATACATACGCCAAATTCCACTTTGGCGTGCATATGATACGCAAGTCCTTCCCATTCACTTAAACGGGGCATCTTTTTTTGTCGTTTTATTTATTGGTTTCTCAATTTTTTTGCTTTTTTTTACCATTTTTGCTTGGGTTTAGGGTTAGAACAACTTTTTGTTATATAAAATGACATCCTACCCCAAACCCCAACTCTAACCCCAACTCCAAGCGACCATGGCTTAAATTTGGACAAAAACATGGAGAAACCTGTATATTAAATAACCTCATTAAGCAAATAAATGCACTTTGTTTTTATGAGAGAACATTTAATTTAAAAACCTTTCTGCAGGCCAGTAGGCCTGTACATTATTATTTAATATACAGAGGAGTCAAATTTTATTTTATACTGTGCATTGTTGCAATGTGCTATATAAATATTTGCATAATTTGTAATTGATTTTTTCTTTGAAACTTTAATATTAAAGGGATAGTTCGGCCAAAATGATATTAAACTCACCATTTACTCATCCCCAAGCTGTCCGAGATGCATATGTCCAACATTTTTAGACAAACACATTTTCAGTTATTTTAGAAAATGTTTTAGATCTTTCAGTTGATCAACTGGAAAGTTACACGCTCCACGTCCTTCGAGTCAAAAAAATGTGTATCCATACTTCACAAAATGAATCCAAATGGCTCCGCAATGATAAACAAAGTCCTTCTGAGGGTAATCTGCACAGTGTTGTTGTAGAAATAGCCACATTTAAAACTTTATAAATGAAAATAACTAGCTTCCGGTAACGCTGCCATCTTTGTCACATTCACATTCAAGATGAGCGCATATGCAGTTTATGGAGAATTCTGTGCTGCTGCTCTCTGCCCCCGCCCTCCGAATTTGTTATACGTCACTAAGAAAAGTGTGTACACTACGCTGATACTCTCTCCTGAATACAGAGAAGTCAAAGATGGCGGCGTTATCGGAAGCTAGTTATTTTCATTTTTATAGTTAAATATGGATATTTCTACAACAACACTGCGCAGATTACCCTCAGAAGGCCTTTAACCATAAATGCCATGATACTAATAATTGGCATAATTTCTTTCAGTGTTTCAGCCTTGGTTTCTCTTTTTTCGGTCTTCGGTTTTAGCCAAGAATTTTCATTTAGGTACATCCCTACTTTATATTGAATATTTTATTTGCTGTTTATACTGTATGCCCAAAAATTATGGGAAACATAAGCCTATATTATTAAAATAACACTAGTTTCACTTCTTCATGTCAGCCCCTGATCGGTCTGTGCAGTGCTGCATGAAGTCGAACACATCTCATGTTTCCTTACTAGATGCAAAGATTTAATTTAAGTGATTATGGATGGTTTGTCGGTCCATACTGAACACAATTAATTACAAAACACACTGGCCCTCATTTATCAAAAGTGCGTACACCAAAATTCCAGCCTACACCTGGCGTACACCCAAAACCACGGTGACTTTGAGATTTATCAACATGGACGTTGGCGTACGGTACGCTTAAATCCCACACCTGCTCAGGAGGTGGTGTACGCACATTTTGAGTTAGTGCAGAAATGCGCAAACACTTCCACCACAAAACGCACTGACAAACTAAAATATATGATATATTATGACCCACTGTAAAAAAACATAATAATTACAAACTTCAGTGTTTATTTTTATGCAACATGGACTTCAATGTTTAATTTGAGAGACTTTACCAAAGCATTTGATTTGTATGCATATGTATTCCTTCAGTTGAGAGCCTGGGCGCTTTACCTGATGTTTCAGAGCGAGCATGTGAACGGAGCTTAGTGGGAGCGGAGCGTTGAGCGGTGCGGTAATATTACCATCAAAGCGCCTTTCTAAAAAGTCTGCTCGCTCAGCACCGCTCGTTGAACCCAGAACGCCCTTTGATAATTTGCTAGTTCGAGAATCTGTAAAAACGTCTAGCAATAAGTTGTGGAATTCAAGCCTTATACATAAATGTCAAGTAAAAATCAAAGTTAAGATTGGACAGGAAGAAAACATTAAAAGGAAGTGCGGAGAGACTGTAAAAGTTAGCAAATATTCATCCTGGAATCTGAAGCGGCACATTGCAAGAAAGCACAAGGATGTGCTACGAAAACATGGTAATAATGCATCAAAAGGTAAGCAAGTTACATACCATTCGATGATAAATAAATAGCTAAACATGAATAGGTAAAGTAAAATGTTTGTGTTGAATGGAGCCATAAATCCGATCATGATGACATGCGGACAAAATCATGGCCACGAATTATCTTTTATGCTACATTATGGACACTTCTTTTTCTTATTTAGAATAATTTATAAAATAATTTTGTTTCTTTCCACTTCCCCGGTTTGTCTTCTTTGCCGTCTTCCATGTGTCAATGGCGTAAAATGAGGGCGTGGGGGAGGTGGAGACTTGAATTTATATGGGTGTGTTATTCTAATGACGATCGTTTTCAGCCGCGGCATTTATGAAGGGCAGATATTGCGTACACCTGAATATCAACGGTACGCACAGTTTCATAAATCTGGCGGTGAGAGGAGTGTAAGCATAATCTTACGGCAACATATACGCCCGTTTCTACGCAAGAATGATAAATGAGGGCCAATAAATCATAATTCTCTGTGCGTACTCAAGTACTGCAGATAAGGAGCACACACACACACACACACACACACACACACACACACACACACACACACACACACACACACACACACACACACACACACACACAGAGACTTGTTACGGGCTGCACAATAAATTACATGCCATTGTCATGCACAGAACAGGCTTTACTGGCGAGATGCGCATGATAATCGCATGTGTAGGGCTGGGTATTGTTTAAAATCTTTCGATCCGGTGCCAAATTCAATACCTTGGTTTCGAAACCGATTCCTAATTATACTTCTTCGGTATTTTGCCATTTGTTTTAAAATCCATTCAAACATCAACAAAAATGAGGATTATGAAAATAAGGAAACAAAAATAAAGAAATTAAGAATAGAATTAAAACTGCTTTATTTTATGAAATGTAAAATGTGTTTTAGCTTGGACTAACAGTATTTAAATAAGTGGGTTCATTATAGCTGCAACTTTGACAAAAAGTTAAAATATTTAAATGAGTTTTACTGGGAAGATTTGTATGCATGTTTGTTTTTGTAAACAAAGAACTGTAATACTCAACTTAATAATTTTCAAAATATTACATTTGGGATTTTTAAAATGAGTAGAAAATGCGTTCAATGTAATTTCATTCAAGTGAAATTAGCAAACCAGTTAAATGGAATTCTAGTTTGTTTTAAATAACGAGCCAGGCTTGTAAGCATTGTTGGGCTACGCGTGTGTGTCAAGTTTAAACCATAAACTGTAAACGCTTCGTCCATTTTGGGAGACGAGGGCATTAAGTCTTGTGATGTGGAGAGACAGGCGCGAGTATTTCATAAGCATTGAGAGCTGCACGCGTGGGTCAAATTTAAACACCTTGTCTGAGAGTGTTGTGGGAGACGCGCATGCGAAATCTTGCAATGCTGCAAAACTAGGCGCGAGTTTTTGGGCTTTAAGCATTGAAAGACACAGGCTGCATGCGTGCTTTAAATTGAAACCCCTTGTCAGTTTTGGAGAAGCGCCGTTTTGGTTGAAGTGACTTTCACAGAGACAGCACGGCCATACTTGCGCTCACTCAATTGGTTAGACCGTCACAAAGCCTTTCTGTATATTTCTCATATTGCATTCTTTAAGGGTGTCGCGACTATGATTTTAAATTGAAATCGATCGAAATTAAGTCACAACCTCGAACTTCGAATTAAACAATGGGATTGTCGATGCTGCCACGCCAAGAAGTCACGTCCGGTCGGCTTGCCAAGCGGGGAAAAACTGTCAGAGGTTCCTTTAAAAACACCAGTTCAGCGGAAAGCGATTTATATGTTAAACACGAGGGATGTATTGCTACAACTCCTTGAAATGCATATCATAAACAGGATTACTAGTGATCTGACTTCGGACAGAGCGCAGCTCTTTGCACGTGCGCAAGACTAAAAGAGGCAACAATGCAGTGGGTTATATTTTAAACAAAAGGGATAGTTGGCCTCGGCTCACATGAAACACATAAAACTGAACAAATACGAAAGGATTACTACTTTAGTTTATGTTTAGACTTCGGACAGATGCGAGAACGTGTGCACGTAAGACAGAGAGAAGCGGAGCTGCTTATGACGCGCTGGATTTATTTCAGATGCTAGGAGTCCAAGACGCGTGCATTAATGCTGCCTTCATGTGCTATGGGAAAAAAGAATTTTTCAGTTGTAAACTGGTATTTACCAGTGTGTTGTGTTCAAGTGCTTTTGTTGTCGTACTTTAGGGAAAATACATTCACGTGAGTAAATTGCCTGATTGCTCATTACTAGGACGCTCCCATTGACTGCTAGCTAGCATCTGCACAAAACCAAAACAGTATTTTTAAAACTGACACTGAGTGTTAACGCATTGTATTACAATTGTCAATGACACAACATTGTATAGGCTTCAAAAACTATGTGCTACTGCTAACAGTAGCAAAAAACATTTAGTAGTGTACAATGTTTATCATTCACTGCTCTTCTGTTGCTCTCCACCATTTTCAAAGGTCAAAGGTTATCTCATCTCGGCAACTCGTGCATCAAAATATTCTACGAGTTGCCAGTAGAAAATACTACATGAGGGGGTGTTCATGTGCATTTTCCATGTCGGCTTTTGGTATTTACCATAATTACCATAGCACGTGAAGGCAGCATAAGTCCATGTGCGTACAAGAAGGAATCCTTTCTCTGCAAACTCTCTCGCGTAAAGTGAAGCCCACAAACACCCATGCGATGAAAAGCACGCAATGTACATGTTAATGTGAAACTATAATAATAATAATAATAATAATAATAATAATAATAATAATAATATTAATAATAATAATAATTAATAATGGCATAGCATTTTTTTGTATTAAAAAAAAGAAACAGAGAATCGAATCGAATCTTGATCTTGGAATCGAAAATGTGATCTCTGCTGTCTGCCGCAATGTCGCAGAAATACAAACCATTTCTAAAATAGAAATGTGAGGGCACCGTATCATGTATTAAGGTCAGTTTAAATATACCATTACACCTGCGTGCCGTCTCAATTTCACTCCTTGGTCAGACCCGTTTGCGTATATATCAACTAGGAATGCTCCAATCGATCGTCTGCAGATCGGTATCGGCCGATAATGGCATTAAATGACTCGATCGGTACTCGCTAAATTTGCTGATCTCATGAACCATTCTTTCCGTTTACTTGTCATCGTATGGGTTCCTGAATGCGGCTGCAGTTAGAGAGCATTTTTATGTAGTGTGAACATTTTTATAACCCAATGCTCATGTGCGACATCCAGATTTGGATTTCTCTCTTTGCCTTTACAAAGATATATGTATTTACTATGAGGACATGGTCAACAGCGCGAGGCGTCTTCACATCCCCATCAAACGGTTAAGTCAAAAATGTGGATATTTTGTGGTTGCATGCGGTAAACTTTTCAATACTACCCCTAGGATATTCATGCGATGAGACCAGACTTGGCCAACATGATGCAGAGACATTGGAGATACTAAATTGCGAACAGATTTTTGATATCTCAAACGCTGTTGCTATGGCATCGTGTCAAATTGTACTTTTATTTTAAGCATATTTAGGGCTCTTGGCGTGCTTAGAGTAACTTAAAATTTGGCAAACACATCAGAGTTGTCAGCTGTTAAGTGTGGACAAAAAAGTTAGCCAAAAGAGTTTCTCTTGAGTGGCTTACTAGCGCCCCCGTTCATCTTAAATGTGAAGTCCCCAAACGGGTCAGTAACGACATAAAATTGTTCACCGAAATTTACCCACTTGATGCACTTGCCCACCAGGCATTTTTTTCTGAAAGGCACCGTATAGCGATAAAAAACAAACTTGCAAGGGCCCGCCATCGCTGCTTGCAGCTATATTTTGTTTTGAATTTATTTACTATTTATTTTTATACAACAGTTCTTTCTGGTTCTCGAATCTGATTGGCTTAGAGCTATGGGATATTGTACTGATAACGGCACAGTAACCGCTTCACTTTCGTATCATTCCGCCAACTAGTGAATGGAGGTCCTAAACAGGCTCATCTCTGAATGGAAAAACACAGAGGCCCTGTTTTTAAACACTCTCCGTGTGTCTCATTAGTTCACTAGCTCAAATCAGTCTGTGAATCCCCAATCGGAAGTTATTATTCCGTCAAAGATCAGCGCTCTTGGATATTACGTTAAAGTTAATGGGAGAAATGTCTTGTCACATCGTTTGGACGATTAACACTTGGAAAGAGGAATATAAACACTCGTTTTTTCTGGAGCTATATCTCTTCTCAGAACGCGAAAACACCGTGGAACTGCAGGTAAGCACCGCAGCTTTTAAATGTGGACATTGATCATTTACTTTATCGTGACGTGACTATTAAAACATGTTATGAGATATCGCCACTGGTATATTTATAAGCAGCATGCAAAAACATCTCTCTGACACTTATAAAAAACAGTTTTATATAGTACTGACAAGAACTATGTCTAATAATAACCGAGTGCTCGTATCGCGTTAAGATGAAATAGTAAACCAAAAGTAACATTATACAAGTATAGTTTTATTAACTTTTACCTCGCACCAAAACAATAACAACACAAAAGACACTAAATATGAATAAGAAAACAAGGAATAGTTTCATCATGACACCAAATACTGCTGATTTGATCTCATTTTTGACCATCAGGCCAACATGAGAGCCAAGGAATCCCTGTCAGAGATGTAGCCCAGAGAGGGCGGTGGTCAGCGGGGCGAGTGAACACTGACGTCCGCTCATGCTTTGGTTCTCATACGCACCGAATCTTACTAAGCAAACGTTCAAACAGGTGCTATTTTTACTAATCGACTGTAGATTTAAATATAATACATATATATTCTCGACTGAACTAATCTTAAAACTACACTTTGTGATCAAGAAATTGTAATATTTAAAAACGGCGAATCTGTCCATTGAGTTAATATGAGATTCAAAGCAGCCGAAAGTGTTACCTGTCATTCTGGCTGCCCTCAAATCCGTGGCGGAAGAAGTAGTTCTCAAACAAAGAGGCTTTTAAAATTACTCCGTTGTTGTTTTCTAGTTTTCGTTTTTCAAACGTGTGCCGTCGAACTGTTGTATAAAAGCAATATCGCTCTCGGAGTCATGTGATATAGCTCTATATCATCACGGCTGTGATTGCCTCTGGCCTAATCACAGCTGTTATGATATAGAGCTATATCACAACCCTACTCGAGCGATATTGCTTAATTAATACGTTTGTTCTACAAGGGTGAATTGAGAATATTCTCTAGGCTACTAATTTACTAGTTCTCTAGGCCTTGTTTGTTACAGATTTTAAAGCAATGTAGTTAAAATGTTTATCTGAATTGATTGTCAACTGACAATAAAGTTGTCATTTAGAATTAACATAATTGCTAAGTATTATAGTTAAAATCTTTAAAGACACATTGAATTAGTTGTACAGATGATAATAAAATCATTATTACACTGAAAGATTTGAGTTACTCACCTCTGACAAACACACTGAATCTCCTGTGTGAGGTTTTTCCTCCTCTGATGATCTTCAGTTTATAAACTCCAGTGTGTTTCACTCTGAAGTCACTGATGGTGAGATCTCCAGTCTGATGATTCAGCTTCAGTTTATCTCTGAATAGATCATCATCACCATCATATGTACTGAAGATATTGTTGGCAGGATTGATTTTAGCTATGAGAGTTTCTCCAAATCTCCACTCTATCACATCATCTCTATTTATGTCTTTAATTTTAGTCTTCAGATCAACAGATTCTCCCTCATACACTTCCAGTATTTTTGTTTCACCTGTAACAGCAGCAGACAGAAACAGAAAGACAGAAATGAAATCAATTCAGGTGATTTTCATCTATTAAGTGTGTTATTTACTGATTATAAACATCAGCTCATATTCTCATAAATTAATTTCTGTTTATTAACTCAACCTTTCAGATTCTCTATCAGTATATAAATCTAACTACAAGTATAACATCTATTATGTGTATGAAATATCATAACTCTACTAACAGTGTACACACTTGGGAGGTTTGGTTGTGTGTTTGATCATCTGTTATTTCATCAATATATCTCATTTAACGTGGAACTGGTGATGTCATCAGTGACCACGTTTACATGCACAATGCAATTAAAATGGGATTTTGGCAATACCGTGATTATACTTTACCACATGTAAACACAATATTTCAGTAAAAATAATGTGATTAAGCTCATAATTGCTGTAAGTGAAGCAGATGAGCATATGCGCTTAACCATTTCGGTTGGTGGACGAGCCATGCCGATCCGTAAAAACAACAAGTGAGGAACATTTTTGAAAACACGTTCTTGTGGTGTACTGGTAGCGCATATTGATACTTTTTCGCAACATTGAGTGACCAAGAGAGAACGGCCATTTTTCAATCCGAAGGCTGTACCCTCCAGAGGCCGCATATGCAGGATGCATATCACATCAAGCCTGGTTTATTTCAGTAAACTAAGCATTACATTTGCAAGTCATAAGCATATTACAACAATTTACCATTAACAAAGAATAATATTCAACTTTATAATTGTTAATATTCTGAAATAAGTCTTTGATGACATTCAGTTTACAAATGCTTCCCACGGAGGCTGCAGCCTTCGGATTGAGAAACGACCAATATCTTTTCTCATTGTTCCATCCCCAATCCAGCGGGTCATCACTGATATCATTTGCCTCTCCTTGCAAATAGCGCACAAACTCTGCTTAACGTTTGCATTCACACAAACTTGAAGTCATCTTGCTGGGCTACATTGTACTTCATATTTTTTTATAGTTTGTGACGTGCACACCATCACGGTTGTGCGGTGGTTATGACAATTGTCACAGGCCAAGTTGTGTGCAGTCTGCCTTCATCCAGAAACAGCTCAAATAACACGACAGCAGCGTATATAACCGCTACAAACACTGTCATAATATTTCTGTCTTCATCACGGCACAGAATAATGAAATGTGTGCATAAGAACGTGTTTGTCATTTACCGTAAATAAATTAAAACAGGACAGTATATGTTAGTTCATCATTTGTACTCTGCATTGGGCTATGTGTGAATAATCAGAAAATAAAAACTGCAAGTATTGGGGGGTGAAGAGGTTATCTCCAGTCATGTGCCATTCACTTTAAAATATTAAAAAATAATGCACACCTAAGATGGTAATGCGGCACAACCTGAAGTGAAGTTAGGGGGCGTGCACACCAACGCTTTTACGCCCGCGGCCGGCGCATGTTTTCAATTATTTCCAATGGAAGCTCGGCGTTTTTCAAATAAGCCAGCAGCTAGCGGGTTTTTTCCGCGCTGAAAACCGGCGCTCGGCGGTTTTTCCGCGCTCGGCGCTGAGCGTCCAGAGTTGAAAGAGATTCAACTTTGGGAGAAAAGCTCCGCTCGTCAATGTCAGTTCTCACACGGCCGCCCAATCACAGTGGAGGAGGGGCGGGACATTACCACAGCAACCAACCGGCTCGCAGCTGAAGTATCACAGCTACCAAAGCGCTCTGCTGAAGAAAGCTGGCACTCAGCTGAAAAACAGCTGGCATTCGGCGTCCTCAAGGCGTTTTCAGCCGCGTTTAAAAGTTTTGGTGTGTCCAGCCCCTTACACCGCAGGTGCGCATTTTTTCAAATAATTCAAAGGACTCAATTATTCCTCTCATACAGTACCATGGTTCCCACAAACATTGCTCTAGTGCACATGTGTCAAATACAAGGCCCGCGAGCCAAATCAGGCCCGTGGCACATTTTCATCCGGCCCGCGCAATGATATAAGTTTTTAATTAATATTGGCCTGCTTCAATTCAGAATGTGCAGCATTTCACTACAATTCCCAGGACACACTGCACGCCAAACATGTGATCTCCGCATCTAGCACGAGACAGCTCTAGTCCAGCAGCGCACTGACAGGATTCCAGCATTACTGAAACGGTTACAGCAGCATCACTGTTCTTTTTTCTTTTTTTAACCAAAAACGTGGTCAGTCAGCCAGAAAAAGTCAGGGCGTTTATGCCTTTGTCAGGTGAGAGTTTGTATCAGCCAATGTTACTTAGTGTTATTTCATTATGGCCCATTCGATCTTGAACATTTAGAAAAAATAAACAAACAGTTAAACATGACGAGCGGACATTTCAGGAAGAAAGGACGTTTCTTTCTGTCAAGTCAGCAGATGAGTGGTATGTTTATCATTAATTATCACAATGTGATGCACGCAGGTATAAATATGAAACTATAAATAGAACTACCAAAAAAGAAAAGACTGATGAATCAGTAAAGATATTTAAATAACAATGAAATCTTGTCGCCATAAAAGCTGCTTTGAATAGAAAACGCAAGCTAGGAACATATACCAATATTCAGGTAACAACACTGAATGTCAACAATAATTTTCTTCAAAAGATCTTGATGTCCGTCTGTTTCATGTGTTTTTTACTTATTACTTATTTTATTTAACATGAATTTATCCAAGAATCACTAAATGAGATTAATCGCTAATAGTATTGGCTTTCCTTTTCTCAGTCCCGCCCCCCAACCTCCGTCACTTTATGATTGGTTTGTCTTTACTTGCTAAACGTGACGTAAGCTCCATTCGTTTGAAACAAAGCGCCAGTCTGACATGATGTGAATGATTATGCATGCAGGCTACCGGTAAATGAGTGAGGAAAAAACATTCTTATATTAACAGTTTTATGCACACAATACAGGACACATAATGATTCAGGGACAGTGTTTTTCATGGCAATCCCATATTAACCTAAGGAGTTGCAAACAAGTTGTAACACTATAGTGCACACTGAGCTGTCAGCATGTAGTTTAACTAAAGAAAGCACCAAAAATAAAATAATTGCTAACTACAGTAGTTAGTAATTATTATTTTTGGTTTGTGTTTTTTTGTGATGGCTGTTGAAGTATAATGTTTTATATTTTTTTCTGCTGGAGCAAATTGGGAGGAAATCTGATGGTGCAGTATTGTATTTGCCCAGTCAGAATCTTCATTGGCATCACAAAAAAGTACAAAATAAAATACAAATAAAATATGCCTATTTTATATTTGTTGTTTTTGACATGTAAAATTAATAAATGACACCTAAGATTAAGATAATAACATTATTTACATCCCCACAAATGTCAAAATCAAAATTATACACTTGCTTTAGCTAAATGACTGTACTCATTAGTGTTCAAAATGTATATTTGCAAAGAAAATTTAATGGTTTTATTTATTACTGTGTATATGTTCATATAAGGGGACTTATTCAATTAAGTAAATTAAATTCTTTACTTATGAGCAGTTTGTGGCCTAGTTGTATCTTAGTTTGTATTGGTAATGTCAGCATGATAATGTTTGGCACTCATAAGGGGACATTTTTTACGATCCGGTCCTCAGCTTAAATGGATTTTACACCCCTGCTCTAGTGGTTATTTTAACACATTTGACAGGTTATGTGTGTGTTTTACAGAAAAATAATCAACACCCATGGAACATTTCTAGAATTGATCAGAATACAGAATTCAAGTCTAATAAGTTGTCAGACAAGGTCGCGGCTAGGGTTTAACTGTGTGCGCTGACATCATGGGTAGGGCTGCATGATATTAAGAAAACATACTACTGATTTTACTGTTGGATGTTGCAATAACGACATGTCTTGCGATATGTCTTCCTAGTGAAATGCTATTTCTATTTGCTTTTTTAGTAATTTAGATATGTAATTAAGATACTGAAATAAACAGGTAATACACATTCTTCTGATGTAATTAAATCTAATTCAGGCTAAAAAAACGTTTTCAGTTGTACTGTAGTTTTCCTCGCTTGTCTCTACTACTGCCAAATGTATTTTCCACTCTTTGCTTGTAGCCGCTATGTTGACCTTTGCGTCCGTGGTCTAGCCAATAGTATAACAGTAAGCAGTATTTCCTAAAGATCTGAAATACACTCGTGGTGGGTAGCCAATGAAACAGTCAATCATTACCCACAGACAAAAAAGGTCTACTATACGTGTGAAAACCACTAGTAATGTGTCACCATAACCCAATACTTTGATTTATTGAACATTTATATTAATTTCATAAATCCAATTAGGGGTGGGCGATATGACCAAAATCTTATATCACAATAGGGTTCATTTTATATCATGATAATGATATGTATCAAGGTAGAGTTTTCTTTTTCTTTTAACGCTTTCGCCGCCATTGACAAGCTATCTCGTCAATCAAGAGAAAACGGGGGGTTAGCTATAAGTGCTCGTTCAGTAAAATGGGCTTGACATTGAAGAAGTTTGTTTTAATCCCAATAGAAAGTAATAAAGTATAATCTACATGAATATGTAATATACCTTCCGATTCGGTCTCACTCATGATGTCATCATTCGCCACGTATTCGCCTATACTATACTTTAAGACAGGCTAGTTTTACAGATTATTAAGATGTGCAAACGCTGTGGCATTCTTCCCCATATTATCTTTTTACGACGCAGCATTGAGTTACCATGTAAGGGAACCAAGGCAATGTGATCAGGCCTTGTAAGTACAAGCTATTTTTGGTACCCAAAACCCAAGACATACATTAAAAACATTTTTAAATAGTAAACATAACAACATACAGCAGGGAAAATAAGTATTTGACACATCAGCATTTTTATCAGTAAGGGAATTTCTAAGTGGGCTATTGACACAATTTCCACCAGATGTAGCCATCAAGACAAATATTGAATTCATAAAAAGAAATCAGGACATTTAAGTATACAAGTTCAGTCATAATAAATAAAGTGAAATTACATGGGGAATAAGTATTGAACACATGACCATACTGATAAAAATGCTGATGTGTCAAATACTTTTTCCTCACTGTATCTCTTGATCACAGTCAATGACACAGAAACAGAACATAAATTACTGATAAATTATAAGTTATTTATAATTCTGATAATGTAATAAGTTAAATGTATTTTTAACTCTTTATAAACACTATATTAGATTCTCCTAAATGAACTTAACATAATCTCAACCTCTAAGATTATTTATTTTTTATTTATTTAATCTCTAAATTATTTATTTAATCTCTAAATAAATAATTTGAAATACAAGTATACATCTATTATGTGTATCAAACACCAGGCCAGTCACAAACTATTCTATTGAGTTTCGTACTTAAGCGGCGGAGTGCCATTGGAATGTGGAGGCTCAGTGGGATATGTTCGGGCATGGACTGGCCAATCATATCCAGAATGAGTTCTACGCTCTGGAATTTCCCATCTCTCTGGATGATCTGATTGACACGTGATTAATGTGAATTACTGCCTAACATTAATGTGTGCCTAACATTTCTCCATTCGTGAGGAAAACAGTCATTCATGCTCCTCATTTTATGATTCAGCCAGTGCCTCCTTTAAACAGAACCTATACAGGTGGGTAGTGCTCATTTATCCTGAGCAGAGAAGAAGAGCCCACTGGCTTTGTTTGTATCTTAGAATGACATATTGCCGCTCAGTGCCTGGTAAAAGGCAAAGCCTATTAGTACCAAGGAGGTTATTAACAGGTGGTCTCCCATCTCCATCATTGCCCTGGGAGTACAGTCTCTCCCGTCTGTCACCTGCACTACCGTCCCGGTGAGTTTGATTACTTTAGGGCAGTGTTTCTGTTGGAGAAAATGTATTTCTTATTACATTTTCTAATATATTATGTTACCATTTAAGAATGTATATTCCTTGTCTTAGATTTAGGAATGTATAATCATTTGCTTAGAATCATATTAATCTAATTGCCAAGGTGAAATAGTGGGTAGAATGTTCCCTTGTTATCATACGACCTTTGATTACTGCATATTCAAGCTACATCATCAAGTTACTGTCTTTGTTTTTGGTAGAATGTATTCAATCCTATTCTTCTAGACTTAGAAAAATGTGTGATGTTGTTACCATTGTGAAGGTCTGTGAGGTTCAACCTTCAAAATGAACCGATAACCAGTGATTAAAACCTAAATAAATACAGTCCGCAGAGAGGCTCAGATCGAGAGACAGTTGAATGTTTCCTGATGAGACATCTCAATCTGGGTTCTCCCTGCAGAGAATTATACTACCCCATTTGTGGTCTGAGTGTGTCTTATTTTTGTTAAGGTTCATAAGTATTTTAAACCTGACATATTGGTCCTTCGAGCCAGATTCCAACACATCCAGTGATTAACAGTGGAGGAGACACGCCGAAGCCCGTCGACGGCCGAGTTCTAGGAATTCAAAGAAAGTCCTGGGTGGTGAGAATTCCTCGCCAGGTCGGCATTTAGGTCTCCTCAGCTGGTGATCTCGGGATTGACGGAATCCGAAGCTAAGAAGACAACTCAGACGGAGTGAATCGGGTGAGTTTCTGATTGGTAATTTAAATTGATATTTACCATAAGAAAAGGGGACAGCTGAATTTGTTTGAGTCCAATATAGGTAACTAAGACCCTACAGTGTCGCCCAAGAACAGAATTGTGGGTTCGAGTCCCCAATATCTGTTGGACAGTTGAATTGAGTGGGTTCGAGTCCCCCAGTAACTGTCGGTCAGCCAAATGGAGGGTTCGAGTCCCCCAGTAGCTGAATAGGGGATCCTGAAGGATTGCCCTAAAAAGTTTACTATATTCGTGTATAAACCAAAAATGTATTCGGTGTATGCTTTGTATATTATGCGGGTTTTGTGTTTGATGTGCTGAAGCAATTGTATTATATTGTATTATATTGGTGTATATATTATATTGTATTATATTGGTGTATATATTATATTATATTGTATTATATTGGTGTATATATTATATTATATTGTATTATATTGGTGTATATATTATATTATATTGGTGTATATATTATATTATATTGGTGTATATATTATATTATATTGGTGTATATATTATATTATATTATATTATATTATATTATATTATATTATATATATATATATATATATATATATATATATATATATATACACTGTAAATTTACCCGGTGTACTGAAACAGCGACAGGGAGAGAAACCCTGAAGGTTCAAAACAACCAATCAATTAAACGCTGAAGTAAGCACACTTTGTAAACAAACAGAAGGTGGTGTTTAGAATTCCCCGGGGAAAGAAAAGTTGAAGAAATAGAAAGAAAAGTTGAAGAAATAGAAAAAAAAGGAAAGAATTTGTTGAATTTTTGTTGTTGAAATTTTTGTTTCTAAAGATGGGAAATTGTAGTAGTGTTTGTGCTAAGAAGGATTTAGAAGGAGATGAGAAGTATATGTGTGGTAAAGAAAGTGAAAATGTGAAGTATGCTAAGAAATGGAAAAAGAAATATCAGTGGTCAGGGAAATTGAATGTAGATGAATGTAGGTCACTGGTGCAGAAGTAAGAAATGAAAGCAGCTTTCAAAACAGGAAAGAGAAGAAAGAAGGCAGAGAAAGAAATAGTGATTGCAAGTGAATGGTATGATGAAAGTATGAGAAGACAACAAGGAAGGCAGAAAAGAGAGGATAGGAAGAAGAAAGAGGGAGAGATATTGGCGGTGTGTAGACAGGAAGATAACGAAACTACTCTAGGAGCAAGGCCAACCCCTCCCGTACCTGCCCCTCCTTTACTTCCCCTGCCACAAAACGAAAGCCCAGAAATAGTTCCTGTAGTTCCCATAGCAGCCTCTAATGTCCCTGTAGCAGCCCCTGATATCACTGCCTATACCACTGCCCAAACCGGTCCTCCCCCATACCATGGACTGTATGACCCTGCGTCCCTGCCAGATAAGCACTTAATGCAGCAATTAAGACACTTGATGAAATAATCACTACAAACCCCAATCTTCCTAGTCCACCCCTTACTAGGTCAAAGGCAAAAACAAGCAGTTCTGTCGAACCCGAGACAGAAGCTTATCCTATGATTCAAGTAGCAAATCCCAATATAGGTGCAGGCCAACCCCAACATGTCTTAGTTTACAGGCCATGGACTGCTATTGAATGCCAAGGAGCTGTAGAAATGTTACCCCCTTACAAAGAAGACATAGAAGAGTTTATTCAGCAAGTAAAACAGATGAGAAATACATATTATCTGAATGGCCATGAGATGGTGCAAGCTTTACATGCTGCATTAAAAATTGACTGGGGTAAAGTCAGAGGAGATTTCACAGGGAGAAGTGCAAATGGAGATGTAATAGCTCATTATGATGCGAACCTTGAGAATCTTTTGACCCCTGTATATGAACGCATGAGAACTACATTTAAGAGAAAAGCAAATTATGGTGCTTTGGCAATGTAAAACAGAAAGATAATGAGTCAGTTGATGATTTTGCTGTACGTTTTGAGAAAGAGTTCAAAGTGCACAGCGGCATTAAACCGGATGATGAAGATCCGTATCAGCAGCAACTAAAAAATGCTCTTATGCAAGGTTACAGGTCCGAGATATCTGGTTTCATTCGAAAACATTTCGTGACCTTTGACACAGCTAACCTAAATGAGCTGAAAAATTGGGCTAGACATGCAGAGAAAGTCTCGCATAATAAAAAGTCATAAAAAAATCAGTCACTGTGTATATGTCTGAGACCCTTTTGAGTGATGCCTTTTACCAAGGACCCCAAAGAGGTCGTGGAAACCCCCGAGGAAGGGGAAGAGGCAGAGCTAGGGGTAGAGGGCAATTTCAAAGACAATACAGTTCAGAAAGAGACGATACATGTTGGCAATGTGGTAGAGTAGAGCCCTTTTCACACAGAAATTCCGTGAAATACACGTAAAATGCATCCTGGATTTTTCCGGAATAGTTAGATTTTTTTCATTCACACTGCCAAGTTTACCCGGCATGTGACGGTCCCGGAAAGACACGTGACCTATTGAAAGTCCCGCCCTCTCTTCTACGCAGCGTCTGAAGTTTGCATATTATATATTATTTCTCTCTCCAGAAACAACGCGCGTGCATTTTTGTTTATAAGACTACAAAGGAGCGCGTGAACGCACAGTTCTATGCTGGTGAATGATCTCAGCTTCAGAGTGGATATTTGACAAGCTCCCTGATTTCTGCTTTGATACAGTTTTCAGACATTTCTCATCGTGATTGTTTATATGCATTTAAAACCCGCATTTTGAGGAGCTGAACGATATATCTTGTTGGGATGACGCGCGGGTATTTTCGTTTATTATAGCTCAAATGAGCATGTGACGCGATATTCTTTTATGCTGCTGAATGATCTCCGTTTCAACGCAGTAAGTAACGAGCTAACTTACCTGATATCTGCTTCAGTCTAGTATGCTGACATTTCTCGTAGTGAATGTTGTAAATCCCTCATTTTAAAGAGTTGAACCAACTTCATGTTGCCATGACACGCGCGTCCTCACTACGGCACGTGCGTCATTGTTTATGCGTCTCATCATTTCCTGATAACTGCCTCAATCTAGTTTACATCTAGCAACATTTCTCGTGGTGAATGTTTATATGTATGTTATCTCGTTGTACGGAGCTGAACCATAACTTGTGTTTTGACACGCCCATTACTGCATTCTTGCGGCTTCTTGTTCACACAGAGGGTTACCCGTGTATCTTACTAGGTCCTCTTTCCGGCAACGATCCCAGAAGATTAACGGAATGAGTTTTTGTTCACACAGACGCTTGTCTGGCAATTTTACGGGTATTTTCTGGGACCAGAGGTCTGTGTGAATGGGGTTTAGGACACTGGGCGAGAGACTGTCAAGAGCCCAGAGGGACAGGAGCAATTTTACCTCCTCCCCCAGACAATAATGTTTACCAGAGGGCCCCAGATTTGGCATGACTAAATGAACCGATCATTGATTGTGCAGCAGCTGAGCTCAATGGATTTTAGGCCTGAGGTTGAATTAGTGGTAAATGGACAAAAAAATCACTTTTGTGACTCAGGAGCATGTAAAACTGTGTTAAGAGATTCAGTTCCATCTTTAACAGCATCTATGAATAGCATTTTAGTAAGATCTGCTAATGGACAATTACAGAGGAAGATTATATCAAAAAGTCTTCATTTCAGAGACAGTAAAAACAACAAAGACATTTATGCCCCTGCAGTAATATCACCACAATGCCCAGTGAATCTGTTGGGAAGAGATTTAATGTCGAGACTAGGGATTAGCCTAGTCCCTACAAGAGGAGGCATGCAAGCAATTTTTGCCTCCATTACAGTGAAAGATACATATGACAAATCACAGCTAAACTATTATTACACCCTTGATGTAATAAACCAACAGACAGCACAAAGTCTTCTGCAGAAAGTGATGTATCACATGACTGCCGCAGAAGACGTAATGACCCCTGATCAGTTACATGTCACCATGTGGTATGATAGTGAGGGTATGATTGATAATGAGTATTGGACTCTGTTAAATAACCTAGAAAGGCAAGATGTACAGCTACAGTGTGTTTATACAGATTATGAATCCCTCGCCGTGATAAAAGTTTTGTTATCTGTGGGAGCTCAGAATTTGTATAAAATACCATCAAAACCTCACATGTCGATAGCAAAACCATGCAGAATGAAATGGCAAATGTTAGCTGGTGTGGTAGAACAGGCTGAAACCACATATGATTGGGTACCTACTAGGGGTGACCCCGAATAGTCGAAGATTCGATGCATCGATAGGAGAAGCCTGATTCCACTACCAATCTCACAGTCGAATCGTCGCAGATGTGTTATGAAATGAGGATCATTCAATTTTAGCCGTATATGGGTTCACACATTATCTGATTTAACATATAACAGCTTTCTCACAATATATTAATATACAGCATATTATTATAATGCTGCAAATAATATGTGAAGTAACAGCTTTCAATAAATATTTTTAAAATGCGTTAATAAATCCAACAACCCCTGTGACCGGGCTACACGGAGGTTTCTTAGTTAATAAAACATTGCCTCTTTGTTTCTACATTTAAAAGACAAAGCTGGCAATTATATTATGGCTATAGTTTTCTATTCTTTCAATAATGTATTTTATTTTATTTATAAATCACTCTGGGTTATCTGATTTGATTTAACTATTTGGCTTATGTTTTGTTTCTGTGCACTTGAGGCATTTTGCATATTTGTTCTGCACCTTGTTACTTCTGACCTTATTTTATAAAAAAAATGTATCTATTATAAACGTAAATTCTGATCTAATTTAAGTCTGTACATTTTGGATAGCTTTTCGTTGTATCAATGTTGCGCTACTGCGTGGTGGCCATGCTTGCGCATGTAATTTAGCCGAACAGGCTAGGTGCTCTGCGTCTCATATTTAGGAGTTCATCAAACTAAACATTAAAAAACGGATGTTTTTCGACGGGTATACGTTTTTAAAATGTATTTATCATACATTTTGGTTATCTTGTCAAAAGTTAAACTACAAAACAGGTAAGCCGTTATTTTAAATTTCGGTGATGAAACCCCTTACGAAAATTAACCATGGTTTTATTGTGGTTAAAGTGTAGTAACCATGGTTTTTTGGTGAATTGATTACTATGAGCAAAACCATGGTTTTACTACACTAACCATGGTATAACTATGGTTTTTGAAAACCATGGTTGTCAAAACCATGGTTATTTTGAGGTTACCATGGTTTTACTACAGTAACCATGGTTTTTTGGTTTTAACTGTAGTAAAACCATGGTTAATTTTCGTAACTATCTGCACCGAACCTATTTCTGCCTGAGACGAATGTCTTTCTTGTGATTTAATATTATGGTTGGTGTTCACTTTTAAATGATAGCAAAGAGATTCCTGAAATAAATAATATCATCCGGTCTTTCTGTATCTAAAGTGAATACAGAGATGATCAAAGTCAAAGCAGCAAGCAGGTATTTCTGTGCTAAATAATAACGCGTCTATAAAATCATTAATTTCAGTGTTTTTCATGTTATAAATTAACGTTTAATGAATTGTAAATAAAGATTAGTTTTTATCATTTACAGTCACAATCACAAATTATTTGTCATTTCTCATTTGTCGTTTTTTTTTTGGTCATGACTGCTTTGACGCGCTATATCTCCAAATTAAATAAAAACACTGAATTAGCCGAGGTTTCCAAGGCAGAATCACCTTTGTTATTTTTTTAGGTTTAGTTATCAAAATGTACTTTTGTGTGATGTTCTGTAGATCTTGGCTTTAAAATGTTATGAGGAATAAATAAACAAATGTTGCCTTATATATTTTACCTTAAAAAAATAAATATATAAATGCATCGTCAGTTTTGTCTTCGTTCATCACTTGAAAGACAGTTTTGGTCACTTTAACAGAAAGTTGTTTATGTGTGCTGCTTGTGAAAGAAAATAAAAGTTAACAATTTGTACCTGGTCTGGCCCCCTCCCAACCCATGCAGACAAACATATGATTCGACTATCGGTCGACTATGGAAAGATTCGACAATTCTGATTCGAATATGTAAATCCTTAGTCGAGGACACCCCTAGTACCTACTGGTACCCTTGGACAGTGTTATAGTGCATCATTAAAGTTGTATAGAAATGAGATGTTAAAGCTCATAGAGGTACAACCAGCACTGCATCAAGATAAGGTGATGAGTGTATGAGTGATGTTGACAGAACGGGATGAGGCAGATTTGCAGCAAGTCCCTGACACCTTGTGGACAAAAAGTGCAACTGACGTAGGGAGATTAACCACTGCCCTACCTGTAGTAATTAAAGCAAATTCTGACTGGAGACCCCGTATAAGACAATACCCCTTGTCAGAAAGTCTTTTATTTTGAAATTGCGTTAATATCACTTCCGTTCCGAGCGCGTCACATCTTCATTCACGACTCTGCATTCTGTGGGATGGTTGCACTCGTGTGCGTAATCTAAATGAAAGTAAGTTTTATTCCGCACTAATATGCAAATAATTGCTATAGGGCTTGTTTAGATATTGTTTACTTTCACCCGTTTTTCTGTTAAGTATATTATGCGTATGGTTTAATACTTTTGCATGTATTTCTTTAGTTAATAGATATCATGTGACTGTTATAAGCCATTGTTAGACTGGAAATTATTTCCTTTACATTATGTCAGCTTTATGCTGTATTCATGAGTGCTATATTTCACCACTTGTACCCTTTGTCTTAATGCTAAATCGTATTTAAGATCTGTGTCACTGTTAGACGCAATTAGTGTGTAGTTCAGCACGTCTTGGTCTCGCGCCATTACATAATGAGCGCATGGGGTGCAGTTGCATCCGCTTCCACTAGAGGGAGGCAAAGACCACCAAATCCCTTTAGTACTTTGCTTTATTACCCTTTGAATGCCTGTATATTAGTTGTTTATGGCTCTTTTTAGGTTATTTGACTTAACAATTATATTTCAGTATTCTGATTCAATGTTTATTATTGTATTGGATATAACTGTATACCTTTTGTACATTTCATTATACTTTGTACATTGTGATTAATAATATTTTTATTCTTTGTTTCTTTTGTAGACCACACACATACACATGTATACATCCCCACACACCTACAACGTAACTACATATGTACTCATTCGTACATCAACGCCTGTACTTAAAACTTCAATAATAAAGTTTCTGGATGAATGATTTCTCCGTGCCCTTCTCTCTGACCGGAGCACTGTCAAAGGAAACTGTCAGACCAGTATTATCCCCTTCAGAGTGATTCACTCTATCACATGGTCCTTCGAGCCGGATCTGACAGCTTTCTGGAGACAATATGGAGCCAGGACAACCATCTGCAGATCCAGCAGTGCGTTCTCGACCCCAGCGGGAGATACATTTACCAGCATCACTTGCAAACTTTGAAGTTGGGTACAAACCAAGAGTTACAGCAATACCTTCCACTGAAGCTGAGGAACTCGGAGCGGCAGCCTCAGCTCATAACATCCCGAACCCTGATCCACTTTCACTGCCATTTGTGAGAGCTGAGTCGAATCGATCCGTGACATCTTCTCATCGTAGCCATCGTAGCAGACCGAGATCTCAAGCCAGTGTTGCTTCATCAACCAAGAGGTCCGTTGCAGACGGTCTATCAGAGTTACAGAATGCCATATTGGAGGAGCAGGTCAAGCGTATGGAATTAGCAGAAGTGCAGCGGCAGATTATGGAGCAGACGCTAGTGGATGAGCAGTGTACTCTTCTAGACAAAGAAGCCAGAGAAGCCCTCAATGAGAAGGAGGATCTCCTCAGAGAACAAGAACGGCAGAGACGTCGACTGGAGGAGAAAGCAGAGAGGGCATACAAGAGTAAAGAGGCTATCACCAGGCATCAGATGTTGCAACGGCGACTGAAAGAGAAAGAGATAGAATTGGCGCAAGCAGTTCTTATTACGTCTTTCATGAAAGAGGACGAAGGAATTGAGAGTTCCCGATCCTCCAAACCCCTCAGTGAATGTGAGTACAACCCAAGGTCTTCATCAGAATTTAATCCTTCCCTATTCCACTCACAAGGTGTACATGGACTGCTCCATTCTACTCCATCTAATCATGTTTTACCATCAGTCTCCAGTGTTGTCATTAGTCCACCTGTTTTGACCAGTCTTACATCAGTTCAGCCTGCTTATACTACTACTAGTGTAATTGCCCAGTCACAGCCTACATATATTACAATGCATCCTCCTCCTGTAACCATCAACCCGGCTTCACAGTCAGCTCCCAGACCAGCTGTGAGAGATGTTACTTCACGTGATGCAGCTGATAAAACGCTGTCAGATCCTTACCCCGCAAGGCCACTTTCTTCACGACAGGACACAGCGCTTACAGATCACAGGGCAGCGCCGGATACAGATCTTATGGAGCTCCTAGTTGCCACCTCTTATGGGCTTCCTAGACCTACTCTACCTCACTTCGCCTCAGGGAAAGAGTCAGACTTTGCACTGCTTAAGATGGCTTTGGACAATTTGCTCGATACACATGCTCACCTTACAGAACAGTTCAAATATCAAGTCCTCCTCGATCACTTGAAACTGCCAAGCGCCTACAAGCTAGCCCAAGCTTACATGTACCACCCAAAACCGTACACTGCAGCCCTCCAAGCTCTCCAAGATAAGTATGGGCAATCGCGCCAGCTTGTGCAGAGCGAGCTAGGTGCCATCTTAAACTCACCTCAAGTCAGATCTGGAGATCCAGAAGCATTCGACAACTTTGCCCTATCAGTACAAAGTCTAGTTGGCATGCTCCGCTCCCTCGAGGGTGAGAATGGCTACGAACTACGATGCGGATCCCACGTCGATAGACTGCTCAGCAAACTGCCTATTAACTATCGAGACGCGTTTGTGGAATACAGCATAAATCGAGGCATCCTGAGGACTGGCACTGATCAGACCTACACGCTTGAAGACTTATCTGTTTGGCTTCAGTTAAAGTCACAAGCAAAGCGCATTTCGTCTCGAGCAGCTCTGATGTTCCAAGATCAGCCTAAGCCAGTTAAGGGTCAGAGGAAATCCCAGGGTCCTTCATCTAACGTGTTTTACAACACTGAGAGCCAAGCTAAGGTAGCCCCTCCAGATTCTGCTCACAGCACAAAGTCATCTAAAGGTAAACCCAGTGTAAAGCCTTACTGCCCATACTGTGACACCCGTGAGCATTACCTCAGCTTATGTCCCAAATTCAAAACGCTCACTACATCAGAGATTTCTGCCTGGATTAAAGACAGAGGCTGTTGGCGGTGTGGCAGGACCCATAAACCTGAGGCATGTACTCTCAAGAAACCTTGCCAAGTGTGCAAACAGCAACATTTGACCGTGCTCCACGAAGTGTGTTCTCAAGACGCTAAGAAAGTGTTAATGGTCAGTGCTGCTCCCGACACCATATATGTTGATCGTCCTAGTCGTCCGCAACGAGTCATGTTGAAGCTAGTTAAGGTGCACCTGTACAATGCCGAGCATTCTCTGGAAGGTTTCGCTATTCTAGACGACGGATCAGAAAGAACCCTCATCCTTCCCTCAGCAGTCCGGCACCTCCATTTGACTAAAGAGCCTGAAAATTTGCCTTTGCGTACTGTCCGCCATGAAGTGATCCATCTACAAGGAGCATCTGTCTCTTTCGATATCTCCCCAGCTCATTCTCCTAAACAAAGGTACCACATTTTTCATGCCTTCACTGCTGGTGAGCTAAGCTTGTCTGAGCATAGATATCCTGTCAAGTCACTCATGCGCAGATACCCCCATCTGCAAGGTCTTCCTCTGCCAAATGTTGAAAAGGTCCAGCCGCTTCTGCTGATAGGATCTGACTTTCCACATCTGCTGCTTCCCAAACAACCGGTCAGAACAGGTCCTCCTGGGAGTCCTGTAGCTGTGCGTACTGCCCTTGGTTGGACATTGCAAGGCCCAGCCAACCTCAACCTTACTGATGAGCACTCTCACTGCTACTTCACCATGTCCCCTAATTCAGAGCTGCAGCGGCACGTTGAACGGCTGTGGGAAGTTGACATAAACCCTTATGCCAACACTAGGACTGTGATCCGCTCCAAAGAAGATCAGCAGGCCCTAGAATTGCTGGAACAGCGCACCGTCAAAGTAGAAGTGGATGGAGTAACAAGGTATGCTACTCCATTATTGAGGCGCAAAGCTAGCCTTACACTCTGGACTCCAAAGTACACATTGCTCCCACAGCTACGGAGTACAGAACGCCGTCTAGCTAAAGACACTGCTCTAGCCATCACCTACTGTCAAGAAATACAGAAGCTTGAACAGTTGGGCTATGTCAAACCTCTACCTTCCGACACCGTAGACAGCTCCACAGAGTCCTGGTATCTGCCGCACCACGTTGTTCACCACAACGGAAAGGCGAGGATTGTCTACAACTGTTCTTACCAGCACAACGGTCAAAGTCTTAACAGCCAACTGTTGCCCGGTCCGACTTTAGGTCCTACTCTCCTCGGTGTACTTCTCCGGTTCCGAGAACACAGTGTGGCTATCAGTGGTGACATCAAATCGATGTTTCATCAGGTTCGCCTGGTACCAGAAGACAAGCCCCTTCTCCGTTTTCTCTGGAGAAGTATGAAGAAGGAGGAGGAACCAACAGTGTATGAGTGGCAGGTTCTGCCATTCGGGACGACGTGCAGTCCCTGTTGTGCCACATACGCCCTTCAGCGGCATGTGAAGGATAACAGCAGCGGTCATGAGGACATCCTACATCTTGTGGAGACTGCCTTCTACGTCGATAATTGTTTGACCAGTGTCACCAACGCTGATGAAGCCAAGACCCTTATCGACAGGATGCGTAAAATGCTCTCAACTGGAGGCTTCGACATCAGGCAGTGGGCGAGTAACATCCCCACAGTTGTGGATCATCCTCCATCGGAAGCGAAAGCAGCAAGCACTGAGTTGTGGCTCTCTCAGCCTAGACAAGATCCCGAAGAGCCAGCCTTAGGCCTCCGCTGGAACTGCCTTACCGATCGCCTTGGGTACCGCCACAGACCAGTAGAGTATTCACAGCCAACTCTGAGGAATGTCTACAAAGTAATGGCAACACAATATAATCCCCTAGGGTATCTAATCTTACCCCGCAAGTTACATAATGAGCGCATGGGGTGCAGTTGCATCCGCTTCCACTAGAGGGAGGCAAAGACCACCAAATCCCTTTAGTACTTTGCTTTATTACCCTTTGAATGCCTGTATATTAGTTGTTTATGGCTCTTTCTAGGTTATTTGACTTAACAATTATATTTCAGTATTCTGATTCAATGTTTATTATTGTATTGGATATAACTGTATACCTTTTGTACATTTCATTATACTTTGTACATTGTGATTAATAATATTTTTATTCTTTGTTTCTTTTGTAGACCACACACATACACATGTATACATCCCCACACACCTACAACGTAACTACATATGTACTCATTCGTACATCAATGCCTGTACTTAAAACTTCAATAATAAAGTTTCTGGATGAATGATTTCTCCGTGCCCTTCTCTCTGACCGGAGCACTGTCAAAGGAAACTGTCAGACCAGTATTATCCCCTTCAGAGTGATTCACTCTATCACACCCCTTGAAACCTGATGCTATTAAAGGAATAACACCAGTAATAAAAGATTTATTAAAAGCAAAAGTGATTAGGGAATGCACTGATTCACCTTGTAACACCCCTATTTTTCCTGTTAGAAAAGCCAATACAAACGAATGGCGAATGGTACAAGATTTAAGAGCCATTAATCAAGCAGTGCAAACTAGAGCACCTCTAGTCCCCGACCCCCACACTCTTTTAAATCAATTAAACCCAAACAGCAAAGTATTTACAGTAATAGACATCAGTAATGCTTTTTTCTCTATTCCAATACATAGAGATTCTCAGTTTTGGTTTGCTTTCACTTTTCAGGGAAAAACATATACCTACAATACAATCCCGCAGGGTTTTTCTGAGAGCCCGACAATATATTCACAAGCAATTAGCAGTTGTTTAGCTGAATTTCATCCACCGTGTGAAAGTCAAATTTTAATATATGTGGACGACATCCTTGTAGCTTCTGAAACAGAAGAACAGTGTAGAGCTGATTCAATAGCCTTGCTACAATATCTAGCCAAAACAGGCAACAAGGTCAAAAAACAGAAGCTTCAGTGGGTGAAACCGAAAGTAAACTATCTGGGTCACACATTAACAGCTGAAGGGAAAATGATACAAACCCAGAGAAAAGAAGCTATTTTAAATGCCCCAAAGCCCAAAACAAAACAACAAGTAATGTCTTTTTTAGGATTATGCAACTACTGTAGAGCATGGATACCATGCTATGCAGAAAAAACCCAGCCCATGCTAGATTTAATTTATGGTAAAACAATGACATTAACTGACAAAGTTGAATGGACTTCAGAAGCAGTATTGGCCTTACCTAATTACAGCAAACCCTTCATACAAACTGTTGACTGTAGAAATGATTGCATGGCTTCTGTACTTTTACAGGAACATGGCACAAAGTTAAAACCAGTAGCATTTTATTCTAAGAAATTAGATATGGTAGCATCAGCCCTACCCCCATGTGTGAAGGCAGTTTGTGCTGCGGCACTGGCAGTAGAGGCGTCGGCTGAAATCATTTTATTTCATCCTCTGACGCTTTTGGTGCCACATGCTGTAGACATTCTGTTGTTACAAACCAAGATGCAGTTTCTATCACCTGCACGTCATTTATCATGCATAACAGTGTTGATTTCTCAGCCACACATCGTTATACAGAGGTGTAATACATTAAACCCAGCTACGTTGTTGCCCAACAAAAACGATGGGGAACCTCATAGTTGTACTGAACAAACTGATCAACTGGTTTTGCCCAGACCAGATTTACAAGACACCCCTTTAAATGAAGGACAGGTTTGGTTCGTAGATGGTTCATGTTCTAAAGATAATACTGGAAAGACTATTACAGGATACGCAGTAGTCAGTAAAGACCAAGTCATAGAGGCAAAACAGTTGCCCAACACACACTCAACACAAGCGGCTGAAATAATAGCATTGACCAGAACATGTCAACTTGCCAAAGGCCAATCGTTAACTGTATTTACAGATAGCCAATATGCTTTTTCTACTATTTTTTTGTTTTGCAAAACAATGGGAAAGACGAGGCATGAAAACCTCAACGGGAAAACCCGTAACACACGCATCACTTTTACAACAACTATTGGATGTGATACACCAACCACAGAAAATAGCTATATGCAAATGTAAAGCTCACACCAAAGGCAAAGATGAGATTTCTGTGGGAAATCGAAAAGCAGATGAAACAGCGAAACAGGCAGCCACAGGTCTTCATGGTATAACTGATATCTATGTTGAAAAACAAATGTTAGACCATGAAGTCCTTAAAGATGTACAAAACACAGCCCCACAGAAAGAACAAGATTTTTGGCAGACCCAAGGTGCCACTAAATCAGAGAATGACCTCTGGTGCATACAAAACAAACCCATTTTACCCAAAGCACTGTTTAGAGCAGCAGCGATTTTGAGTCATGGACATTGTCATGTCTCAACAGTGGGGATGGTTAAGCTAATAGAACAGCATTTCATTGCCTATGGATTCAATTCTTACTCAAAAAAAATTTGTAAGGCATGTACCATTTGCATAAAACATAATGCACAGGGAAACATCAGAATAACGAGAGGTAAATTTCCAGATCCAGAATACCCCTTTCAGAATATTTGCATGGACTTCATCGAATTAAACCAGAGTGGTCCATACAAATATTGTCTAGTTCTGATAGATGTTTTTTCGCGTTGGATCGAAATAGTTCCCTCCGCAAAGGCAGACGCTTTAACTGTAGCTAAAGCCCTTTGCAAAAACATCATCCCAAATTATGGCATACCAGAAAAAATATATAGTGACAATGGACCCCATTTTGTAAATGAAGTAATTACATACATGGCAAAAAACTTGTACATAACCTTAAAAAAATCACTGTGCATACCATCCACAAAGCGCTGGATTGGTCGAGAGATCGAACCAGTCGATTAAAAATAAATTAAGAAAAATTATGAAAGACACCAAAAGACCTTGGCCAGAATGTATTGATTTAGTTAAATTATAGAGCAGAATAACACCAACTGTAAAAGGACCCACCCCATTTGAAATATTGTATGGAAGACAGTTCAGACTGCCTTTGTTAACGTCACCTTTGAAAAAAGCAGAAGAAGAACCACATTTTAGTGACTATTTGAAAGCAATTTTCTCTGAACAAGAAGTGATACAAGCAAACATACTGCCCAAATCTCCTCCTTTCTCTGTGTTACAGGAAGTGGCCGTGAAACCAGGTGACTACATATTCATTAAAGTCATCAAACGAAAAACCTGGTCCAGCCCGAAGTGGGATGGTCCCTATCAGATCTTCATTACCACACCTACAGCAGTGAAGATTGCAGAAAGACCCTCGTGGATACATCTCAGCCACATCAAGAAATTCAAAGCTCTGGAAAGCTCACCACTGGATGCGGAATAGTGGGGAAGACTAGGCTACAAAGGGGGGCAGCCTTTTTAGTAGGCTGTGTATCGTATAGAGATACTCAGATTTAGGGGTGTGCCGGTTTCAGAATTGGTGATGACGGTTATGACATGAGTCAAATGTGACGGTTCGTAACATAACCGTCTGTGGGGGGCGTTTTGCTCGTTTAAATGCTTGTGGATTGACGCGAAAGTGTCATTTTACCATAAAATCATGAATGTGATGCCAAGTGTGTTTTTAACAGTAATGACTTTAAGGAATTTAACAGAAAGCAGTGAAATATTTAAAAACACACTGTTGACAGAAGACTGCGCTGTCACTCTCTGCTCAGCATAAATGAATCCTCTCTCATCTATTTTAATAATCTTCAGAGAAACAGATTTAATTGTGTCTATATCTGTCATTACATGGACCAGAATGTGGGTTAAAAAGCGTCTTGAAGAGGTTTTCCTCATAAATGCATGTAAAGTAAAGTAATATGAACTTGAGATTTTTATACTGTTATTAAACTGCACAGTATGCGCTGCAAACGCAGCCGACAATGGCCACGCGCGGCAAACGCTCTCCATATACAGTACGCGCTGTTCAGTGCTCACACTTGCGAAGTAAACCGGTGTCATGAGCAATTCAGTCCCCCCGAGCAATTCGGTCTCCCCTAGGACCCCGCGTGATTCCATTGGCTGAAAAAACTCCTCATGGGTAGTTTTTTTAGCGCCTTATTACAATTCCTACAAAATCGCGTTATGATTTATGTAGTTAGAACGTTGTTAAAATTACAATTGATGTCTTTTAAATGATGTTTTATATAGTAGTATATAAATGAGGCTATAAGTGGGAGATCTACACATTGCTTGTGTCATATTATTTAGATATTATATTCTGTACTATTTCCACTTCTTACTGTCTACTTATACAATTACTTACTCATTAATCCCTTATACAAAACATTACTACATAGTTGAATCACACATTTAAATTATAATTTATAAGCCATGATAACTACACTTTTACGATTAAAAAAATATATTCCGTAAGGTATGTACATTTTTAATTTGTAAAAATAAAAGTATGTTTTTTGTAAAGCAGATGATGACACAAAAGTACTGACATGTCTGCAACTTGAATATTAGTTTATTATATTATTTTTTTGGTTAACTTTTATTTTAAAAACATTTTGTACAACGTAATTAGCTTGCTAGACCACTTACCTTACGCAGACGAGATATCGCAATCACACATTTTTGAGCAGGCATTAGTGCTAGGTACCAATCGGGGTCCTAGGGGAGACCGAATTGCCCGGGGGGACCGAATTGCTCATGACACCGGCGTTTGAATAAACAAGACACTGATTAGCTACTTACTCTACGTTTATTTAAAAATAACAGCAAGACAAGCAGTGAATGTGCTTTCAGGAGAGTTAGTAGATTAGCATGGGAGGATTTGAACTTGAAAAGAGGAGTGTACTGACGCCTTTCCGCAGTTAAATCAACATTCCTTCTTATGGTCATTCATGTTTATTTGATGCTATAAATTAACTAGAAGGAAGAGATGATTTGAAAGGTGAGACTTTGTTTAATATGTTTAATCTCAAAAGTAACCGTAAAGTAACCTGGTCTGTCCTGTATGTCAGCGCGTTGTCAGTGTCTGCTCCGCTCTGTATTTTTCACTGCGTGAGAACATGGTGGGGCGTATAACACAGACTGTTAACAATTGTTTTAAATAGTATTTAAAAATTCTTTATGATAAAAAATGTTTTTTAAATATTTTAATAACACGGTTTTGCCGGTTATAGAGTTCTAATGACGGTGTTCAACTATAACCGTCAGTCTCACAGTTATATAATGACCGTCACAGCCCTACTCAGATTAGCTGGCCATCTCAAACCTAGTGAAGAAACCAACTGATCCCTTTTCCGCCCTTTTAGGAGCCTACAGAGCAGAAGAGAAATGGCTGACAGTTTGAAGATGTTCATCGTAATCCTGGCAATCGTGCTGGTGTGTGAGGTAGACCCTGTTGGGACGAAGACAAACAACGAAAGAACAAGGAGAAACGGAGGAGAATGGAGTAGTCAAGAAAGAGGAATGGATCAACAGAATGAAAACTACCAGAACACCTACGAGATCAACATGTGGTATCGTTATGCGAAGTACGTCGCACGGAGTGGAAACCACACAAACTGCTACGTTTGTTCAAAGATGCCCAAGTCAGGAACGAATCCGCATGTGGAACAAGAACCAGTATTGAATACCAACGACTTGTTTCCTGAGTGTCTGACATCTGCATATACACCAGTACTTCTGAACGCCACTTTAAAGTATCGCCTGCCACAACCAGTGGATTTAAATATACTGACTTTTAAGAACCTTAAGATCCTGCCAGAAAATGTAAGTGTTAGAATGTATGGTCCCATTCATGTTTCACCAAGAACAAAGTTCATCTGTTATGAAAACACTATAACATTGGGTGTTGTCAACGGCTACCTTGGAAGAGTTCCGGAGCAGAACTGCCACATCATGTACACCCCTTGTACAACAAACCGAAAAGGACATTTCAACGAGTCTGAGGCTAGGAAAGGAAGCACATGTACCGATTATTTCACCGCACCCAATGCCATGGGGACTAATTCCCAAACCAACTTCGTCTGGTTATGTGGACTGACCATATACCATAATCTTCCGGTCGGGTGGACAGGAAGATGTGCCCCGGTACGGCCTACAGACCATTCATTTGTCATTACTGCTACAGAAGTTCAACATCGCGGTAAGAGAGACATTTTTGCAAAACAGGATTCCATATGGGGAACGGACGTCCCCAATGACCACAAGCTATGGACAAACGGACAAAAAGTGAGCCTTGCCTTGTTCCCTTGGTTGGGGACTGGAAAGCTCATGCTACGAATGGAGACTTTTGATTATCGGTTTGAACAGTTTGTTAATTCTACTCGAGCTGCATTGCAAGGCATTCGTGTGGAACTGACAGCCCTACGTATGATGGAACTTCAAGACCATATGGTGCTTGACCAGTTGACCGCCTCCCTCGGAGGTGTCTGCCAGATTATAGGGGCAAGTTGTTGCAGTTTCATTCCTGCGAATGATGCCGACGGGGCAATTATTGAACAGGCCATCAACAATCTCACAAAGTTGTGCGACGCCATGGAAAAAGACTATGTTACAACTGAGGATATGACGCAATGGTTGTTTGGAGGGTCTTGGTGGGAAAGACTGTTGAAAATATTCGTTCCAATACTATCTGCTCTTTTGCTGATATGCATGTGTTTGACTTGTGTGATACAATCTGTGTCAAGAATGACAAAGAAAATGATTCAATCTGTACTCACTGATGCATATTTTATGGGTAATATTGCAGACGGAGAAGACTACAAATTTGTTGTCCGAAAACTACTAAAGCCTATGATAATACTGTGTAGAATTTTATTTTTTATTTTTGTCTATTCATGACGGTTTAATCCTAAAGTGCCTAAGAAGGTAACGGGTTAGAACCCGAAGTAAAAGCCATTATAAATGATAAACAGGTGGGAATGTTGGAGAAAATGTATTTCTTATTACATTTTCTAATATATTATGTTACCATTTAAGAATGTATATTCCTTGGCTTAGATTTAGGAATGTATAATCATTTGCTTAGAATCATATTAATCTAATTGCCAAGGTGAAATAGTGGGTAGAATGTTCCCTTGTTATCATACGACCTTTGATTACTGCATATTCAAGCTACATCATCAAGTTACTATCTCTGTTTTGGTAGAATGTATTCAATCCTATTCTTCTAGACTTAGAAAAATGTGTGATGTTGTTACCATTGTGAAGGTCTGTGAGGTTCAACCTTCAAAATGAACCGATAACCAGTGATTAAAACCTAAATAAATACAGTCCGCAGAGAGGCTCAGATCGAGAGACAGTTGAATGTTTCCTGATGAGACATCTCAATCTGGGTTCTCCCTGCAGAGAATTATACTACCCCATTTGTGGTCTGAGTGTGTCTTATTTTTGTTAAGGTTCATAAGTATTTTAAACCTGACAGTTTCCCAACCCAGTCCTACATGGCACCCCACCCAGGGTGTTTTACATGTCTCCCTATATAAAACACCTGATTTAACTCATTAGCTTGTTGGTGAGTTAATTAGGGAGACATTCACAGCCTGCTCTCCTGCTCAATTTATCTTGGATTATATGCCATTATATGTCTGATATCGCTGCCTTATCCAAGTATTCCTAATAAATACCTTGTTAACTCACCACTGGATCCCATATTTGCATTCCTGACAAATACATCTCATCCAGAGGTAGCGTATAGACTGTATTGTCATTAGATTTCATGTCTTTACCTCAGACAGATGACTTCTTGATCTTTGTTCTGAAGATCTCTCTTAGAGATCTTTTATCAGTGTGTTAAACTTCAGCAGCACTGCACAGATCTACCAACGTATGACATCAAAGCACCGTGTGAAACCTGTGATTCCTGGTAGAACTTTACATAGATCTGTCTGTGCAGCTCAAATTAACTGGACTGGGCTGGCAACTACATTTACAAGATACAACAAATTACCCTCAGTGTAATCTGTCAATGAATGGTTTTAGATTTTTCCGTCACTCCTCAAAAAATTTGTCAAAGACAGAAACTTTACGGTTAACCTGACCTCTAATCTCATCTAACACCAAGCTGGTAGAGTCATCAGTCTTATGCATAAATCTGATCAGTTTTGTGATGATCATTAAATCAATGTCTTTTGGAATTGAGTGTCAGAAGTGTTTAGTGTGCGTTTAGAAAAACATAAATACAATATGTAACATGTAATAACACAATATTATTTTATTATTGTGTTTTGTGTCGTCATATCATTTGATAACTGACGAACATTTATAATCTTCTCATAAACTACATAATCTCTGTAGAGTGACCTGACTATACATTCTATAAAAATAATGAAAATAGTTTTTTTTAGTATTTTATACTTCCTATCTTCAAACAACATACGCTTTGTCAATATTATTAGTTTTTATAATTTAATTTTGAAGAAAATTGAAATAATGCTGTAAATAATTAGTAAAATGAACCTAATAAAGAAATAATAAGTAACGACTTTGCTATCTAAAACAAAACTGAACTGTTTTATTGGCTGCATCAGTAGTACAGACAGTTAAATAGGGAGGATAAAAAAATCTGATAAACTGTCAGACAGGGCTAGGGACAGGGCTAGGGTTTAAGGGTATTGTGCCAGGGCCTAGATTTGAGGCCCATGCAGGGCTAAACTAAATGTACAAACATGTTTACACCTTTAAATTCAATGTGTATTATGTAAGGGATAATGTAGAGGCAGTCGGTAGTTATCGGGAAATAAGCCCCGACAGTGTGATCAGGACCCGACGCGAAGCGGAGGGTCTTGTATCACACTGAAGGGGCTTATTTCCCGATAACTACCGGCTGCCTCTACATAATCCCGCTTATTACACGGCTACTTGCCACATAAGAAAAAAACCGGACATGAATATGAATTTGAAACATTTTATTGGCATATTTGTTTTAAATAAACATTTTTATCCTTCCGCGAAACTTTGCACAGATGCATAAAATGATCGTAATACCTTAATAAGATCCTCTGCTTCATACTTGTCTCCATTTTTTCTCTTTTAGTCAGTCTTTGAGAAGTTTTAATGCCCATTCTGTATTTTTTTGTGTGTTGGCTTCGTAGCTGTCATGCTCTATTTTGTCAAGTTCAGTCTCAGTAAGCTCTCTGTGTCTTGTCGTGGTTGTCCAGTGTTTGTCACAAGATGGCGCCAAACAGTAATCTTTATTGATCTTTATTGGCGCGGAGCGATTTTACTCGTACAAGTAGTACCGGCTATGCGTTATTACTTTGGAGCGGTTATTATTTGAAAAGAACGAACCTGCAAATGTCTCAACTGACCAATCAGAATCAAGCATTCCTGAGAGCCGTGTAATAAAACAGAATAAAGATCTGTATCTGTATCAGCTGTAGATGATTCTTACCCAATAATTCAGCGATCTTACGGCGATAGAAAATCACACCAGCAGCAGCAGCAGCAGCAATAAACAGAAGGAAGAAAACAGATAGTCCTGCTACAGCACTTGGAGACAGACCTGGCTCTGTAATGATAAAAACACACAATCAGTACTGTAACTCAATCTGTTAATCTGATCATAAACAAACATCAGAAACCATCAGCAGATATGATTTAAACTGAATAAATGTTAAACTGATTCTATTTAAAGTCAATAATAAAAACCTCTAACATCAGGTGTAATGACTGAATGATTGTTATGTTAACCGGATGTGTTGTATAATTTGTCATGTGATAATTTAAGACAAAGTAACAAAGCTGCAAAGTATCACATAGACACGTTCACACAGATCACAAACAAATTAATAAAAAAAACTTTAAGAAATACTTTTAGAACTTTTAATATTTTATGTATATAAGAAATAGTTTTCCAGAAAATTACTTAAATTACTTTCTTTAAAAGATACAGTTCACAAAGCAATGTTTATTGTGTCATCATTTATTCATTTTTTTTTTCCAGTGAGTTTCTCTGTGATTGGTTTTCTACCGCAATCTATCTTTATCTCCAACGCCTGTCACACAGTATTCTTCCATCTTAGAAATATCTCAAAAATACGCCATATTTTGTCTGATTATCCACACTTTTATGACCTCTAGAATAGACTATTGTAACTCGTTACTCTGGTGATGTCACACAAATCAGGTAAACAAGCTTCAGCAAAATGCCGCTGCAAGAGTGCTTACTCGATCTAAGAAATATGACCACATAAGCTCAATTTTGGCATCTTAACACACTGGTTACCAGTTAAATACTGCATACATTTAAATAAATAAATAAATAAATAAATATTATACAGTGCAAGGTTAAGGTCTATATACAAAGAATGGCAGAGCTAAAAATAAATGGGGTTGCCAGGGGGTGACCAAGGCTACTTTATGGGGTCCATAGTCCATGAAAGAAGACAATGTGCAAAAAGCAACAAAAAAGCATGAATGAATCTCATGATTGCTGATTACTTCATATTACCCCACATTAGATAAATATTCCTATAGGCTACTGCACTGACTGTTTGGATTACTGGCACGTAAACATAATGTAAGGATGAATTTTAAACCTTTTTTATTTCTCCCATGTCCCATCTGATTTACTGTCTGTTTATGAAACAAAAGATTTCACGTTAACTGCAGTAACTTTTGTAAAATCTAATTCCATGATACACCTTAAACACTTTTGAGCCCATTTAAGATAAATTTGGCTTTACAAAGTTATAGTTTAATGACAGAGACTTTAACAGGTAGGCCTATAAGACCGAATGCAATAAAATGTTTAAGATAATCAATTGTTTACGATTATACTCAACAAGATATCTATTTTAAGAGATGTTAATGTGTTTTTGTGCGTAAAACCTAAAAGACGTCGGGAACATAAACTCATTTAGCTCTGTGCACGCACGCTATTTTTGGGTAGGAAGCCCAGTCTTTAAGCACAGACTTTATTTAGTCCACAAAAAGACAAATACTATGCACACCCTCTTCCAGCCTACTGTTGTGGAAAAATAATACTAATACCAGGATCTGTCCATCAGAGATGATTTATTTACTTGTACAAGGCTCAACGCATACTGTTTTAGCAAATAAAAATATCATGCCAGATATAACAGAGAAATCATAAGGTCACTACTTTAAGCATAAAGAATACAAATACAAAAACAATAAATGCATAAAGAATACATTTCTATTACAATCCGTAACATATATTTCTTTGAAGATGTAAAGATATAAATTTCCATTACACTACGATGAAATCGTTGTGTAAAACTTGCAAAGTACGTAAACATTTTCTTAACATTTGTTTTTAACAATGTGTTGTGCTGCAGCACGTCAAAATAAACACATCAATAAACATAAAAATAATTATATGAGGTAGTGAAATTAGCGCATTAAATTTGGACACCTCGGACACCCCTCCAGCTCCGCCATCTTATTGGAGTATTCCACTGTATTGCATAGATGGGCTAAATGTGCCAAAAGTCGCAGAGGGGAAAGAGCCAAAGTCTGCCCTGCTGCTGTTTTCAAATTAAATTTAAAGGGGAATGAAGCAATCACGAATCCGTTTACAATCCCTAAAGCCCCCCTAAAAATGCCCTAACGAGGCCCCTGGTCTAAACTAAAAGACATTTCTCTTTAACAAAGCATTTACATAATATCTTGTAAACATACTTGTGTCACAATAGTAAGCTTGTCCGGTATGACACTTGCATTACATACAAAAAGGCACCTAAGCTAATAGGTGTTTGTTTCTCGATCACTGTCACCTGAGTTTTAATTGCGGTCACCATTCATCACCACATAACTATTTAAGTTACAGATCACACACACACTTCGTCCAGTCTTGTTTATGCAAGCTGCTTCCATACATGCTATGTTAACTAACCTCGTCGTTGTCTGTGAAACCCTCGTTGGAATCAAGGAAAGAACTTGGGACTATCTGTTATACTGGAACAGTGTGTGTGTTGTTGGGACTATCATCAGAACAATACCATTTTCACAAGTTTCTCCTGTTATTGACTGTTAAATAAAGAACTATTTTGTGTACATCTACTAATGACATGTCTTTTCAAGATATACTTCACCCCTCCTTGCACACACAAGTCACAGCAATAAACAATGCTACTGTAGTCTCATATTGCAATGTTCATTGAACTTTGAAATGCAACCCAACCTTTTCCCAACAGATCGCAGTAAGATTTGTCTCATTATCTATTTACTCACAGGTGAAGCACTACACTGTGCCGAATACATCTGGCATCAGTATAAAGCATCCCTATATTCCATCAAGGACTTGTTTCACTTTGAAGAGGTATTTTGAATTCCACCTGTTTGTGATAATCTTCGGCAGTGGAATACTCACTGTGGTTTCAAATGCTAGCGGCTGCTAGCTGTTGGGATGAACGAGCCCTCATTACCACTAGGGATGCTCCAAATCAATTTTTAAGGCCGATACCGATTTATTATCTTCGTGATGTGCCTATACCGATACCAATTTTTTTTACAACAACAAACAACAACAACAATTTTTTAGCAGATATGCAAGCTCTTTGATGACTGTAACTGTTAACAATTTTTAATAGAAACTCAAATAAATGAGCACAACAAATATTTCTTCTGCAAAGAGATATTATATATCTCTTTAAAAAGGCTTATGTCTCTTAAAAGTAGGGGTGGGACAAAAAAATTGATTCTTAGATGAATCGCGATTCAGACGTGGGCCGATTCTGAATAGATTCACAAATGTCAAGAATCGATTCTTAAATGTAAGTTTACAAAATAATAACATGCACTGCAAAAAAATGACTTTCTTACTTAGCATTGTTTAGTTTGTTTGGTTTATCATTGTCTATCATCTTTTTGTTTCTATCTCAATCTTCATGACTAAGTAAACGGACCATTATCTTAGTATGAATCTACTTGCATGAACCAAGGCATTCAACAGGCTGCCCTTTGCATTTACATGGCCCAAGCTTTTTGGGTCTGTTAAAATATTCCAGTTATAATAATCTTTAAAATTGACAAAAAGTTATAGGTTAAGACGCATGTCAAAAGTGTTAAAGTCAAATGTATAAAAATTATTTTAATTTGCAACATGATGCATCCAGAGACCATCAAACCGCCAAATCATCTCAGTTTATTTGTGAAGCCAATTAAAATGAATAAAATTGTGTTATTATTTTAATATTATTTGAATGATCATTTCAATTCTTCTCTTATATCATTGCACTTGCATCAGTCCCAGTTGTTCAGCAAATTGAGATGCGATGCACGCAGCAGAAGCAATACACACGCAGTGAAACAGACAGTTCTGCATGTTCTCGTTCCTTCATGCACTGAAATGTCTTGGCTTTATCAGCAATTCCTATATATTCCTATCCCTTCCTAAGACCTGGATGTTCACATACATGGATATCACGTTTTTTGTTATTTGCACCATAGTTAATTCTGTGTAACTGGAACCTGTTGTACACAAACGTGGACAATTACACTGCTATGTTCAAAGAAAAATATTCTGTTATTATATTTTTTTTTTCTAACCCAAAATAGCTGGAAGAAATCTAAAATGCAAGCCAAACCAAAGCTCGGGTCTTAGGAGGTTAAATTTGTACTGGCAGCATGAGCAAATTCTGCCCCACTGGCTTAAACTAGCAATAAACATTTGGATTGCACTTTGCGCTGCATTGCGGCGGGTGTATGATAGTGGGCTTTTGGCAATATTGTTATTACACTTTGCCTCATGTAAACACAATATACTTCCATAAAAATAATGAAATTAAGCTCATAATCGCAGCAAGTATACTCATATTAATACAGGTGCCGTACAGCGTTTTTATTTTTTAATTGCAGTATAACGAAATACATACATAAGAGTGTGTTGGTGATTTAACATAAGTAAATTAAAACAGTGGAAAGTATATAGAAGTTCATCATTTGTTCTCTGCATTGGGCTGTGTGTGAATAAGCACAATTATTAGCCAATAATCAGAAAATAAACATTTAAATATAAACAAGAGTAAAGAGGTTACTGTAGCTCCAGTAATATAAACATCTTACTGTGACTAATTCCTTACTCTGATTTTTGGAATGAATCGCATTATTGGTGTGCATATAAACTAGTCATTGTTTTGGGCCAGATGTAAATTGTATTGTATGTTGTACAAAGAAGAATAATATATTTTAAAAAATCCAGAAAAACAAGACTTTCCAGGACATAAGCTTTCTTTTATTTTCCAAGTGTTTTCCGTGACTGGAAACTTAAATACAAACTAGGAAACCCTGTGTAAGTTTAACAGGTTATATCAGTGTAAGTGTTCAATGTAGAAATGTTAATAATGCTCTGATATAAATAAGATCCGATCCAAATTCTTGATTATACTGAAATACAAAAGTTACTCACCACTGACATTAACTCTGAATCTCCTCTGAATGGTTCGTCTACTGCTGCTCATCTTCAGTTCATAATCTCCAGCATCTTCAATTTTGATTTTTGTGATTGTGAGATCTCCAGTCTGATCATTCAGCTTCAGTCTGTCTCTGTCTTTCCCATCTAGAGTGAACTGTTTGTTTGGGAAATGTCTATTTACATCAGCAATCGTGTCATCACATCCAAAGATGAACAGTATCCGATCATAGGTCTTAATGTCAGGAACATCAGTGTTTATTATGAGAGGATCACCCTTCATCACTGACACTGACTTCACTTCACCTGTATTAAACACAGAGATTAAACAATTATAACACTGTCAATCATTTTAATATAATCATTAACTGAGATTACTGATATATAATACACCCCATTTAAAACTTTACTGCTTAATATCTAGTAATTAATATCTAATGCTTAAAGGAACACGCCCAGATTTTGGGAATTTAGCTTATTCAGCGTATCCCCCACAGTTAGATAAGTCCATACATACCTTTTTCATCTCCGTGCGTCCTGTAACTCTGTCTGACGCAGCCCCCGCTAGCTTAGCACAAAGACTGAAAGTGAATGGCTCCATCTTGCAAACAGCTCCCAATAAGTGACAAAATAATGCAAACATTTTCCTGTTTATGTGTTGTGATTTGTATAGTCACACCGTGTACAAATAACAAGGTCATATGAGACACAGCCATCTTTTAACAGTATACATACTGAGAACTATATTTTCAGAAGGCGAAGCACTTGACCAAACTCTCTGCTCCTCACCAGGGGGCTTCTTGGGTGCTGTGAGCAAATCACTCCGCCCAGTAGAAGTGCTTCGCCTTCTGAGAATATAGTTCCCATTATATATACTGTTAAAAGATGACTGTGTCTCATATGACCTTGTTATTTGTACACGGTGTGACTATACAAACCACAACAAATAAATAGGAACATTTTGCGTTATTTTGTCAATTATTGGGATCAGTTTGCTAGCTGGAGCCATTCACTTGCAGTCTTTGTGCTAAGCTAAGCTAGCGGGGGCTGCGTCAGACAGAGTTACAGCACACACAGAGATGAGAAAGGTATGTGTGAACTTATCTAACTCTGGAGAATACGTTGAATTAGCTAAATTCCCAAAATCTGGGCGTGTTCCTTTAACTCTAGTACACTGAAAAAAATGATTCACTAAATTTAATACATTTTTTAAGGTAAGTGGTTGCAATCAATTTATTTAAGCTACATTTAAACAAAAAAGATTAGTAAAGTAAAGTAAAATATAAAACTTTTGTTTAAATGTAGCTTAAATAAATTAATTGCAACCACTTACCTTAAAAAAATTGATTAAATTCAATGAATCTTTTTTTTTTAGGGTATGAAGTTATAAATGTCAAATATCTAACTATCTACATTGATAAGTTCAGTTTATCTAAGAGCCATTGCAACAGAAACACTGACTCACTGCACTTTTAATATTTCTGTAACAACTATATTTATATCTTTATTGTGCACTAATTTTCTTTGACAAGAGCAGTAATTGAACTAAAAGACTCAACATCTATAAGCGTGTGTTAAACGCACGTCAACGTGCTGTTATGTTCTTTCAAAAGTGCGTGAGAGGTTACGCATCTTTCGTTGCTACGCAATCATGAGACGCGCTTTCTGTGACAGCGAGAATAAGGAATGCGTGATCAGATTTTTCATCTGCACCTCACGTCAATCAGATCATTCAGGGCTCCAGACTAACTTTTTTCACTAGGAGCACAGTGGCCCCCAACTGAAAATTTTAGGGGCGCAACCAGAAAATTTAGGGGCACACACCGTAAATCAACATGCTAACCAAATATTCACATTTCTACTAAGTAATACACTGTATTACTAATAAATACTTTGATGACAGATGCAGAAAGTACAATGTGCTGTTTTAAATTCAGTGTCACATCAAAAAAAAGATAAAATTTACTGGTCGCACATGTGCGACTGGATGTAAAATTCAGTGGCACACTCTCAAATTTTGGTGGCAAAATGTCTTTTGTCCCTGTCATTGTCACAATGCGATCAGATAATCTGGTCGGGACAGAGAAGAGCTGTAAACCGGGCTTACTCAGCTGTTACTCAGCTGCGGAGGGGTTCGTTTAAGTCACAGCTTACATTGACGACACAAGCAAAGATTAGGAGAAACGTGCAAAAGATAAAAGAAGGCTATGTATGCAACTCCCTTGTCTCAATATGAGTGTATAAGAAGTATATCATCATGTTGATTGCAGTGCTTGCAATGCTATGCAGTTACACATAGAGCAGTTATATTATTTTTATACAGAGATGGTACATAACCAAAACAGTTGCAAAAATGTAGGCTAATAGTTCATAAATGTATTCAGGAATTGAATATGTTAGTTTAGTGCAAGGTTTTAGTAGAAAAAGTTTAAGAGAACTTTGCAGCAGTATTTTATTTATTATTCTTTTTTATTTTATATATATTTTGTTTAATTATATTTTAATAAAAAGTTTTAAAAAAATGTGTAAACAAATTGCTAAAAAAAAGTTTATAGTAATTAACAACCTGCAGTTTAATGTTTGCATTTTTCCCGCACTGTACCGAAAAGGAACCGAACCGTGGCCTCAAAATCGAGGAACGCACCGAACTGTGATTTGTGCATACCGTTACACCCCTAGCATATACCGTTATCAAGATACCAAAAATTTTCGGTGTATCATGCTGCAGACCTATTTCATACAATATAGTAGGTAAAAATCAGTATGCGTAACCAATACTCTTTAATAAACAGGATGCGAAAAATACCTGTACGCTCAAAAGTTTATCAAATTTAGTACATAATGTTAGAATGGTTAGAATTTACCATTTTTATTTATTATATTAAACAGTACATTACTTTTTAAAGTTTACATTAGAATTGTTCAAGGAGTTATAATCATAATAAGATTTGTATTATATCGAAAGATTTGATTTACTCACCACTGACAGTAACATTGAATGTCTGATGTATGGTATAACTGCTGCTGGTGGTGGTGCTGGTGAGATCTACTTGATAAAGTCCAGAGAGATCCGTTCTGATGTTCTTGATTTTAAGAGATCCAGTCTGAACATCCAGCTGCAGTTTGTCTCTGAATCTCTCGTCTTCTGATATTTCACTGGCTGATTTATTGAAATGAGCTATACGAATCCCTTGAAATCTCCATTGCATCACATCATATTTCTTGATATCACGATCATCAGCCAGTAGAGTAACAGAATCTCCATCCTTTACTGACACTGACTTTAGTTGATCTGACTCTGGGTTCCTCACACCTGCAGACACAAACAGAGACAGTTAACTAATGTTTAACTATTCGGGTCTTCAAGGATCTAAGGAGTAAGACAAGAGGTTAAACAATCAGTTTGTAGTTTGTTTATGGAGAGACATTGTAAATCTATAAAATTTCGGTTGGTGCCATGTATCTACATTTGACCCTCATGTGGGGCTGTTGACATACATTCAACCCCTTAGATCTCTTCAACTCAAATTCTCTCACCCTTAACCTCCCTCTGAGCGTTCAGACTTACATAATTTGGTATCTGCTGTAAATATTTGACCTTATGTACATTTTGTTCTGAGATTGCAATTTTATATTCATGTGTGAAATAATTTTAAAGGTCATTTTCGCATTTAGCAGCATGTTGTTTAAAAAGCAAATGCATTTGCAACCATGGGCGTTCTGGTCTGAAAACAAGGTGTTTTCAGGCCGAGGGGCAACCTTAAGATCTCTCTAATGAAGCCAATACGGAAGTGACTTAAACTGCAATTCATCGACTGGTCGCTAGAGGCTTGCTCCAAAAGGGAGTCAATTGCCATAGACTCCAATGTTAAAAATGTCCAACTTTACAGTAGAAAATATGTTTACAGCCTGGTACAAAAAGTGTTTTTGGTCTATACAGCTAATTTTGCTCTTCATGACAACTGTGAGGGGGGTGAATTTTTTTGTAACTCATCAGTTTAAATTATGTTAAGCCTTAAACCTCTGCATAATTAAGGGTGTGGCCGCTTGAGTGAGGGATGAACAGCCACTGCTGTCATTAGAGTCGTGCTAGGCGGGCGTGGTTTCAGCATCCAGCCACCTGAGCTTCACTCATGTCCCGCCTCTTTACCCATTTTCGGTTTTCCACGAGTGATTCGCGGTGATCCGTGACCAAGATGGCTACGACAGGCAACGCCTACTTTAAGCTTCAAAAACGATCTTCAGAAACCAATGGTTGACGTCATGGACACTACGTCCATATTTTTTTACGGTCTATGGTTCAGGTGCATTGCTATTTTGAGGCAACTAAATAGCACGTTATATTCACCTATAAATGAGACAACAATGCGTTTGCTTATCACACAGGGATGTATGTTGAGTGGCAAACGTTCAACAAAATGGCTGGTTTTCATAGGGGCTACTGCGAAAATGCCAGTAAAACTGACTATTATCAGCTTAAATAAAATTTAGTTAGACTTGTTAGGAGAGGTGGACAATACTTAGTTACATTAGTTACATTTTCCAAGCATCTGTGCTTTATTAGGATGTTTGTATTGGGAAAAATTTTACTTCACTACATTCTAAAGCATAGAATCATACTGTGTATTCTCTAATATTGCATATTAAAATTTAATACCTAATTGCATTAAAATGTAAGTTTTACTTGATTAAAAGTATGTTAATGTACTTAAAGGGATAGTTCACCCAAAAATTCTGTCATCATTAACTCACCCTAATGTTGTTACAAACCTGTATACATTTCTTTGTTCTGATGATATTTTGAGAAATATTTGTAACCAAACTGTTTTTTGGACCCCGTTCACTTCCATAGTAGGAAAAAAGAATACTATGGAAGTAAATGGGGTCCACGAATGCTTTGGTTACAAACATTTCTAAAAATATCTTCCTTTGTGTTCATCAAAACAACAAAATGTATACAGGTTTGAAACAACATGAGTAAACAATGACATTGGGTGAACTATCCCTTTAAATATTAAAATGTAAAACAAAAATGTATTATTTATGAAATGTAATAGAGTACAAATTATCATAATATGCTTTGGAATGTATGTTTTCCAAAGAAATACACTGATAAAATACAAATACTGGAAAAAAAACTTTTAAGTAGAAAGTAAAACCTCTGCTTGATAGTGACCCTAGCAGCTTATCAACCCACCTGTGGTCTGTGGACGTTGACATGAACAATCAATTTACTTCTCCTTTCTGTGTTTTTTGTCAGTCTGTAAAACGATAGCTCAGAATTCTTGTTAATCTGTTAGTACAGTCTATCGCACAACAGCTGTTTCCCATTTAGACGCGTTTTCACCCTGTTTTTCGCTGATTACACACTGTACACCAATTCTGCCACTCTGTCTTTTGCCACTCAGTGTGCGTAACTGCAGTCACTTTCGCCAAAGGTGACGTCACGTGCATACTGTCTATACGTCAATCATCATCTAAGCTAACAGCAAGCTAAGCTCCTATCAAATAAAAACACACTAAACAACTACACAAACATAACTTATGTATTTCTGAAGGAGGTACTTCATAGAACAAGGAATACAACAGCCGTTTTGAGGACAGTAAAAACAGCGCTAAGAGATAAGTCAATTGCGTCAAAAATACCATGGTTTTTTTACGCATGAAACATGAACACATGTTATATTGCGAACTGTAAACACAATCAAAGCTTCAAAAACACAGAAAGAAAATGGTTCCTTGTGGATTCAGCCATTTGATGCTGGTCTTACAACTATCTTTTGTCAGGGTTTGGCACCACCAGAAAGACGATAGGCTATTGTAATGGATTACAAAAAAAAGAGTTTAATTTATTACCTGCTTGTTAAATATGAATCACGTGTGCGTGAATTAATTTTATACATAAGACTAATGGTTCCAGAATGAAACAATCAGCCGAAGCATTTTTTTAATTTTCCTTTTTCATTATTTTGCCAATTTTCTCACCATTGCATGAGTTACATTTCAGAATGTCATTTTTACTATATTTATTTCACATTATTTAACAATTAATTTTTTTTATATTCCAGCAGTCATTATAGGGCCTTCTTACACCTGGTCACTTCTCTGATCAGATAGCCATCTGACTTGTTAAAATTGTTCCATTTACATTCAACCACATAAATGAGTCTTGGCTAAATAAATATTAGTATAATATATAGTATAATATAATTTTATTATCCGATCTTCTATTGGCACACAAAATGGAAATAACCTATTCATTACTATTCCTTGAGAAACTTGCATCGACACTTATGCACAACTGTATGTTGAGCAGCAGACGCACCCCTGCGTGCATGAGCAAAGGAAGAGAATGAAACGGCAACAGGAGCATGACAGAGGAAAAAGCAGTCTAACAGAATAACATGTTAATAAGTGTTTTATTTCTCGTTTAATAGAAGCGTGTTTGTCATTGTAGTTTTACTGGTTTTAGGAAGTTTTTATTACATACTGCAGTTGGCTTTGTGGTTTCTCTTCTAATCAATGACATGAGATGAAGAGTTAAAGTCTCTCTATCTCTGTGCCTGTGTATTCAGCATACAAATACCCAGGTTTGCTGCCCACCATGTCTCTTATACGTTGCATGCTGTTCAGGATGTCTTTTAAATGATAAATGAAACAATTTAAAATGCTTTAACCAACATGTTTGCTGCATTTGCGCGCCTCTCAATATGCGCTGGTTGCTATCGTCATCAAAGATCTCATTGTTTGATAAAAATTATTACGTATTTTCACTTGTTCGACCAAACACCTAAAATAATTTTTTGCCATTTTCAACCGAACAATTTCAGTTGCTGAACATTCGGTACCTCCCTAATATGTGGCGAATGCCTTGCAATTTGTCCGCCCTTCCATGACATGCAATTTTAAATGCGCGCTCTGAGCGGAAAAGGGTCTGACGTATTCACATTTTTCCATTGTCCAATTGAATGAGGGGAGAGGCGGGCCTTCCATTGTGGTGACAGAAGTTTAGAGTTGCTTGGAACAACCGGAGACTGCATTCACTCTCTCCTGCCTGCTTGTGCAACTCTCACCCTCAAACAAGGTCAGAGCTCTGCTTGTACATTTGTAACAAACAAAATTTCACAAATGCTCGCATAATAGTTGATACATTGGTTGCCTAGCAACATAAAGAGCTTGCGTTTCAAAGCGTTTAAAATGTGTTTGGTGTGATTGCCCCTAAGTGCGTCAGATATGTTTTTTGTAAATGAGCATTTAATGGACACTTAATGATTCCGCCAGCAAAGCACTACTTCTAAATGCCCTGCGGTGGGATTAAGCAGATTTAAAGCAAAAGTATTTGATAAATGTATAGTCATATCGAGCATTTGGCTAATATCTAATTTTTGGATGAAGGTGGCATTTAGAGGCTTTTGCATCCGAGCTCCTCAAATATTTACTCATTTTGTATATGGAGTTCATCTTTTGTCTATTGCATTTTGTATTTATTACATGCTTTCATATATTCTCCCCATCATCAGTTATCTAAGGTGTCTTTATCAGTTTGTTGTTTATTAGGGCCCGAGCATCGAGGAGCAGGCCAGAATGGTGCAAAGCCCTATTGTTTTTGATCAGTTTCTTCTTTTTTTCTCCGAAATGAAACGCATTTTTGAGGTCCTAAACATGCTCGAAAACTCATGAAACTTTGCACACACATCGGAAGTGAACAAAATTTACATGTAGTATAGGCGTCAGAAGTGGGCGTTTAGAAATGACTCGATAGCGCCACCTGCAAAATTTCAAGAGAACAGCTCTCCCGCTACGAAAAACATACAGATACAAAATTTGGTAGGATCATCCATGACCCCGATACCTACAAAAAAGTCCCTTGGAACCAAACTCTAAAACCCACAGGAAGTCGGCTATTTTGAGTTTTCACTGTGATTTCTGTGCAAATTTTGGCATTTCCAGGCTTCATACTTTAACGAACTCCTCCTAGAGATTTAATCCGATCATCATCATATTTGGTCAGTATCATCTAAAGGCCTTTGCGATTTTAAATTGCGGAGCTTTTGACTTTTCGTTGGAGGGTGTGTTCGTGGCGGCCTGACAAATTTAGGTGTTTTTGCCATGAAACAGGAAGTTGTTCTAACTCAGGCTTACAATTTCCAATCTGCCCCACGCTTCACATGTTTGAAAAGGGTCCTGGCCTGAACACATTAACATGACAATTTTCAGTTATAGTCATAGCGCCACCTAGATGCAGCAGGAAATGTCATGTTTTACGCTGGGATTTTCTGCTCGTAGAGATTTAATCAGATCATCAAAATATTTGGTCAGACTGATCTTAAGCCCTTTGCAATGATAAATAGCAAAGATCTTGACTTTTCCTTGAAGGGCGTGTTCGTGTCAGCCTGGCAAAGTGTGATGTTTCGCCATGGAACAGGAAGCCATTGTAATTCAGGCATACATTGTCCTACAAGCCTCAGGTGTCACAAGTTTAATAAGGGTCTTGACCTGAACACATCAACATAGCAATATTAAGATACAGTCCATGTTTTACGCTGTGACTTACTGCTCTTAGAGATTAAACCATATCAACATCGTATTTCATCAGTCTAATCTCAAGACCTTTTGTGATGATAAATAGCAACGACCTTGGCTTTTCGTTAAAGGGCGTGTCTGTACCGGCCTCGCAAAGTTTCGCATTAATTGCATTTTTGACAGCCTAATCATGCTCAAAAAGTCATGAAACCTTGCACTCATGTCAAATGTGGCGAAAAATTTTCTTGATATAGGCTTCAGAAGTGGGGGTGTAAAAATGGCTCTATAGCGCCACCTACAAAAATTCAAGAGAGCAGCTCCTCCGCTAGGTTTAACATAGAGGTACGAAATGTGGTAGGATCATGTATCACCCCAGGACCTACAAAAAAGTCTCTTGGAGCCAAGCTCTAAACCCCACAGGAACTCAGCCATTTTGAATTGTTTTCTGTAATTTGTGTGCAAATTTTTCAATTTCTAGGCTTCATACTTAAACAAACTCCTCCTAAAGATTTCATTAGATCATCGTCATATTTCGTCTGTGTCATCTAAAGGCCTTTGCGATGCTAAATTGAGGAGATCTTGACTTTTCGTTGAAGGGTGTGTCTGTGGCGGCCTGACAAATTTCGGCTTTCCACCATAAAACAGAAAGTTGTTCCAACTCAGGCTTAAAACATCTAACCTGACCCACGCTTCACATGTTTGATAAGTGTCCTGGCCTGACCACATTAACATGGCAATATTCAGTAAAAGTTATAGCGCCACCTGCTGACAGCAGGAAATGACATATTTTACACTGTGATTTACTGCTTGTAGAAATTTATTCAGATCATCATCATATTTGGTCAGTCTGAACTTAAGAACAATGATAAATTGTGAAGATCTTGAATTTTTGTTAAAGGGCGTGTCAGTGGCGGCCTGGCAAAGTTTGATGTTTCCCCATGAGAATGCTGTTGTAACTCCTGTCACAGACTTCATATGTTTGATAAGGGTCCTGGCCTGAACACATCAATATAACAACAATTCAGTCATAGCGCCACCTGCTGCACACAGGAGGTGTGACACAGCAAAGTTCCTTTGAATATCCACCTATATTTACACACTTAAATTAAAACACTTAACTTAAATTTAAATCCCCCTGGTTCATTGTTTTACTAATCCCATAGCACATGGTACCCATGTGTGCGAGGGCCCTACCATCGCTGCTTGCAACTTTAATTAGAGTTGAAAGAAAAAGTATGTGAAACTGTCAGAATTTAAATGTTGTTCCCCCATACCCCACATTTATATATTTGATATATTTTCATAGAACCTTGTATATTTCTTTATTGTTATACTCGGATGATTAATGAAGCAATGATACAGTTCATTTATCTTGAAGTTACTAAGTTGAGATTCACTGTAAAATGTAATAGCTAACTTTACTTAAAAATAAATAGTGATCATAACTAGTTGCTCCATATTTTGTTGACTCTACTAGCTTACAATAAGTTGACACAGCATTTTGGTGAGGAGAGTAATTAAACTTATCATACTTCAGTAACCTTTACTTGAGAAGTATGAGTGTCTCCACACACTCCCAACAGTTGGTGGCGGTAATGCACCATGCTGGATGCCAACCGCCAATACAAATCAACGAAGAAGAGATTGCACATGCGCAGTTCCTCCTGATACGTTGGATTTGAACCATCACGCGGCAAAAGAACGTTTGTCTGGATTTGGTTTGAAGGTAAGAGCATGCAAAATGTTAATTTGGAGAGGCCATGTATGTAATACTTCAGTCTGTTTGTAGGTTAAATGTATTTCTACAATTTAGTAAAGTCAGGACTATGTTCTGTTAATGTTCTGAGCTGAGTTTTGTTTGTGAGGTAAGGTTTAAGCTAAAGCTAGCTAACCACCTTGTCATTGTCCCACCTTGTAAATCTCAAATTTCTTAAACTGTAAATATGAATTCATATCGCCAAATGCAATGTGCTTGTTAACTGTTGCGTGCATCGGCTATAACTGGCGATGGCACAGTAAAACTTTAACTTATCTGCTAGCTCAGCTGTTAAGCAGGAGGTCTGTATCAGAATATTCATATATTCATTTGATTTTTAATTTTGAGATTCGAATATTTTTTCTGTTTTTAACATTAGCATTAATGCAGAGACTGCCAAGCAGGAAGTGCACTTCACGCTCCCGCTCAAGGTTTGTAACTTACTGTTAATGTGCTCCGATTTTAAAGGTGGGATATATTTTTCTATTGAAAGGGCATTTGGTATATTTGTGATTTTAAAATAATTGAGGTTATTTATTTAACATTTTGGCCCAAGCAGAAAATTAAGGGCACCTCAACTCAGCCTGCAATTATTTAACATTTTCCCAAAATAACTGCATTACTGAAAAATACTACGTTAGATACTAAACCTATGCAGTTGCTGCACATGTCATTATGCACAATTAATGAAACTTTCTGAATAGAAAGTTATGATATGAACCAAATAACCATACAACCCCCTTGACTAATTCTAAGCATAAAATACATACATATACAATTTGTTATATTCAGATAGCCTGTTGTAATGGAATGAGTAGCAGGGCAATATACATACATGTATCCTTTATGCCTTACAAAGAAAGCGTTCATTAGAGCTGATTGGATGCACAAGTTGCAGTAATATATTCATTTTCGAGGTTTGTGTAATACTAGTTTTCTGGCCAGTGTGACCTAGTGATTTGTTATTAAAACGCATCCAAAATGACTTCATTAAATGCTCATTTGTCGGTTTCTTTAGGTTCTGTCAGAGTTCTTTCGGTTAACCAGCAAAAACCTCAAAATCGAGTTTTTCAAAGAACTGGACAAATACACTCCTCGCTGTCTTGACATTTTCAAGTCCAAGGGTGGATGTACCGGCCAGTATTTGCATCATCAAATCGCACTGGGGGTAAGTTTCTCATGCACATTAATGATTTAATGGTGTCAGCAAAATAGTGTAACCACATTGTATTTTCAGAGCTGTTAATTGATGGTCCTTGACCATTTATGGGTGCTATGTATGAAATTATCTTTCAGAATACAGATGTTACTGCTAAGTGAACAGCAGTCCTCCGTGGCCCTCCCATCCTCCTTGGAGATGAGAACAAAGACTTCTTCAAGACATACTTTGTAAGTAGTTTCAGGTGCTAATTTACAGTGGCCGAGTAGGCTTGTCGCGATAGTCGGTGTAACAGTGATTACCAGTGTGTCAGCCTCTTACCGGTTAGATCACTTGCCCACCGCGACACCGTCTTTCACCGTCGTTTTGATATTTTTTTGTAATTAAATAATTTAGTTTCGTTAGAGACAGCAAACATGAATGTGTCTTCTGCCTGAATTCAGCAGAGCTGAACGCGCATCATCACAGAGCAGCCGGTGTCAGATTTCATTTATTCCTGTCAGAGTGTGTGAGGTGAGCGATTGACCAGACGATGGCAGAAGCCGTATGCTTACTCATTTTTGTTATAATATACATATATGATGTTTAATGTAAGCGAGATCGTTTTGTTGTTGCGTTTTTCATTACAAATAATAATAAACCCATCATTCAAGCAGCACTTTATAGAAGAGTAGCCGGATGCTCTCCTTGGGACTGGCAGGTTCTGAAGTACCTGTGCACATTGACTCAAGCACTTAATTAAACCAGCTGTTGCGCTCGCATTGCATGCAAATTCATATGAGATTTAAAGGAATAGTCTACTCATTTTCAATATTAAACTATGTTATTGCCTTAACTAACTATATCCCGCTATCATCTGTGTGCTTGCACGTAAGCGGTGGAGCGCGCTGCGACACTTCGATAGCATTTAGCTTAGCCCCATTATTCAATGGTACCAATCAGAGATAAAGTTAGAAGTGACCAAACACATCAACGTTTTTCCTTTTTAAGATGAGTAGTTATATGAGCAAGTTTGGTGGTACAAAAAAAACGTAGCGCTTTTCTAAGCGGATTTAAAAGAGGAACTATATTGTATGGCGGAACAGCACTTTTGTGAGTACTTCAACTCGCCTGAAAAGTCCGCTCCCCTTCTCCCTCTCATAATGGGAGAGGGAGGGTGTTACTGCGCCGAGTCGAAGTACTCTCAAAAGTGCTATTCCGCATTAAAATATAGTTCCTCTTTTAAATCCGCTTTGAAAAGCGCTACGTTTTATTTTGTACCACCAAACTTGCTCGTATAACTACTCGTCTTAAATAGGAAAAACGTTGATGTGTTTGGTCACTTCTAACTTTATCTCTGAGTGGTACCACTGAATGAATGGGGCTAAGCTAAATGCTATCGAAGTGTCGCAGTGCGCTCCAGCGCTAACGTGCACGCACACAGATGATAGAGGGATGTATCAACTCTTCTTAGTTAAGGTAATAACATAGTTTAATATTGAAAATGAGTAGACTATTCCTTTAAGACAGCCTACGCAAGCGCTGCATTTAAACAGTTGCATCTAATTCAAATTAAAAAAGTAAGCCCCTCCCACCCTGTGAAACCGGTATCATCGGGGTTGTCACGCACCGATTAACCGGTGGGAAAATTCTGTCACTGCAGCAACCCTATGGCCGAGAGGGGTCACAACACATGCATTGCAAATGCCACAGCACCTCCAGATTTGGAAACAACAGTGTCATAAAAGTGGCCTATTATTTTCATATATGCCATATGCAATTTCGACATGCAATGCAAACTGCACAGTAGTAGAGTAGAGCTGGGCCATAAATTGACTGCAATTCTCATGCGTATCTTATCAGTAAAGCTGGTTTCATGATTAGTAATAAGTCGCCATCACCTGCTTTCAAATGCAGCAGCATTTACTACACAGAGCCGTATTTTACTGAGAAGCTAGGCAAAATCGTGTTCGTAATCGTGAAATTTCACCTCTTATAATGCATGAGATTTTGCCGAGCTTCTCTGTGAAATACGGCTCTGTGTAGTAAATGCTGCTCCACCTGAAAGCAGGTGATGGTGATTTACTATTAATCACGGAGCCAGCTTTACTGATGAAATGCGCATGAGAATCGCAGTCGATTTCTCGCCCAGCCCTACTGCTCAGTACAATGTGTAATGCATAGGTTATGCTTATTGGAAATTTAAGTTAAAAGGACCTCTGGCTAGTTTAACAAATTAGCCTTTTTGGGTTAGCCCTAACGTTTTGCCCCACAAACGTGATAGAAGAACACTCCAATGTTTTCGTTGTAGCGATATTTTAAGAAATGTTTACCCATAATGCATTCTGGACTGATGTAGATGGCTCCAAGCGCTGCTACAAACACAAGGCAAATAAACAATAACGTTATCAAGATAAGCTATTACCTCAGTTAGCGAGCGAAATATACCTTCCTCCGTGTTTACGGCATGTTGAGGCTCAAATTGGAAAGGCTTGAATGGCAGACATTTCGCTCGCTAATTGAGGTAATCGCTTTACTTGATAATGTTATAGTTTATTTGCCTTTTGTTTGTAGCGGTGCTTGGACCGGTCTACGTCACGGTCCATAATGCATTATGGGTCAAACAAACAATGGTGACTTACTAGTAAAAAGGTTGTCTTAAAATATCTTGCTACAACAAAAACATTGGAGGTGTTGTTCTATCACGTTTTTGGAACAAATGGTAGGGCTAACGCAATAAGGCTAATGTGTCAAACTAGCCGGAGGGTACATTTCATAAGCTTCCATTAGGGTAGGATGCTTTGTTAGCAGCAAGCATAAAAGAATCCGTCATATGACCCACTCCCCACCATCCTCGCATACCCTTCTCACCTTTTTTTAACCCTTGACCAGTTTGCATGCTTGTTTAATGGTACACATCTTCAGGTGTTAATGAGAGGGTTCTACTAATCTCACAAATGACCAGTGTAAGAGTGAAATGATTATGTACAAAAATGTCAACTGTCCTCTGGGACAACAGCAAAGCCTTGTTAGAATTGTAGGTATTTTTTCTTCTCATATGTTGTTTCCCTGTTGAATATGGCTTATCCATTTTACGGAACTGTCAATAGAGTGCAAGGTTTGTGTTATCACATTGTAGAATAGCTAACTGTTGTCATCAGCTAATGCCTCTTCAGATGTAAATATGAGCAGATGTGAGATACCCTCAATTGGTCCTGATCAAGACTACCTATCAACCTTCTTTCTAAAGTGGCTGCTTTGTGTTTTCTACCTAAATGCAAGGTTGTATATCAATGTGGAATTGTGTAATAATATCTCATGTAATTGTGTTTTTAGGACTGTGATGAACCGGAACTGGCCAACACCTCCATTGAGATCCTAACAGTAATCCCTGAAGGTATCCCACCTCAAGGAACACACCAACATTTTGGGGTTTTAGCTTATTCACTGTATTCCCCAGAGTTAGATAAGTCCATACATACCATTTTTATCTCTGTGTGTCCTGTAACTTTGTCTGACGCACCCACCGCTAGCTTAGCTTAGCACAAAGATTGTAAGTAAATGGCTTCAGCTAGCATACTGCTCCCTATAAGTGACAAAATAACGCAAACATTTTCCTATTTATATGTTGTGATTTGTATAGTCACAGCGTGTACAAATAACAAAGTCATATGAGACACAGCCATCTTCTAACAGTATACATACAGGGAACTATAGAAGCACTGCTACTTGGGTGGAGTGATTTGCTCGCAGCACCAGAGAAGCCCCCTGGGGAGGAGAGAGTTGTGCTAATCACTCCGCCCAAGTATCAGTGCTTCATCTGAGAATATAGTTTCCTGTATGTATACTGTTAAAATATGTCTGTCTCGTATGACCTTGTTATTTGTACACACTGTGACTATACAAATCGCAACATATAAATAGGAAAATGTTCGCGTTAATTTGTCACTTTTTTGGAGCAGTATGCTAGCTGGAGCCATTTACTTCCAGTCTTTTTGCTAAGCCAAGCTAGCGGTGGGTACGTCAGACAGAGTTACAGGACACACAGAGATGAAAAAGGTATGTATGGACTTATCTAACTCTGGGGGATACGGTGAATAAGGTAAAAACCCAAAATGTCTGTGTGTTCCTTTAAGGCCCAAAATTCAATCACTCAAAAATCTACTGTGCAGTGAGTAGTGAAGTTCTTTGTTTTACACACACACACACACACACACACACATACATTTATGGTGTATCTACATTATTGATGGAAATATATATTTTTTTGTCATTTGGTCTTGGTTTTGTGTAATGGTGAATGTGTGATTTGTTGGGTTTTTATGTCTTTTTTCAAAATTCAAATTCTCTCTTATTGGATGTGCAGTTCACTGTATTGATCTGTTTCAATCAAATAAAGTGTTTCATTGATTCATTCAAACTGTTGTCTCTCTTTGTTTCAACAACTTAAAACTTTTGAGTAAAGTTTACTTGAATATTTTAAGGCAATCGGTTTCCTAAGATTTCCTTAGTATTGTGAACACTTAGCCTTGTAAGGATAACTTGCCTTAATGAGTACTGCTAACTGAACATAACTCAGTTGTCTGAACTGACATTTCCTTAGTGACGGGAGCTAATGATTTTTAAGTTCACTTTACTACCATGACATGAGTTGTCTGTACTAAAAAATTTTTTGTCATCATAACTAATGATTTTGCGTTAACTGTACTCAAGTGTACTACCATGATATGAGTTGTCCTTACACATTTCTTCTCAGCTACAACAACTTAAAAATTGATTGTCAACTTTACTTTAAAAATTTGAGGCAATCGGTTTCCTAAGTTTTTTTAAGTAAAGTCAACAAATTACATTTTACAGTGTTGAGTTGTGACATTTTCCTTGACTATGCACAAAAGGGCTGGTACGACCAGACTTCCCTGTTCTAATCTCTCCTTCCTCGTTTACACAATACAACTGTCTAAGCATTATTATTTATGTATCCGTATCCAGACGTTCTTGCGAAGGGACCAATCATGTGATTGTTCTCTAGACATGTTTGCTCAATAGCTGCTCACATGATTCTTCTAGAGATTATCAAATGTTTATCAGGTGACCAGTGCTTCCTTTCTGTACCCTATATAATCTGAAGCCTGTCTAATAAACTTTGGTCTATGTTTAAACTGCATCTCGGTGTCAGTGTCTTTCATGGCCCCTGATATACATCAGAACTCTCTGCTGCTCACCTCAGACCTCGTCTCTTCACTACAGATTCAACAAAAATCTCATACCTCTAGACCTGCATATAATTAGATTCTAACAGAACCTTTTGGGCTTACTTGGATTTCTTCATAAATTGGTCATAAAATGTGTTCTGATCTTCATCTAAGTCACAACAATAGAGAAACACAGTCTGCTTAAACTAATACTGCACAAACATTATACGTTTTCATGTTTTAATTCAGGGGTTTTCAAACTGGGGGGCGGGGCCCCCAGGGGGGCCGCGAGATGGTGCCAGGGGGGCCCCAGTTTTATGACATTTTATAAAATACATTAATTTATCATGAATTCTGTGTAATTAAACATAAAAAAGCTACTAATCAAAAGCACTACTTTTTTGTATAATTTAATATGTGTTTTAGTAAAATGTTGAGTTTAGAACAGTTTTTTGTCACAAATTTTCTTTGGGGGGCCGCGAAGGAATGCACCATACACAAGGGGGGCCGCACGCTGAAAAAGTTTGGGAACCACTGTTTTAATTGAACGCATCATGTAAACATTCATAGTGCAGGGTGGAAAAACTATGTGAAACTAGGGGTGTGACAGTCATTATATAACCGTGAGACTGACAGTTATAGTTAAACACCGTCATTAGAACTCTATAACCGCCAAAACCGTGTTATTATTATTTTTTATTATTTATCATAAAGATTTTTAAATACTATTTAAAACAATTGTTAACAATCTGTGTAAAACACCCCCTCACGTTCTCACGCAGTGAATAATACAGAGCGGAGCAGACACTGACAACGCGCTGACATAAAGGACAGACCAGGTTTACTTTCGGTTAGTTTTGATTTTAATATTAAACAAAATCTAGCCTTTCAAATAATCTCTTCCTTCTAGTTTATATAGCATCAAATAAACATGAATGACCATGAGAAGGAATGTTGTTTTAACCGCGGAAAGGCGTCAGAACACTCCGCTTTTCAAGTTCAAATCCTCTCATGCTAATCTATTAACTCTCCTGAAAGCACATTCACTGCTAGTTGTCTTGCTCTACGTTTATTTAAAATTAACAGAAAGTAGCTAATTAGGGTCTAGTTTATTCAAACGCCTGTTTCACATCGCAAGCGTGAGCACTGAGCAGCGCGTATGCGGAGAGTGTTTGCTGCGCGTGGCCATTGTGCTTTTACACCTGCTGCGTTTCCAGCGCATACTGTGCAGTTTAATAACAGTATAACAATCTCAAGTTCAAATTACTTTATTTTACATGCATTTATGAGCAAACCCTCTGCGCTTTTTAATCCACATTGTTTTCGTGCTGTTCTGGTCAGTGTAATGACAGATATAGACACAATTACAGACATAAAAAGCCCATGGCACAAATCTGTTTCTCTAAAGATTATAAAATAGATGATAGATAGTGGATTAATTTATGCTGGGCAGAGAGTGACAGCGCATTCTTCTGTCAACAGCGTTTTTTTTATATTTCAATGATTTCTGTCAAATTGCTCAAAGTTATTACTGTTTAAAACACACTTAGCATCACATTCATGATTTTATGGTTAAATGACACTTTCGCGTCAATCCACGAGCATTTAAACAAGCAAAACGCACCCCCCCCCCAGCCACCGACAGTTATGTTACGAACCATCACATTTGACTCGCGTCATAACCGTCCTCACCAATTCTAAAACCGGCACATCCCTGTGAGAAACCCTAGGCTAATGACTTCTCCAAGAGCTAATTGGAGCCAGGAGTTAGCCAACCTGGGGTCCAATCAATGTGATGAGATTGGATGTGTTGATTAAAGCTGCCCTGTCCAATAAAAAACACACACCAGTTTTGAGTTTGCTGTTCTGAAGAAGCATTGTCTGATGTGAACCATGCCTCGCACAAAAGAGCTCTCAGAAGACCTACGATCAAGAATTGTTGACTTGCATAAAGCTGGAAAGGGCTACAAAAGTATATCTAAAAGCCTTGATGTCCATGTGTCCACGGTAAGACAGATTGTCTACAAATGGAGAAAGTTCAGCACTGTTGCTACACTCCCTAGGTGTGGTCGTCCTGTAAAGATGACTGCAAGAGCACAGCGCAGAATGCTCAATGAGGTGAAGAAGAATCCTAGAGTGTCAGCTAAAGACTTACAGAAATCTCTGGCACATGCTAACATTTTTGTTGACAAATCTACAGTGAGTAAAACATTAAAAAAGAATGGACTTCATGGGAGGACACCACGGAGGAAGCCACTGCTGTTCAAAAAAAACATTGCAGCACGTTTGAAGTTTGCAAAAGAGCACCTGGATGTTCCACAGCACTACTGGCAAAACATTCTGTGGACAGATGAAACCAAAATTGAGTTGTTTGGAAAGAACCCACAACGCTATGTGTGGAGAACAAAAGGCACAGCACACCAACATCAAAACCTCATACCAACTGTGAAATATGGTGGAGGGGGCATCATGGTTTGGGGCTGATTTTCTGCCTCAGGCCCTGGACGAATTACTGTCATTGATGGAAAAGTTAATTCCAAAGTTTATCAAGACATTTTGCAGGAAAACTTAAGACCATCTGTCCGCCAACTGAAGCTTAACAGAGGATGGACAATGCAACAGGACAACGACCCAAAGCATAGAAGTAAATCAACAACTGAATGGCTTCAACAGAAGAAAATACGCCTTCTGGAGTGGCCCAGTCAGAGTCCTGACCTCAACCTGATTGAGATGCTGTGGCATGACCTCAAGAGAGCGATTCACACCAGACATCCCAAGAATATTGCTGAACTGAAACACTTTTGTAAAGAGGAATGGTCCAAAATTTCTCCTGACCGTTGTGCAGGTCTGATCTGCAACTATAGGAAACGTTTGGTTGAGGTTATTGCTGCCAAAGGAGGGTCAACCAGATATTAAACCCAAAGGTTCACATACTTTTTCCACCCTGCACTATGAATGTTTACATGTTGTGTTCAATAAAAACATGAAAACGTATAATGCTTGTGTGGTATTAGTTTAAGCAGACTGTGTTTCTCTATTGTTGTGACTTAGATGAAGATCAGAACACATTTTATGACCAATTTATGAAGAAATCCAAGTAAGCCCAAAGGGTTCACATACTTTTTCCTTCAACTGTATTTGAGTGTTTTATAACAAATTTCAACTAACAACCAATTACATACAATATTATTCATATAGAGTGATGGGAACTTATTAAAATGTCTGAGATACTTACCGCTAACACTGAAACTTTTCTCTATAATCTTTTGTCTGAAATTTATCCGTACATTATAAAGTCCAGTCTGTTCAGTTCTGATGTTTGTGATGGTGAGATCTCCATTCTGGCTGTTCAGCTTCAATTGTTTTTTGAAAATCTGAACATCATCTGTGAAAAATATTTTGGCTTCTCTATCGATCTGAGCTATTTTAGTGTTTTGAGGCCCAAATGTCCATGTTACTATCAGAGCATCTGATGCCGTTATGTCAGTAATATCAGTGTGTAGAGTAAGAGAATCTCCCTCAATCACTGACAATGACTTCACTGCATCACCAAACACACCTGAAACACACAAACAGAGACAATTATTTACATGATATTCAACTGTCAGTATAAAGACTCTCACTCCTGTTCAAAATGGTGAAAAGTAAAAAACTTTCTGAAAAGCCTCATTAAAGCACTTCATGATGATGGATGGTCAGTGAGACAAATAAAAGGTGACGATGCAAATACTTTAACTTAAAAGAATTTGAACAAAAACTGACATAGTTAGAGAGCAAAGGTTTTGAGAACAAAGGAAGACAAAGGGCCCTATCTTGCACCCAGCGCAATTGACTTTGTCAGTGACGCATGTATCATTCGTATTTTGCGCCGGCGCACAGCGGGGTTTTTCCCTCCACAGATGCACGTCAGCAAACTAGGGAATTAACTTGCGCTCCCTGGGCGGTTCAGCGCAAAAAGGAGGCGTGTTGCGGCGCAAACCATCTCTTATGCTATTTTGCAGTTTCAAAAAACAATTGCGCTACTAACCAAAAAAAAACTAGTCTAAAGTCAGTGGCGCGTTGCGCGTGATTCATTATGCTATTTTAAGGGCGCATGCTTGACCATAATGTATAGCGTGCACAACGCGCATACACTTTGCTTATCTAATCTACACAGATGCAACAGTTATTTTTGCAAATCATAAATTGTTACACTTAAAAATATTAATACACGAGATAAGGGGAATCATAGTGATGAGCATTGTGGTGATAGTTTTTATTTATTCTCATGCAAATAACGATAAAAATATTTTCATATGTTTGTTGTGTGGCTGTATTACGTTTATTTTATGTAAATAATAGTTAAAATGTTTTCATAAGAAACCTTAATGTATATGAACTTGATTTGTAAGAGTACTTTGGGGTTGGACCTTGCTTGCGTTTCTTGGGTCCGATTTCAAAGCCCCCAAACCCTTTCAGCGGTGAGGGTGGACGCAGCGATGTCCTCTGCTGGCGTCAAGTCCTGAGGCAGATCCACCTCCCGTTACACGGTGTGCCCGATTTATGCTGGCAAGCGTGGGATTCCCCCGTACAAGGACGTCGGTCTCCTCGGCTGTGAACCGCTCCTGGCGTGCGCCTGGTAAATCCGTCATAATAATAGCAATCCGCCATGGAACTTGCGCCCTTGCGTTTAAAGGGAATGTTGGCTAGCGTTCTGATTGGTTTATTTGACGTTACGCCCAAACCACACCTATGAATAATGAACCTACTTCAGACCAACCCCTTATTGATTTGCGCCCGGCGCAAGAGTTATTTCTCACGCCGGGAAAATAGCAACAGCGCCCAAGACCCGCCCACAAACTCACTTGCGCGTTGCGCTTCGCACTTGCGTTTCAGATCGTTAAAATAGAGCCCAAAGTCTGTAAAATAAACGGTTTTAAAAAGATTTGATGCTCACTCTAGTGATCATCTGTTATTCTGTGTTGTCAATGTCAAAATTCAGGTTGGATATAAGTTTTAATGTACTTACTTTTTTATACAAAACAGCTGATAACGCTATAGCGACAGCAAGTGACTTTCACCCCAAAATTAGGAGGCAATAGGCCTGCTGCTGGACATTGGTGTTGCAATAGAACGTTAAATTACGCTTCACTACTTGTCAGTACATGTTCTTTGGGTACATGACGTTGGTGCAAGCACAAGTCGGACAAAATTTCTAACCGGCATGCACCGATTAATGCCAGCCGCTGATTGGTCTGTGCAGTGCCACACATAAAAAGTCAAACACACATAAATTCTTGTCAAGTGACACAGAAGCAGCTGTCAGGTGACAGAAGCAACCCGTGTATATGTTGCTAAAAATCTTTGATTGTATGAGAAATCATTTGTATTGTATGCGTGTTTGGAAGCTGAACGGAGACGCGCGTGTGTCCGCGCAAGATGACGCGGTCCGTCTTGCGCACATCCGGACAGACGTTCGCTGATGGCCTCTGACCTTAACCATAAACATCTAGCTCTTTTTGGACAAACGGAGAAAGACGACGCAAAACCAAAACTTTCTGAAAAGCGTCCTGCTTTAGAAATGACCACTGTGGTAGATGAAACGGAGACAATCTGCCCTTTGGATAATAATCCTATGGACCGATCGCATGCTTTTTAATAAGGTAATGTTGCGTGAATATCTGATAATGTATGAATCCTGGTTCTGTTGTTGATCTGTGGCTGCTGTTTGCACGTTCAAATTAAATGTTTTGTTTTTACTAGTTCACAGACAACCGTCAACTGTATTTTTACTCAATGACAATTTCATATTAAAATCTTATAAGTTAATGGTTAATGTTCGGTTTAGAATGTTACGGTTGTCGGTTGGGAAAAATAACTGATATGAGCATCCCTACTCAGTGACTTTGAAGAAATGCATTTATTTAACCCTTTCATTAAGTAAGTGTTGCAATAGGCTACACGTGGCAAAGCAGTGGTGCCTTCAAAGTGCGTTACAAACCAGGGGCGGATCTATCGGAGTGGCACGGGGTGGCAGCTGCCACCCTAAGAAAAAGCATTGTCACCCCATATGCCACCCCAACACTGGTATCCTAATTCAGTGTTTCCCACAGGTTTTTGATAGACTTGTGGCGGTGATGACGTCATATAATTAGCATATATGTACATGTTTATATAGACGGGTTACACGGCGACGTCATTAACTCGACGCAACCGAGAGGGAATGCTAGTAGCGGTGTCTGTAAGTAAAAATGCCAAGGAGTTGTTGCGTGGAAAATAGTACCAACAGAGTCAGTGCTGGGTGCCAGATGTTACCATACCAGTAGATGAAACTATTACGTTACTAGCCTAACATTATAATTAGGGCTGCAGCTATCGATTCTTTTTGTAATCGATTAATCTAGCACTGAATCGATCGATTAATCGAGTAATCGGATAAAAATTTTGTTTGTGTTTTTAAACAACCAAAACAAATAATGCATAACGAAAATGACGTGGCTGTAAAATGTTCAAGCATTTGGCATTTATTTCTAAAAAAAAAAAATCGAGTAAATCGAGTAACTCGATGAATCGTTTCAGCCCTAATTATAATTCATACATATATCACAGTAACACTGCAAAAATAAAGACAGAAAAACAGATCCAACTAAAATCAAGTTTTATTTATATACACACAATAAAGAACGCTTCAATAATTAGGGTTGTTGCAGTAGCGGATCAGCTCACCAAGCAGGCTTTCTGCCTCCTGGATGCGCGCGCACCCTGTAATGTTTGTAAACTTGCAACCCGTCTATATATACGTACGTGTTTGCGTTTGATAGAGAGGGAGAGAACGGGTGTGTGTGTGGGAAAAACTACTGCTAACCTTTTGTCAAGTCATGATGAACTTGATCAGCCGTCTTCTCTGTCAGTAAAATCTGTGACTGTTGACGTTTACGCGAAAAAAAGTACACTGAGGAACGGACATTGGAAACACCGCCACATTTTCACTGGTATGTGACAGAGAGGCGAGCGCGTTTTTTTTTCGGCGCCCATGTTAACAAATTAAAGCATGTACACCACACGCGTGAGCAGCGCGTGCTCGCGTGGCAGGACCGCCGCTGAAGCAGCAGTGCTGGGATCGTTTCGGCGCCGGCTCTATTTTTGCTGTGCTGCTCACGCTCAATTAAAGTGACAGTGCATTGTTTATGCTTTAAATGGTCGTGGATTGACGCGAAAAAGTGTAATTTAACCATAAAATAATAAATGTGACGCCAAGTGTGTTTCAAACAGTCAAGACTTTGAGCAATTTAAAAGAAAGCAATGAAATATTTAAAAACACCAGAAGACTGCGCTGTCATTCTGCCCAGCACTAAATGACTCCTCATCTATAATCTTCAGAGAAATAGAGACATACATCTATAAATCTATGATTAAACTGTTGAAGGGAAACACGATCGACTGCTTTATGCTGTCAATCACGGAGTGAATTTTTTTATTTTATCGTAAAACTTCAGAGAAACAGATTTAATAATGTGCAAATGGGCTTTTTATGTCTATAACTGTGTATTGAGTCTATATCTGTCATTACACGGACCAGAACAGCACGAAAGCAATGTGGGTTTAAAAAAAAATCACAGTTTTATAAATAACACTGACCGTCAAAAAACGTCTTGAAGAGGTTTTGGTCATTAATGCATGTAAAATAAAGTAATGTGAACTTGAGATTTTTATACTGTTATTAAACTGCACAGTATGTGCTGCAAACGCAGCCAGTATGAAAGCACAATGGCCACGTGCAGCAACGCTCTTCTCACGCGCTGCTCATGCTACGCATACGCGCTGCTCACGCATGCGGTGTGAAACCGGCGTTAGAGAAAGGGAGGGGGCGCGCTGGGCACTTGCAACAATGAATTAAGACGTTTTTAAACAGTAAAATAGACATGTAAATGGGAATCATGAAAAATCTATTGGTGATAATATAATCAACATGTTCCTAAACTGTGATGCAGACACACAATGGGAGGATACATCCGTCTCTGACCACAACTACACTTTAAAATCACAACCATCATCACAACCAATCATTTCAAAATCAACCTAAAGCAACCTGATATGGGAAAACAATGGTGCAGTTTCTCATACAGGGCTTATCCTGGTCCCAGGCTAAAATGCATATTTGAGCTACAATAGTTTAAAAAACCCTTGTACTGACATACCTCATACGAGTGCCATTGTTTTGTCACAAGATGCGCTCCAGTATTGTTTATTGTAGGGTTTGTTTGTAAAAGCTGAAATGTCCTAATATAATTAAGGCCTAGTCCTGTAAACTTTGTCTGAGAAACTGCTCCAATGTGTTGAGCTGGCACAAATGTACGTAACTCTGCTGAGAAACAACCATCTTTGTCAGCTTGGGTTGATATTGCATCCATTACACAGTCGCCAAGCACTTTACCAGTACATACACCAACAGCTTCTAGATGTACACTTGGGATCAGCTCCTGATGACTCTGATAAAGCTGCGTCTTAATTTATTGCAGGGTGGTCTTGCTGAAAAGTTAGACTAAGTTTCTTAGTCCATAGTTATTTTTATAAACCTTTACAATGTGACCTGATGTTACCTGCTGTAAAGTTATATTAAACCTTTATATGTAATCAGATGTCATGCAGTGATATTAATCATTTACAATGTGATCTGTTGTGTAGTTTTATTAAACCTTTACTATGTGATCAGATGATATCCTGTCATGCAGTTTTATTAAACCTTCACAATGTGACCAGATGTTATCTGTCAGGAATTTCTTAAACCATATGTGAGCTATGTAGATTCAAGTCTCCCGATTTGAAGGAATAAGTGTTGGCAAGTTTGCAAATGATTTCTGTCGTGATACATTACAAATGAATTGGTGAGTTATTGGACTGGCTGGGGTGCACATTTGCTTTAAAAAAGACGAAATCACTGTGTAACAGTACACGACAGTGACGACACACTGTGTCATAAAGTACTTTAATAACTTTTAATGCTGCTCCATCAACTCCTTCTGACAGTACGAGGAAGTTAAATATGTCCTATAGGTTACCTGCTGCGACCACATGCACTTCGTGTCTACCCACGTAACGAATGACGGGACATTATGAGACTATCCGAGCGTTGTATGCAAGTTTTCTCCGTGCTCCCAACTTAAAACATTTACAGCTTTAACTTGTCATTTTGCTAAAGTTATAGTGAACTACAATCGTTCAACCACCAAAATAGCTACCGCTATGCATGTTAGCGGAAGTCGGTTGGCAAAATGCGGAAGAGCGAAGAATTAAAATGGGCAGGGCGAAACAATGGGAATACTGAGGTTTCGGACATACTATTCCTTGGGCACTGCTTTTTGGCTACTATAAAGTATGGCAGTATGCGGTTTCGGAATCAGCCATTGACTTGGACGCAGCCTAAACGGAAAATGGCTGCGCCGTTTTAGCATGCAACGCGGCGTGACATCGTGACATTTTCGGGGTGTAAAGTGAAAGCGAAAGTGTTGAAGAAATGTTTATAAATTAACTTACCGTTGATGAAAAAAGAAATGATGATGATGAAGAGTAAAGTGATCGTCCTCATGTTGCTGTAGGTGTGTTGAGTCAAGATAAGATCAGTACGTTTAAACGTAATAACACTCACACCCATAAACCCACTGACCGATAGAAGAACAACAACAACAAAAAAAAACACTCAACTACATCGTCATACAGAGAGATATACTGATATAATTATAAAAATTAACTGTTTTTTATGATACTAACAGAATCCGGTCGGACTTGGCAAACTCGAGAGAGATGGTTCTCACTGCGGAACACACATCAAGGGAGCGGGGTTGGACCTAGATCCAACCCCTCCCACTTTATATACTTTGTTCCGCCAAAGGGGAGGTAAGAACACGACAGTGTGATATCATGAATAAACATAAATCAAAAATGAATGAATAAAACCATCACAATAAATGAAAACGTATAGAAGTGAATCCCATATGAAACAAAACTTTATTCAAATGTATTTTTCATTTTCATCAACAAACCATCACATAGCTGCCATCTCAACACAGCTGTGACAATTATGCAGCTTTATTTTCATGAATCAGCTGAGCACTTTGTGGTAAATCCTGGGTCTGTGCGTGAAGTCAGGGTGCTGGAACAGCCCCTGTAACGTATCGAAATCACCCGATTGGCTAGTCTCCGGTCGATTGCTTTGCTTTCCCGTGGCATCATGGGAAAGCTGGGATAGAAGTGTCCATCCGATGCACGCTTCAGAATACTGATTTTATGGATAGCCTACTGAGGATTCGGACGTACTACTCTGTTCACATACTATTTCCCCTACTTACATTTTCAATAAGTAGGCGGTTTCGGACAAAACTTAAGTACACGTGCCTCTGAATCTCGCGAGAAATAGTCCAAAATCCCGGTAATTCTCGCCAACTCTTTTACGTATACTGAGGTTTCGGACATATTATTCATTGCCTATGCAACTGCCCATATGCCCTTCTCGACTCAAGTTACCTTTCCGAGGTGGAAACAAATAAATTGTACTTTTACTTCGTTACACTATTTTATAGTATTTTAATTAATTACGAAATGCGTATTTTATTTTTAAAGTGCCGTCTTGTGTTTCTGGGACATTCATGTATTAATGACTCGTTTGGGTCGATTCCTTACAAAATATTGCAAATAAATGAGTCTTTTGAGTCGTTTCTTTACAAAGCAAATGGGCCAATTTTTTTAAACGCTCAAGTTCAGCACAAACATCTTCCTTTTATAGAATAGCTGCAAACAAAATGTATGGATGTAATAACAATTGAAGAATAATATGGGAGAAGGATCTGGAGGTGGAATTTGAAGAAGGTATATGGGAGGCCATAATGTCTGGTGTAGGGGGGCCAATGAGAGATATTAGAAGCAAACTTATACACTACAAAATAGTAAATCGATATTACTGGACACCAGTAAGGCTTCATAAATTGGGTTTAATACAGGCTAATTATTGTTGGAAATGTGGTCACTCTATTGGCACATTTATGCACTTAATGTGGGATTGTGCTTTGGTGGCTCCATTCTGGATAAGAGTTATTCAGGCTTTTGAGAAATGGATGGGCCAGCCTATACCTTGCTCTGCAAGGCTTTGTGTCTTCTGGGTGATATAGCTGTTCTACGGAAAAAAATATCTAAAGCGCAGGCTGGTTTAGCTGTTGCTGGATGTATTACAGCTGCCAGAGTGATCCTACGGAACTGGAAGAGCACAAATACTCCTTCTTTCAAGGACTGGATTGAGCTTATGACTTCTAATGCATCATATGAGTGCATGCTGGCAAAGGTTACAGATTCCACTTCTGCATTCAATCAGAGGTGGGGCAGTTTTCTGAAATATTTGGAAAAAAAGTAGACCAATTGTTTTGCTGTTTTTATTTATTTGTTTTTATATATTTATATATAATTTTTTTAATTGTTATTTTTATTATTTTATTTACATGTAAAGATGTTCAGTATTGGTAATGTGTGTGTACTCAATGTGTTTGGGGGAAAGTTAAAATAAATAAAAGTTAAATGACAAAAAAAACAAAGCAAAATGGGCCATCCAAAGTTAGCTCTGTTGTTAAATTTTGTTCTTAATAATGAGTATGTGTTCTCTACTTATATGGGTTTGAATAGATTCAGTGGGTGGAGTTTGGTAATATCAAAGAACTTATATTGACAAGAAGCAAAGAGTATAGAAGCACAAGAGGGAAATCTCTCATTCGTTTTTTGGCAACAGCCACTAGGTTGCGCTTCAGTAGCGCGGGCGCCATTTTGGAATGAATATTCTCACAGCCAATTCATTCTCAGCGAATCTCACAGTCAAATCAGAAGCGCAATAGTTAGTTTCTTAAATTAAAATTTTGTTCACTTGCTACACCTACACGAAATGCTGTATTGTCTTGTATGTATGTGTTGTGGTGTTGTGGTGTTGTTGTTATCATTTGTGGAATCCAATCATTAAATAGGGATTGTTAATGTACGTCACCGCAGTGTTGCATTATGGGACGTGGGCGCCATGTTTAGAGGCACCGCCGACCGCTATGCCATTTAATTGTGGGTGTGTTAAGCTAAAACTAGGTAAACTTGAAGAAGAACCGAAGAAATTTAGGAGTTTGAAAGAAAAAGAGAAGGGACCCTATCGGGAGAAACTAAGTGCTACTGCCAAAAAACTTTATTTGGACAAATAAACAACAGATCCATTTGATTTAGCAGCCCATGACTGGATTACGGATCCAGACGCACTACCTCCGCTCACATATCTGTTATTATTACCTTGTTTTTGGATTGAGTGCATACACTTTGCAGGAGTTTAAGAGCTATAAATCCCTTCAAGCTCATAGTAAGATGACATTCTTCTTTCGGAGTTTTATGACGGTTGGCAAACCAGCTAAAAGATATATGCCATTTACTTACAATGTATACGTATCTTAATGAATCTATAAAAAAATATCCGTTTTATTCTGTGCAATGAATCAACACATGTATATAAGATGGCTCTTCTGTTCTTGGCCAAGTTATTAAAACAAACAAAATGCTAAATATTCAGCTAACGTTATGTTATTTCAAAGAGTCACAAGCAGTGGGTTTGAGCAGTTGCATTTAATAAAAAATATTTGTTATAATCGTCAAAATTGTCTAAAGATTTATTTTTATAACTCTTGTGGTTATGTTGATCAGAAATGAATGAATAACGTTACATAATTTACATTTACAAGTTAGTTTGACAGTGTTAGCATAAAAACAAGACAATTTAAGTGGTTCTGCTTTTATTAATCACAAATTACTGAATGACTGAAAATGCAGCAAACACACTCTATAGCTGATGCAGGGATTTTTTTGAAAAGTAAAAGTTTTTTCTCCTGATTGCGGCAGGCAAACCACGCGATCCGGCGTCTTTTCGTCAGCTCCTCCACCGGCTTCCCCCAAATAAAAGCTGAAAAAACGTATTCCGTTGTTCAGTTTCCTCCATGAACGATCGTGTGACCTGCTGTGGCAGTTCTTGATCGAGCAGTACTGACCAAACATATCCAAGTTTATTAAAATCTCGACAGAAAATACAAAAACAACCTCCAACACACTAACTCAAATACAGCGGGATAGGAGGCGATCCTGCAAATATGGCGGATTACTCATAATGCCACACGGCGTGACGTCAACTCCACATTCCCTATAGATAAACATTTGAGGTAGTTTTTTCTTGCTTTATTATGTGATTCTATTTTATGCTACTTTACACTTTACACTATTATTAGTTACCAACTCCACTAGGTATGAAATATATTTTGTACATATTAATCCCCTATATCCCGCTACAAACATCTTATGCATGATGTTGTTCTGTCTGTTATCCTAAAACTTTTTTTTTTACTTAATCCATTTCGAGCAATTCAGATGTATATGTGTATGTAAAGGGAGCCAAAATATTATGTGTGGATGAGTTTATGTCGCTAAGTTTGTATGTAAAATTAGCTTATATAAAAGTGTAAGACTTGTCTAAATATCTGAAAATAAGTTGTAAAAAGGGATAAATGATCACTGGTTTGATTGTATGTTATTCTGTGTTATCATCATTCAGTTTGAATTTGATCTTTTAATGTACAAAGTAGCTGATATTGCCATCACTTCTAGTTGACTCCCGAGTCGCTTTCATTCCAAAATGGCGGATTTGTAGGGCTGCTGCTGGGCGCTGGTGTTGCAGCAACAGACCGAGCAATGCATCATGTTCTATAAGATTATAATGTTTGTAGCGGGATCCACAGGATTAATATTTACAAAATATATTTCATACCTAGTGGAGTTGGTAACTAATAATAGTGAATGTGTAAAGTAGCATAAAATATAATCACATAATAAAGCAAGAAAAAAACTATCTAAAATGTGTATCTATTTAATGATTGGATTCCACAACTGATAACAACACAACACATACATAAAAGACAATACAGCATTTAGTGTAGGTGTAGCAAGTGAAAAAAAAATAATTTAAGAAACTTACTATTGTGCTTCTGATTTGGCTGTGAGATTCGCTGAGAATAAATTGGCGGCTGCGCTACCGAAGTGCCACCTAGTGGCTGTTGCCAAAAACGCATTAGAGTTTCGCCTCTTGTTCTTCTATACTCTTTGGTTAAAACTCTTTAAATTCTGTTGCTACTTTCAGATTAAATTTCTGGCTACATTTAAAATATTGATCATTTAATAATTGTTGAAATTATAAAATATTTGTTTTTAAAGGAATAGTCTACCCTTTTGCCATATTAAACTATGTTATTACCTCAACTTAGATGAATTAATACATATCTATCTTTTTTTCAATGCGTGCACTGTACAGCGTGTCATGAATGTGTTAGCATTTAGCCTAGCCCCATTCATTCCTATGGTACCAAACAGGGAAGCCTCCAAACACTTCCGTGTTTTCCCTATTTAAAGACTGTTACATGAGGAGTTATACCAGTAAGTATGGTGCCACAAAATAAAACTTTTTTTTGGTACCATAGGAATGAATGGGGCTAGGCTAAATGCTAACACATTCATAACGCGCTGTACAGTGCACGCATTGAAAAAAGATAGGTATGTATTAATTCGTCTATAGGTTGAGGTAATAACATAGTTTATATGGCAAAAGGGTAGACTATTCCTTTAACTGCTAAATAGGTGTCCAATGATTTGATGAAAAAATTATTGATTGCTGAGTACTGTACCCCTAGTTAAAATAGCTGTTTAGTAAGATCATGACATGTTTATTTGCAAACCATTGCATGAATGACTGCCTGACACACAATATATTATTATATTTATGATAACAATCAAATTATTAGTTAAGTTAGAAACTAGTTATGAATACAGGTGCCATCAGTTGTCTTCTTTTGAATGATTTATTTGTCAGTGTTGTTAATGCAAAGTAGGCCCTTCTTTACCGGTTGCATATGTCAGATTTTTGCATGAATAAATCACTGTCAATGTAATGGTGATGCAATAGATCAAATAGTCCAATTGATTTGAGGTTTGCGAAGAGATGGGAGGTCATGGTCCCTTTTAAAGTATTCTTTAATATTTTTAAAATACAAAATACAGTAGTTAATTTTGATACATGTTGTGGCTGCTGTATGTGTGTGTGTGCCTGGTAATTATCACGTTGTATAGGTAATTATCACAAAGATAGGAATACCAGTATTTTTGTGACCTTGTAGGGACATTTTGATGTCCCCATGAGGAAACAAGCTTATAAATCAAACAAAATGATGTTTCTTAAAAATGTGAAGTAGCAGAAGGGTTTCTGTGATGGTTGGGGTTAGGGAATGGGGTAGGTAAGGGGAATAGAATACACAGTTTGTATGGTATAAAATGATTTACGTCTATGGAATGTCCCCACAAAACATGGAAACCAGAATGTGTGTGTGCATGCGTGCGTGCATGCGTGTAAATGAAAAATTGAGTTGATTGTATTCGAGGGGATTCATACATGTAATGATTAAAGATTAATCATGATTAATCACATACAAAAGTAAAGTTTGTTTTTGCATAACATATGTGTGTGCACTGTGTGTAATTATTTTGCATATATAATGCATGTATGTATTTAAGAAACATTAACATGTATGTATAGACCATTTTGCAAGATGTAAACAACACTGTTCCAGAAGCACTTTCTGTTTCAATTTTTTAACACTACATTACATCGGGATAAAATATGCCTAACAGAACATATAGAACTGAATAAAAAAACATCTTTAAGATATATGTGAAATAAAGAAAACAATTACAAACTGAAACAGGAAGTGTTTCTGAACCAGTGTTGTTTACATCTTACAAAATGGTCTACATATTATGTTTATTTAGATTTTGATATGTTTGACATTATATATTAATAAAAAAAACAAATAAAAAATTTCTCTATGTATGTGTGTATTTGTATATACATAATAATTACACACAATACACACACAAATATGCTAGGCAAATACAAACTTTTATTTATTGTACTGCTGCTTGGACTTAAACAGCCTCAAGGTGGAGCACAAGAAAACCTAAAATTCTGATAACTCAGAAAAACTGGATCTACATTAAATTTTATTATTACCATGTTCCAACAATTATTAACCAAATAAGATAAAGTACTGCTTGAAACAGTCCCCCACATTTTAGAGTGCCTTATATATTATATACTATTAATTTTAATTACTATTAATTTTCATATCAGCTACTAAACAATTAACAAGATGCTATTTTAAATGACATCAATGACAAACTTTTTTGATCTTATTCTGTAATTTAATCAGATAGCTAGTGAATACTCTGCAGAACCATGCCAACCTTACCACACCATGTTTTTTTTACTCCAAATACCTAGGTTTAATGAACTATTACATATCTTATATAACTTTCTGAAAAAATGGAGGTTATTTAAGTTTTTTGATACATCAATAATAGACTGCGTGTGCATTATTTTCAAATAACTCCAAGGACCGGAGTCAATTTATCTCGGTTTATAGAAAAATAATCAACACCCATGAAACATTTCTCAACTAATCAGAATTAAGCATTCAACAGACCCGTGGTATAATATCATTTAATGTACATAAAGTTTTTTTCTGTGATATAATTTTAGCTTTTCTTGTGCTCCACCTTCTGGCCATTTAGCAGGTGAAGTGTTGTTGACTGTGGTTGACATTGCTTCCAAATGCAAATACGCCCTATCACCCAACAGTGATTGACAGGCTGAAAGGAGTTGCATTTTCATTTCAGTGTTGGCAGGCTCCATATGCAACGTCAGAGGAAGTGAAATAGCTAATCAAGATTAAAATATGGCATGTTCGTAATTGGAAAAAGATAAGAAATTCAATTGAAAATGGACTTTGCTCTAACATTTGAAATTTGGCATACATTGTAAGTTTTCTTAAACGGAAAGGCAAATGGTTTGCATTTGCATTTGAAATATGTTACAGTTTATACACTCACACAAGTAGAAAACGCAATTGCAAATACAATTTGCAATTCCTTTTTGACATTGTCCATAAAATAATTTCAATGAATAACATCATGAATAATAATATTGAGCTCTGCTCTGATCGAGCAGCTCTTTTAGTAGCTTTGTGTGTAACAGCTCCTTATGTAACAGACCTTATGTTTAAAATGAAGATACAGAATTTAAGGAATAATCAATTGTTTGGAGCAGAGGTGTATACTACTTAAAAAATAACTTTATGTAAAAAGCAAAAATACTTAAAGGAACAGTATGTAAGAAATTTATATCAATTAATCATAAAATGGCGCTGATATATCACTAGACATTAAGAAATCATGTTCATTTCAAATACTTATATCACTCACAACAGTGGTCTGGCCAGATTAATAATATCTAATGAATATTTAGATTATGTGAGATAACAGCCATGAATCCAAACTAGATTTCATAATAATATCTCAGTTTTTATATGAGAATTAAATCAAGTGTATCTTAAGAAATCATGTTCATTTCAAATACTTATATCACTGACAACAGTGATCTGGCCAGATTATTGTCATTTAAAAAGTGGAGTTGCAGCCCTCAACTGATGTTTATGTCGTCATTTTGTGTATTGGCCACCAGGGGCCCGTTCTTCGTACGTTGCTTAATACATCCAAGATCAAATGAGACATCTGAGATGTTTAGATCTCACTAATTATGATCTCGCTTATTTGGTTCTTTGAACACCTCTGCTGTTGATGATTAGTATGGCAGGATTTAATTATCTGAGATCACTGCACGTTCGTGCACTGCAAGAAAAGGCAATACATATCGATAGTAGAAACACTGATCAGCAACGCTGTGATTGGCCAGTTGTTACAATGGCCAAGAACACGCCCATTTTTAACCCCTGCAGTCTGAGAGCTATTTATGAAAGGTTGTGAACTTTTTATGACACTGAATTTAAAAACCCAGTTAAAGCTACTTTTGTACATAAATCACCAAAAATAATGTAAAATTTTTTGTACAAATATAATCTTGATATCTTTACTATGCTTGTTAAAGATTGAAATTAATGATTGTAATTAAAATGTGATGCTCCTAAAGTACTTTAAATCTCTTTTAAAAACAGTTAAATGCTGTTTTATCTGTTTGAAACATCAACATAAAAAGCAGAATAAAAACAGGTGGTGGTCCTCCATCTTCATGTGATGTGCGGGCAGGAGTGATGTCTCTAAACTAACTGATTGTACAGATCATCTCTGCAGCAGTTGCTCTCTTAAACCCACAGCCAATGCAACAATTTAATTCCTGATAAATACAATTTGAATTGTAGTTTATTATAAGATAGTGTTTTCCTCGCTTTTGTGCAGTTGTAGATAATACACCAACACTTTCTGCAGGTCTCAAGAATGTGTTAAATGAAGTATGATGTGCAGTAAGGGAATGTAAATGCTATTCTACATCAAAAGATTATAAAGTGCAACTGTTTCTGAGCAATGCACACGACAGTAAAGAAATCCTCTCAGATGGTAGTCCTTTAGAGAAACTATATGCAAGTGGTTAAATAAGTTTACTTCAATTGCATTATTCTTAACTGATTTCTGACTATATTAGCAGAATTCCACGTTAACTGAAAGTCCTGCATCTGCTGAGTCTGCACAGAAAAGTGTAGTAAAGAAGATAAAGATATGTGAAAATATGTGCAAAAAAACTTATTTGGTTATTTTGGTCATTTTTGTCAGGAAAGGGACAGGGTAACATATTTGTAGACAACGATTTAAAGATAGAACAGATAGAAATTCCTAAACGAAAGCCCTTTCATGCATGACATTGTAAGCTACTTGACAATCTAAAGACAAAATTAAAATAGGAGATTAGTTTATTCAAATGAAAATGAGTAATAGTCTTTATTGTACATCTATTAGTGCTGGGTATGATTGATTGCTGTTTTTATTAAGGAAAATTCAAACAAATTTAAAATGAATGTGATCAGCATTTGTCTTCTCATTCGTTTAAGAATAATAATCAAAACACCTGTTACACAAAAATAAAGAATATTTGTTATATTATATATTTTTTTAAATAACATCGCTAAAAGATTTAATTAATCTATCATTTTTTTATTACGTGTTGAATTTGAAAAGCTCTATATATTAATCATGCATCTTACGCAGATTGCGCTCGTATAATGGAGAATACGCGACTGCGTCAGACTTTCCGTATCACATCCGCTTAAAAAGGTACAAACTAATCTTGTTTACATGAAATAAGCCTGCTCCCGAGCAGGTTTGAGCTTACGGACCTGTTGCTATGACACCAAGTTTAGAATGAGCTTCGAAGAACCAAATAATCCAAGATCATGCCAAATCATCAACAATCAAATCCAGCTAACTGAGTTAGCGACGTACGAAGAACGGGCCCCAGTTTTGTGATTGCAATACCAGTTTTGGCCACAATCCTACATACTGTTCCTTTAAGTAATCATATTTTATCCCTGTTTTTCTTTGGAAAACATACATTCCAAAGCATATTATCATAATTTTTACTCAACTACATTTCATAATTTCAAGTTTTTGATTTATATTTAATATTTAAGTACATTAAACATTAATTTTGCAAATTGTAACTGTAATGTCAATAGCAGAACTTCATCCTAAACGCTAGCTTATAGCATTAACTCAGCACTCAAAACTTTGTTTAGCCTTTTTAACAACATTGCAATTAATTTAATGTTGAGGCTGTAGATCTTGACTGTAACGTCACAGTTGGTGTTATGTAAGATTGACCTGTATTCCAGCAGTCTTTTGCATGCACGAAGTTTACATAAGAAGTTTTCCATTCTATGGCACCTTTAAATGATGTGTATTAAACTTCAGAGAAATTTTATCAGTGATGGTCTTTTTGTGTCTTTGATTTTTTCTTCTCTCCATCTTAGTTGTCATAAATGCCATAAACCAAAACAGCAACAGTAGCCACACCCACCAAAGCAGAGACGACCAATCGGATCACAGCTTCAGGACCATAACAACAGCAAAAACAGTCTAAGGGAATAAAAGAACAACATGAAACAGATCAGTGTGTTTTAACAAGAACACAATTTATCAGAATTTTACATGAAAAGAAAACAAGAAATATTAAAAAGTAAACTCTCTGAACCTTTACCCATAAATTAACATTAAACACAACGAAAATGTATGTGTATACTTAAGTATTTTATGTTTGTTTCAGTTTTTGTATTTGTGTTGTTTTGTGTCTTGCTGCAGAACAAATTGCTCTACGGGGACAAAAAAAGTTTTAACTAAGTAACTAACTAAAACAAGAATCTGCTTGTCATTATTAATCCACAACATGGCTACAGGTAAAATAACTGTTATTTCTCTTCACCACAATACAAAAGATTAATTGTATATAACAGTATAACTGGTATTAAAATAGAAAAAGTAACAGAAATAAACATTTTGGGAATCACGATAGATAGCAAATTGCAAAATGAAAAGGTATTTCATTCCTTATAATTGTTTAGAATATACAGTTGTACGTGTATGTGTATGTAACAATGTATTTCAATGTATTTATATGTTTGACAATATTGTGGATGAGCTCACCAAGAAAATTCCAAGGAATAAATCTTTGGCAATAAATAAATAAATAATTGAGCTGAAAATATTGCAATTATGAATAAAGTTAAGTACAATCTAAATTATATGGTGCTGTATATATTGTATTCCAGTCTTATTACACGGCTCTCTGGAATGCTTGATTCTGATTGGTCAGTTGAGACATTTGCAGGTTCGTTCTTTTCAAATAATAACCGCTCCAAAATAATAACGCATAGCCGGACTACTTTCACGAGTAAAATCGCTCCGCGCCAATAAAGATTAATAAAGATTACTGTCTGTTTGGCGCCATCTTGTGACAAACACTCGACAACCACGACAAGACACAGAGAGCTTACTGAGACTGAACTTGACAAAATAGAGCATGACAGCTCCGAAGCCCACACAGAAAAAAATACAGAATGGGCATTAAAACTTCTCAAAGACTGGCTAAAAGAGAAAAAATGGAGACAAGTATGAAGCAGAGGATCTTAAGGTATTACGATCATTTTATGCATCTGTGCAAAGTTTCGCGGAAGGATAAAAATGTTAATTTAAAACAAATATGCCAATAAAATGTTTCAAATTCATATTCATGTCCAGTTTTTTATCTTATGTGGCAAGTAGCCGTTTAATAAGCGGGATAATGTAGAGGCAGCCGGTAGTTATTGGGAAATAAGCCCCTTCAGTGTGATACAAGACCCTCCACTTCGCGTCGGGTCCTGATCACACTGTCGGGGCTTATTTCCCAATAACTACCGGCTGCCTCTACATTATCCCTTACTTATTGTATTCCAGTCTTAGGTTTGGGGAAATAATTATAAGAGTTCCCTACATTCCCTGTTAATACTCCAGAAACGTGCAGTAAGAGTTATTCATATAAGGGAGGTTATCAAGAACATACAAATATTTTGTTTTTACAAAGGAACATGCTTAAATTTATGGACTTAATTGATTTTTACATTGTTCAATTAGGATATAAAGCAAATCGGTTTCTTTTACCAGCGAATATTCAAAAATTATTCATAGAAAGGGATAGCTGTTACAATCTGAGAGGTTATGCCCATTTTAAAGTACCTGCTTTTAGAACGACAAGGAAAAGTATGTGTGTGTGTGTGTGTGTGGTGCCAGACTCTGGAATACCATGAGTCCCCAACTTAAGCAGTGCCCATCCATTCATCAATTCAAAGTATAAACAAGTAATATTGTCTAAGGACGGAAGAATGGCCTTAGGGTGGAAGTGGAATATGTTATAGAGCTGTATTTATTTATGTTGTATTTTTGAGACTGGTAAACTAAAAAAGAGAATGTACATTAATAAAGATAATATAATGAATCTATTATAGTTCAGAATAATTTTGGTTAAAAAAGACCTTGACTGTTTAACAATAAGGAACAAAAGATTAAATTAAAAGATTGGTGAATATTTGTTACCGGCAATGTTTTCTTTCTCTATCTTTCTTGTACTTATTGAAGAGTTTTTTTTTCTTCTTTTCTTTCATGTCTTAATAGAAGTATTGTGAGCAAATATTGTTGATTGTACAGTCACTGGAACAGGATAGCATAAACATGTGATGACTGTCTTATTGGTTTAATAAATGTAATTGCGGCTCAATGGTATCAAAGGAGGTAGGTGTTAATAAGCTTAAGCTTCTACCTACCCCTTTTGAGCATCATTTCCCTTTTCTGTCTATTTTTTTCCTTACTTGTATTGTAATGAAATTTGTTATGGTGATTATTATGTCATTGCTCAAATAAACTAAAAATGATGATGATGATGATGAAATGAAAGACAATAAAAAACCATTAACTCAATAACATAAACATATGACATTTCGTACATTACTCTGACCTCATAATATTAGTTTTAGTAAGTTGAAACAAATTAATTCACTAAATAAAACTGTACCTGAACACATCTGACATAGATTAGTATTGAGATGTTGAGTTTGATTTCTGATGGGATTTTTCACCACACAGCTGTAAGAATCATTCAGACACTTCAGATGAAGAGAGATGCTGCTGATGTTGAGATCAGACACACTGATGCTGGACAATAAACTGTTTCCTTTGTACCAGGACAGACTCACATCACTCACATCTCTCACATTCAACACTGAACATAATAACACACATTTTGAGCTTGATGATGATGAAGAGTTTTGTGTGGTGATGACAGGAACGGGAAGACGAGCTGAAAAATATACAAATACAAAATACAGATACAAAAATCAAAAGATTATATTATCAATATAAAACAAGAGACACCTTTGAGATTAATAACTATTTATACCACGGGTCTGTTGAATGCTGCATTCTGATTGGCTGAGAAATGTTCTATGGGTGTTGATTATTTTTCTGTAAACTGCACACCTAACTTGTCAAATGTCTTAAATATAGGCACCAGAGCAATGTTTGTGGTAACTGTGGTATAAGCGGAATAATTGACTCCGGTCCTTTGAATTATTTGAAAATAATGCTTCGCGTCCTGCCGCATTACCACCTTGGTGTGCATTATTTTCTTATAATTCAATGGCCCGTCGTCAATTATTCCTTACATAAAAGTTAATATATCAACTAAAGCAATAAGCCCTGAGGGTTTTGAGGTTTGCAGTGAATATAAAACAAATAAGCGATGTTGTTAAGCACGACACAGAGATTATTGATTTTATTATATAGTTGGGTATACCTGACAGTAATTTATTAAAGCACACGCCAAGAACAATGCAAAGATATTGATAAACACATTTTACTATCATGCAGGATAGCAAAATTATTGACAAACAACAGACAAACACATTGATGTAGTAAAACTGATGTTATGAGCTCACAAAAGTCATTTACAACAACCACTATAATATATTATAAACGAAAATATAGAGAAGACAAACAGTAAATCTTTACTCACCATAGACAGTAACATTGAATCTGTGTGATGACACCGTCCCGCTGGTGATAGTAACTTGATAAAGTCCAGTGTGTTGAGTTGTGATGTTTGTGATGGTGAGATCTCCAGTCTGATTATTCACCTGCAGTCTGTCTCTGAATCTCACATCAAAAACATCATATATTGATGTCTTATTTGCTCCATTGATTTGAGCTATGAGAGACCCTTTAAGTCCAAAAACCCAATCGATCACATCACCTGTCTTTAATTTAATATCAGTGTGTAGAGTAACAGAATCTCCCTCCATCACTGACACTGACTTCACTTCATCATTTATTTGAGCTTTTCCATCTTTAATAAAATCACAAAGACAAACATAGAAAGAGATTTGGAAATGAGCGCTTTATGAAGAAATGTTTCTTTAAATATAAAAAATGAGAAAAAGAACTGCATGAAAAAGAAAAGCCCTTTGAATTCACACCGCTTTAAATGTTTTAATCTTCTGGCTTTGGTCTGGTAAATATATTTTTAAGTATTTAAACAAAAGATTTACGACATTTCCTTTCAGATTCTGATGAGTCCTAAACTTTACTGACAGAATTAAAGTTCAGTTGACTTTTACACAAACAACAACAAATCATAGCAGAAATAAAGAAATAAAGCTTCTTATTTTACCAAACATCCATAAAAATGAACAGTATTACTATGAATAATATCTAATGAATATTTAGATTATGTGAGATAACAGCCATGAATCCAAACTAGATTTCATAATAATATCTCAGTTTTTATATGAGAATTAAATCAAGTGTATCTTCAGACTAAAATAAAAATTTAACTAAAATATAATCTAAATAACACATAAACACAACTAAAATAAATCATAACTCTGTACAATCAGCTGTAATAAAACACATTTATAACTTACCAAGCAGAGAAGTGAAGCAGAAAAAGAGAAAAACAAACATGAGAAACATTTTCTTTAACAGTTCAGATGTCTGAAATAACAACACAACAATAATCTGACAGTGTTGTGATATAAAGTCAGGTACAGAAAACTGTTAATATTGTTTATGATGTTAAACTAGTCGTCTCGCTGACTCCCATCAGATGAATTTAACCACAAGCTCTCTTAAACCCCACCCTAAAAAAACTTACTGATCTCTCTCCTTAAAACACAAAACAAGTTAATTTCTATATATTATATACAGTACATGATAATTTAAAGAGCTTCATATAAGGAAAATAAGAAGAAAAACTTAAGACAAAAAGTCTTTCAAATCTTCTGATATCAAGAAGAAAACCTGAATTAGATTAAATAAAAGAGAAATCATACATTAAACTGACATAAATGTGCTCTAAATAAAATTACTCCTCAGGTCCTTACACTGGAATTTGTTGTCATTTTTTCAGATTTCTCAGATTTTTTTAAGATAAATTTGTGAAGAGTAAAAACCCACTCTGCTGTTGATAAATAAATAAATAAGTTTTATTAAAGTCTTGTTTGAAAACTAAGCACTTAATTCTTGTAATATTGTTGAGATGATTTAGTAAAACGGATTGATTTATTGTTTTAATATGACTATATATTAACATGAATACTGTACATTTTCAAACCTTCAAACATTTCTTATTCTTTATTATTGTAGGGATGAGACCAATTACATTGAAACATTTCAAACCCATTGACATTCAAACAGATCCTTATATTGAAAACCAGCCCTGATTTAAACCTGGAAGTCAACACGCATGCTCAGACAGACCTCACAAACTGAAGTTGTGTTAATCTCTATACAACCTGACTTTACATCACAACACTATCAGATCGGTGTTGTGTTGTTATTTCAGACATCTGAACTGTTGAAGAAAATGTTTCTCATGTTTGTTTTTCTCTTTTTCTGCTTCACTTCTCTGGTTGGTAAGTTATAAATGTGTTTTATTACAGCTGATTGTACAGCGTTATGATGTTTAAGTGTATTTATGTATATATGTTATTTATATTATATTTTAGTTAAATTTTTATTTTAGTTTGAAGATGCACTTGATTTAATTTTTATATATAAACTAAGATGATATTATGAAATCTAGTTTGGATGTGTCTGTGATCTCACATTATCTAAATATTCATCAGATATTATTTATTTTAATACTCTGTTAAATGTTTATGGATTTATAGTTAAAATAAGAATATAAAAGGTTTTTCTCTATTAAAATTTGTTGTATGTGTGAAATTCAACTGAACTTTAATTCTGTCAGTAAAGTTTGAGATTAATCAGAATCTGAATGGAAATGTGATGAATCTTTTGTTTTTTGTTTTAATTCATGAATGAATATTTACCAAAGCCAGAAGATTAAAATATTTAAAGCGGTGTGAATTCAAAGGGCTTTTCTTTTTCATGCAGTTCTTTTTCTCATTTTTTATATTTAAAGAAACATTTCTTCATAAAGCGCTCATTTCCAAATCTCTTTCTATGTTTGTCTTTGTGATTTTATTAAAGATGGAAAAGCTCAAATAAATGATGAAGTGAAGTCAGTGTCAGTGATGGAGGGAGATTCTGTTACTCTACACATTGATATTAAATTAAAAACAGGTGATGTGATCGATTGGGTTTTTGGACTTAAAGGGTCTCTCATAGCTCAAATCAATGGAGCAAATAAGACATCAATATATGATGTTTTTGATGTGAGATTCAGAGACAGACTGCAGGTGAATAATCAGACTGGAGATCTCACCATCACAAACATCACAACTCAACACACTGGACTTTATCAATTAACTATCACCAGCGGGACGGTGTCATCACACAGATTCAATGTTACTGTCTATGGTGAGTAAAGAGTTACTGTTTGTCCTGTCTTATGTTACAATACAGCATTTAGCATTTTAACTCTCAATAGTGTCTCCTGCTTTGTATTGATAATGTATGTTTTTGTTTTTTGTTTCTGTTCTCTCATGTTTTCCAGCTTGTCTGCCTGTTCCTGTCATCACTAGAGACTCTTGTTCAAGCTCAAGCTGTTCATTATTGTGTTCAGTGTTGAATGTAAGAGATGTGAGTCTGTCCTGGTACAAAGGAAACAGTTTATTGTCCAGCATCAGTGTGTCTGATCTCAACATCAAACTCTCTCTACATCTGGAGGTTGAATATCAGGATTACAACACATACAGCTGTGTACTCAACAATCCCATCACAAACCAAACTCAACATCTCAACATCACTCAACTCTGTCAGACGTGTTCAGACACAACAGGTGAACTTATTAGCATTCATTAAATAATCTGATCTATGGTCAGACGGACAGGTTTAGTTGCAGTAGTAATACTGACTAAGATTCAGTTACAGTAATATCTTTTATTATTCATTACAGATCTCACCATCATTCTGATCTGTTGTGGTGTTGGATGTTTAATAATTGTACCTTCAGTTTTGATCTTCTGGATCTACAAGAAACACAGAAACACACAGAAACACGGTAAATGTCATATAGTACTAATAATATAGCTATAAAATAATAACTATTATAACAAATAATAATAATAATAATAATAATAATAATAATACGCTTTAATTGAAGCTTTTTTGTGAAGAAAAAGATCATGCTGAGAGTTTATGAGAGGTCAAGCCCTGAAGATGATGTGCCCCTAGTGGTCAAAAGATAAAACAAAATTTAAAACTGTGCTTATAACATATGATTATCTCATAAGACTAATATCATAAGATTTATTAGCTCATGCCAAATGCAGTGATACCCAATTTTGTCATTGTCAACCGTAAACCCTGTTGACCATATTAAAGTTTATTCAAAACACACCTTTTAAAACTTCTAAATTTTTGCCTGCTATGCACAAACTTTGGTGTGTAGCATCTATAGAGACTTCAAACTGTTATCAAAAGATTCACAATTGATCAAGCTGTTCTCATATACCACGTTAATGAATTTGACAATAAGCATGGCAAAATTAATATTATAAAACGACTCGTTCTGGTTCTTCATTCTGATTGTTTGAAACGTGTTCTAAGCCGTGCAAAAAATACCCCGGTAAACCCACGGTTCAGAGCGCATTACATAAGTATCACTGCACCACTGTTGCTGCGTACTATTAATTTATGAAAATAAACACCACAGTCTTTAATCATATTTTTAATTTGTATACAATTGCACAATTAATGGCGATATCCAGATAAATGTCAATAAATATTGTTGAGTCATCTCTATTTTTTAAAAAAAGGGTCTGTTCTTTCATTTGATATATTTTATGTTTATTTAAAGAAGATAATTTTTCTGGAAAGCATTAAACTAAACTCTTTCCCCGTCCCAGTTTATCCAGTTTAATTCTACCCCCAAGCCACTTTTCTTTAGTTTAAAAACATGGTTCCCTTTATCTCAGTGGAATAAGATTTTGTGACTTTTCCAGATTATCTGTCAAGATTAAAATAAAAAACTGGGCTTGATTCAGTTATTCTAAAGACGTAAAAATCACTTAATTAGTCCCTTTGGGGGTAAAAATGACCCCAATTGAATGGGAAATGCAAAAAATATATATATATTTTATTTTTATTTGTCAAAAAAAAAAAAAAAAATCAATGCATCCAGAATAAATCTGAAAATTTAAACACAGAAAGGTAGGCCTGGTACTAGAGCACAAATGCAATATAGAAAAGACATGCTCAATCACACACACAGACAGACAAAGGTATGACTGCCACAGAGAGCATTTCTTATAGAATAGGGCAAAAAAACAGCTACAGATGCAAAACAAAGATGTAAAATACTCACACATGTGTGCACACACATACACACACAAACACACACGTGCGCGCGCACATACACACACACACACACACACACACACACACACACACAGGCACAAACACACGCAAACACAGACTCACACACAAAGACACAGTAAAACTTACCCACACATAAAGACACAGACACACACAAACACACACACAGAAATACAAAGTCCCCCCCACACACACACACACACGCACGCACGCACACGCACAAACACCCTTACATTTCCTAAACTGTAACCATAAAACACCAAATGGCTGAATTCAACACATAACATCTAGATCAATATCTAAAAACAATTTAAATCAAATTTAGATTATAATTTATGTGAATTTTTCATACAAATTTGATATTTTTCAGGCAAGCTAATGGTATAGTTAAGGAATTGAGTGGTAAACGGGTATAAAAGTACTTCATATCTCCCAAAACACAGCATTAATGTATAGATGGGAAGTAAATGAAAAAAAATTATATATTATTTGTATCATTAAAATTGTATATATTTTTGTAATCAATCTTTTAATCTCTGGGGTCATTTTTACCCGCAAGAAACTATAACGTATATAGGAAAATAGGGGCTTATGAGGGTTAAGGATGCTTCCAAGCATATTTGATCATCACTTCAACAGTTATATACAACAGCACAATATAAATGTTAATGTATAAATTAGATGAATGTTGATTTATAAAAATAAACACCAAAGTCTTTAATCATATTTTCATTGTGTCTTTGCTGCATCTGTGTTGCTTGGGAACTGCGCTCTGTTGCAGACACACTTGATTCTGAGGAACTATTTTGTTTGGCGGAAGTATTTGTACTACCTTACAACTTATTTTGGTTTTATTTTATGAAATCCTGCTATGCATATGAAGTAACCGTTTTATAAAAGCAATAAGCCCCGCAAAGCAGCTTCGCGTCATGCCTAACAACGCCTCTTAGCTGTTATAAAATACATTGGTAACCCACTGCTTCTTGGGACTAATTGCTTTATTAGGGCATTTCTTTGCATACAGCATATTGACATAAAACTTGGTGCATGTAATCATAATCATGACCTGAGGTTAAATCCCACCTACTTGTGCAGCAATATGAAAAATGCCATTTTTGCTTATAACATTGGAATACTTAGTTTTTTTCCCCAAAACTCACCTGTACTTCTTTTTGTGCCCTTGGTGGGCTTAACCCCATAATCACTTCTTGAAGCTATATATTTTTTTTAAATATGTTTATCATTGTATCTGAAACAGTTCAAACCAATGAAGAGGAAATCACTTATGCAGATCCAACATTCTGTAAAAGAGCAGCACATAAACCGGTGAGATCATTCTGTTTATGATTACCTCAAATCATACTTTTTTTCTATCACACACACAATGTTTTACTTGTTCTATAGTTGTAGTACTGTACTGGGTCAAGACACATGCATAACTAATAGGACCAAGACACAAATATTACAACAAGACAAATGTAGCTGAATCTGCAACAGTAACAAATCATATATTTTGCTTTTCAAGCTATAGAGTGCCGCAGGAACGACATGTGTATTTTTGTATATTAACCCTGGAAGTTAGTGGGGCACTGGTTCCCTTGCAAAAAAGCCCATTCCACTTTTGTCCAACAGATGAACATAACATTATGTATTTTTAAGTAAAATTAAATCCTTTCCAATTAACGCATTAACTTTCAAAATTCATAAAATTTTGCAATAATCCAAAAGTCTATGGGAAAAATAAATGGGAAAAAGAACCAGTGTCCCACTAATGTCTGGGTTGGCCTACAAAAATACATCATCCCTACGGCAATCTATGGGGATTTTCCAAAAAGCATATATATGCACCCTTGAAGGCCCCTTCAAGTAGGAGATGCCACATAAACAGTCGCTCAAGATAAAGAGATAATGAAGTTGTTTTTCATTACTCTGTTTGACAAGATGTGTTTTAATCAGCCACAGTATAAGACACAATTGTACAACACATCAAAAGTTATGAACTTTGAGGGAACAGGGCATATGGATGATCACTTAAAATGTCAAATTTTAGTATGCATAGAGACGTTCCACTGCGTTACGTTTCTTAATGTTGTAAACTCTAGGGGCGGGGCTTCATTTATATGGGCGCAGTTTAAAGCTAAAGTTTATGGTCTGCTTTCATAGACAGGGCATTCATGTAGCCTTAGTTAATTGAAGACATAATGTCAGTGAAATATTTCAAGATAAGTTAGTGCAAGCTGTTTTCAATTAAGACAACTCAAATATTTTTTTTTTTTTGGGACTAGGCTTAAGCCTCGTCTGTAAACCAGGCTATGAGTCAAATAGGAAACTTGTTTAGGGTGATAAAAGCATACAGTGTGAAAGAACAGGCCAGAAAACTGAGAAGATTAAAAGCGACAGAAATGGGAGCGATGCACAGACTGTCAGCCACAGACACGAGATGCTTCTACTCAGAAGTATTCTGATAACAATTGCATTTCAAACTATGACAGCATCTTAAAAACACACAAACCTCGACCGAGCTGGCAAATCTCTCGTTAATTCGTCATCGTTTCGCGCACTTAAGTCCGTAAAACTGTTTTTGACCATGATAAGTAAATACCTAAAGCGGAATTTTTTTCTTATAACGCATTGCGTTTCTTGTTTCATGTGTTACAATACTGAGTATATATCTTGTGTGTTTTTGTGTACAGAGATCTGCAGTAGAGAATGATGTTGTGTATGCAGGAGTCAAGAGAAGATAAACAAACTCTGTGTGGTTCTGAGATCAACTTTCAGCTGTTTGATCAGCTTCACTTTTTGTTATAACTTCAGATTCTGACTGTTTGTGAGTTTCTCCTGATCAGAGTTTGTGTATTACATTACATTAAGTGCTTATTACATTTAAGATGTTTATTCTCTTGCTCCAAGATCTGTTAAATAGTTAAATAACATTAATAGACAGCTGTTTAAAGAAAGCTAGAACTTAAAACAGTGTCAGAATGACACACTCTAAAAAATATTTAACTCAGGTCTGGGTAACTATAGGACAGAACACATTTCTGGGTTAAAGTGACCCAAATAATGTGTTGTTTTTAACCCAACCGTTGGGTTATTGTTAATCAACCATGTTGAAACAACCCAGCAGTTGGGTTAAAACAACGCATTATTTGGGTCACTTTAACCCAGAAATGTGTTCTGTCCTATAGTTACCCAGCCCGGGATTAAAAACAACCCAATATTTTTTAGAGTGCAGAGATCAAAATATAAATTAATAACTAAGAGTCATAGTGGTTTTAAAAAACAAATTATGTCTATTTTTATTTTTCTCTCCGAATGCGTGCAACACTTTAACAGTGTCATTTCTGAGTTGACGTTAAACCTGAAGTGGAAAGACATGTGGTTTTGTTATGTTGATGGACATGAGAGATGTGTTTGTATTTGACTATTAGAGGCTGTTTGTGGTTGATGTGTAGCTGTGTGTGATGTGAGAAGTTTGATCATTGTGTGTGTGTGAGTTTATGTGAAATGTGTAAACTTGCATGTGTGTGAGATCAGTGTGTGTGGATGTGAGACTGGGAGGTGTGATCAGTGTGTGTATGAGAGAGGTGTGATCAGTGCGTGTTCCGTTTGTATGAATACCGTGTGGTTATTTTCTTTTAACATTACACAAAACAGCTTTACACCAAAATAAAGTACTGAACCTTTAATACTAACGTTTGAAAAATAAAAGATTTAAAGAGTGATATTACTGTGATGTATAAGACCATATTCAAAGACATCCATATGATTTATGCATAGGCGGAGCTTGCAGGGGGCCGGGGGCCTGGCCACTCCAGTGGCTAAAAGGATTTTTATAAAATAAGTTATATTCCACAACAAATGTACATATTAAATAGATAGACCAGTCTGCCCCCCCAAGCTCAAATGTCAAGCTACGCCTATGGATTTATGTTGGGCCGGGCCCCTTTGTGGGTCAACAGTGTCAGAAGGGCCAATAAATAAATAAATAAATATCAAAACAAAGTGTAAAGAGATCCGCACACTGAGAGACACAAGTGCCACAAACATACAGTACTGCTTTACTACAAACTACATTTGTTAAACTTTGGTTCCTGTTGTGAAATAAGGGGGCCTTGAAAACTTTGATAAGTGGCGCTTTCCATTGCGTAGTACCCCACGGGTCAGGTTGGGTCAGGTCACCTCACTTTGGCATGGTTAGCTTTTCTATCTAGTTTCCTTCGCAGTGGGAGGGATTATAGGTGTCGTTATATTTGTGCTGCCTACTTCTGTGACATCATACAAGTGAGAGCGTTGTTGTACATTCCCATACATTCATTTATTTCTCAGTCTGCCACAAAATTAAAATTGACCACCACAAACAGAAGTTGGCACATTGCGTTTATCACTACCTTTGTGTCAGGCTCCACTGAGCCTCATTTAAGTTGCACTTAAGCTTATATGTGGACGTGCGCGTCGTGAATGTGCTGCCACAAATAAGTTTGGGAAGCACTGATTTCTATAAGAATAGTTTTAATGCAGTTCCTGAAGCTAAGCTGGTAAAGGATTTTGTTAACAGTGCAAAGGTCATGGGTTTGATCCCAGGTAACACACATACTTATAAAAGGTACAGCATTGTAATGCACTGTAGGCTTTTTGGATAAAAGTGTCTGCCAAATGCATAAATGTAATCCTTTGTGCTTTAATCTTACAAGTAAGCAATGTTCATGTCAGCTTAACCAAGAGATGGGTGGGAGATTGGTATCACACCTCATGATCTGTGATGTCCTATATCCTTTCTCAGAAAAACACATCCTACTCTACTCTGCAAGTTGTAACATTTCTAGCATCATGTACAATGGCTATTAAAATGTCTTCACTAGTGATGCTGTTAACTTCATTATACAGGATTATACTTACATTAAACAAGAAATTTCATGGTTACACTTAATTTCGATAGTCCACTTTAAAAAAATTTTAACACTATTGTTGTGTTCCCCCAACATTCAGCTGACTACAAGTAACTTTGCAACTACGTCAACTTATTCTAGTAACCCTAACCTCTTCCTTACCACTGACAGTTTACTAATACTCTAATTATAGTTAGTTGACACAAACTGTTGCAAAGTCAGTTATAGTATAATGTTCAGTCACGTACTGGTGTGATCAATCTTGGCTGGTCCCTGGAACTTAGGGGCTATTTATATCTGGTATTAAGATGTGTTTTCTTCAATCAGATCACAAGTAGGTGATGCTAAATACAGGTGTAAATAGTGTTCAAAACTTTTATGCTTGTCCATTTTCGACCACATTCAGTGGTAGACGAAAACCGAATTGCTTTTGGGGTGTAAACGCGCATTTGATTGAGTGTTCAAACAGCCACATAAGACCACCTACTCTCCACTTACTGATCTAATGTAAAGTTTATTTTATCAATTACGCTGAAATATCAGAGAAAGCTCTTACATATACACCCAGACAACACAGGTACGTCTAGATGTATGCTAAAGATTTGGGCCCGTATTTATAAAAAATCTTAATGCAAAAAGTAGCTCCTAGTGACGCAAGTCTAAGAAAATTCTTAGAAATGTGGGCGTTTACTCTTAAATTAAAGAAAAAATCCTAGTAAAGAAAAGTAATTCAGAAAGCATCTTAACCCTTAAAAGAGGTCTTAAGGTCAAAATTGTTAGGAGCACGGACGAAGACTTTTAAGAGGCTTAAGAGTTTTTTTTAGCAACCGGAAAGTGGACAAAACATCAAAGGGTAGACAAAAAATGTTGCACACAATGCATGACAGTAAGTTAATAACATGCAACACATTAGATCGTGCAAGAATCATGTTTGTGACCAATCTTATATGAGACATCATAATTTAATATAGCACCAGAAATAAAAGTAATCACTACATTAACTACAGTAACAGATTCGGTAACTAGAAAAAATGCAAAAACTATGCAGCAGAGAATATTTAGGTCTGTTAGGTCACACACACACACACACACTTCTAAATTTTTATGTACAAATTTTGTACATAAAAATTTAGAAAATATACAATATAGAATTAATATATAATTAACATATTTATTTTCTATATACAAAATTAAGTATAAACTTATATATATTTTATACATTTATATTTGAGCATTTTAATTTTTAAATCAAATTTGAAACTGTTAACATTAGTTAATGCACCTCAAATTAACATCAATTTACTGTAATGACATAAACAAGAATTAAATAAATGTTTATATACGATATACTGTAATTTTTTTGTTTATAATGCATTTACTAATGTGAACAAATACACCCTTTTTGTAAACCTTGCAACCTTTGTGTTACAGAAATTTGTATTTTATATTATTCAGTACACATAAACAAATCATTCAGGGTTTGTTCTGTTTACAGTCATAGCTCGAATACAGTATGAATATGAACCCTGAACGAGCAACTCGAATCAAACTCAATTCGGCGTACAAATCTTATTAAAGATAGAAAAGTGATTTAGGTAAGAGCAGTGAGAGATTTTCTCTCAATGCTGTTTGATTAACACGAGTGACAGACAGGAGCAAAATTAGGTAACTTCCCATTTAAGACCAAAGTCCAGGGCCCGTATCCCTAAAGATTCTTAGAATCCTCTCAGAGAGCTCCTAACTTAACCTAAAAATTCCTTGCCAGGAGTTTTAGCTTAGAAGTGATTCCAGAACATTTTCAGTGAAAATCCTATCTTAGTGAGGAGGTGTGGTTGACCCTGTTGCTACGTGTGACACTATCTTTTGAAGACTGTGATTGGTTGGTTGTCCAAGGAAGAAAAAGAGTAATAATAGGATCTATTATTTGCCATCAATTTGAAATTGCATACTTTTACCTATATATATATATATATATATATACAAATGTAGAAAATATACAATATAGATTTAATATATAATTAATATATATATTTATATATGTAAGTTTATACTTTATTTATTATATATATATATATATATATATATATATATATATATATATATATATATATATATATCCTCAAATCAATTCCACTACTAATAGCATCTACTAATAATTATACATACATAAATCTGTTTTCAAATATGCAATATGTTAGAAACGGTGCATCGCGATGCAAATGCTAATTTGTAACCGATGCATCGCATTGTTAACTTTTAATGCTGATGCACCAAACGAAAAAAGTGAATATTCCCATCCCTGGTTTTCGATAATCCTTCACAGACATTTCTTGTAAATTGTCAGCTATGGGATGTCATTCTGAACTCGGTACCTTCAAAAAAGGTTAAAATTGATGGTTGAAATGAACTTTGCCGATGAAAAACACTAAAACACTATTCGGACTGGATTAGTTTTCCAAACGACGGTTGAGTTTCAAAGTGTCCCCCACGACGTCTGTGGTTTTATGTACAGATTCGGGCGGGATTCTCAGGCTATTCCATAGATGGGAGTGTCTGTTTCATGCATTTGGCATTGCAGAAGATCACATGCTCTGGATATGCCTAACATGAAATTTATTAATTTAATTTTAACAAATCAAAATAATTTTTACAAATCCTACTAAGTCGCCTACTAATATCAAAGAGTGCAATGTTAATTTATTTATACAGTATCTTAACACCATTCCAGCATTTATGGCTATATTATATTCATGGGGACAACAAGTCTACATACAGATTGGAGAAGGAAAGATGCGCATCTCTTATTCAACCAAACCTGTGGTGTGTTTCCCTTACTATGACGTAACTCTCTGCTTTACCACCATTGGGGAAAATAACTGGCCAAGACTGTTTCTCGCAAGTTCCCACTTACATCCCGATGGGATTAAATGATTATGATCATAATGAATGACTACAAAATTAAGGGCAATGGCATAAGATATTTTTATTTATTTAAAAAAAAAAATTTGTTAAGAGCACAACATGAACATGTTCAACCGACCAACCTTAAACATTAAAATCATAGAAGTATACTAAAAATATAAAATGTATGACAGGTGAAAACCCTAAAAGATAGTATGTTTTAAAATTATATTAAACTTCAGAGAAACTAGAAAGTACAATTTATCAGTGATGGTCTGATGGTGCCTGTGATGTTTTTCTTTTGTTCATTTCAGTTTAAGTTGTCATAAATGCCATAAACCAAAACAGCAACAGTAGCCACACCCACCAGAGCAGAGACGACCAATCGAATTGCAGCTTCAGGACCATAACAACAGCAAAAACAGTCTAAGGGAATAAAAGATCAACATGAAACACATCAGTGTGTTTTAACAAGAACACATTATATCATAACTTCACATGAAAAGAAAACAAGAAATATTAAATAAAAAATCCACAATCTAATCCCCACCTACTGAACCAAAAATTAACAATCACAACAAAACAAGAATCTGCTTGTCATTATTAATCCACAACATGGCTACAGGGAAAATAACCACTGCTTAGGGTTGTTGCGGTGACAGAATTTTCCCACCGGTTAATCAGCGCGTCACAAACCCGGTGATACAGTATCACCGGGTGGGAGGGGCTTATAAATGCGCATGCAGACATGCACATTTTACTTTCACTTTTGAATTCCGCAACTGTTTAAATGCAGTGCTTGCGTACGCTGCGTTAAATCGTGTATGAAGTTGCGTGCAATGCGAGTGCAACAGCTCATAATAAAGTGCTTGAGTCAATGTGCGCAGGTAATTCTCACAGAACCCGCCAGTCCCAAGCAGAGCAACCGGCTACTTCTCTATAAAGCGCTGCTTGAATGATGGGTTTATTATTTTTCTTGATGAAAAAACAACAAAACGATCTCGCTTATATTAAACATCATATATGTATATTATAACAAAAACAAGTAAGCACGCGGCTTCTGCCATCGTCTGGTCAGTCAGCTCGCCTCGCACACTCTAAAGGTAATAAATTAAATCTGACACCTGCTGCTCTGTGATGTGACGCGCGTTCAGCTCCGCTGAATTCAGGCAGCAGACACATTTAGTTGTAAGTGTTTGCTCTCTCTAACGAAACTAAATTATTTAATTACAAAAAAATATCAAAACGACGGTGAAAGACAGTGTCGCGGATGGCAAGTGATCTAACTGCTGAGAGGCTGAAGCACCGGTAATCATCGTTTCACAGACTATCGCGGCAAGCCTACCACTGCTATATCTATGCACCACAATACAACAGAAGTAGTTATAGTGGTACGGCATTCGTCAAACTTTTATGACCCCCTCCCCCACCCGGTGACAGTTGCTGTCTGACAGGTCGTGTTTTATGACCCCTTGACAGATGGCGTTTTATGACCCCTTGACAGATGGCGTTTTATGACCCCATGACAGATGGTGTTTTGACAGGTTGTGTTTTATGACCCTTAACAGATGGTTTTATGACAGTTTGTGTTTTATGACTCCTTAACAGATGGTGTTTTGACAGTTTGTGTTTTATGACTTCTTTGACAGCTCGTGTTTGACAGGGGGCGGGACCATCAATCAAAATCTGTACAAGTTGTCAACTTTAGACAGCGAGTGTTTTATCGTTTTATGACCGATCATTTAGTGGTTTGTTTTTTCCTGTGTATGTGTTTTATGTCAAGCGTATGCTGTTATGTTTAATGACGGCTCGTGTGTGACAGCTCGTGTTTCGACATTTGATGTCAGCTCTCACCCTTCCTCCCTCCTTTCTCACAAGACCTGCATTCTTTCACAGGGGTGCGTGTTGTAAAGCGATTAAAGATTTCTAAAACTCAATGTTGGTAAAACAATCCCCCATTACGGTGTCAAAAAAGTAAATGTTTATTTTAGATTTAGACAAATCATGAACAATGCTACGATTAAAACATTTGTTTGTAACATCACAAGTTATTTAATGAAATATTCCGTATACGTGTATAGTTTAAGCAATGATCTGAGCCATAACCTTTGGAGCCGGCAATACTATAATCTTTAGACAAAAGTCTAAACTAAATACAATTTTAAACGATTCATGAGTTCCGTGAATCTTTTCATGACCTGCTCTATAGTTTCACACGTATTAAAGATCCGACGGTGCCGACAAAGCGCCGGGTGAGTGTTCATATATGCCGTTTTAAATTAACCTTAATAAAATGTAATTCTGTCCACTATGGCAAAATATTGGGGTTTATTTTAGATTTAGGGGTTTCTTTAACCAAGGCTCTGATTAAGACATATGTATACGTGCACCGATTGTACCAGAGAACTTATAGCTGACGTTAATAAACTTTTAAAATGTTTTTAAGACGTCTTCACCTCATTTAGGGTTTTATTTTTAATTAAAGGCTTCTTAAAACATGTGTGATTATGTGTATATTATACAAAGAGTCTTATATTGTCTGCTCTGACAAAAATAAAGTATTATTTTAGATTTAGGTCAATTGACTGCGTGTATCTTATAAATACAACTTGATAATACGTTTGTTTTGTCAAGAGACTTTTTTAAAGTCACGCAAGAATAAAATCTTTTAGTTGTAATTGGTTAACATTAAATATACTATTATCTATTTAACTATAAGCTATATTTTTCTGATCAACCTCAAAGTTTTTGATGCTGAACTTATGACCGTGTGTGATAGATATTTTACAGCAGGGTCGGTTTGTAATCTAGGTAGAGTCTTTTAAAACTGTAGTGATAAAATGTAATATGGTAACTCTGTCAAAAAAGTAAAAGGTTTATTTTAGATCATAATCTATTTTATGGCAAACATTACTGTATCTAAAAGTTTTTAACAACACAATTTATTTAATGAAATACGCAGTACGTGTATAGCAATGAATTGTACCAAAACCCCCGTAGGTCGACATTTCTTTAGACTAAATCCTATTTATTTTAAACTATATAAAAGCTGATTCGCTTCACGAGATCTGTGAAGCATTTCAAGCAGGGGGTTCTGTTCAAGCCATTAAAGATCGGGGCTCCGGCGTTTACAATAGAACATACACGGATGCGGGGACATATGGGCCATTAAGAAACTTTTAAACGATTAAAAACATATTCATATCATCTTCTGGGTTTTGTTTTAAATTAATGACATCTTAAAACCAACTGGGAATATGTGTTTATTACACAATAAAATGTAATTCTGGCCGCTCTGACAAAATGAGGGTTAATTTTAGATTTAGGGAATTCTTTAAACAAGTCTCTGATTCAAACACGGGAATGCGTGCACCAAAGTTGTCAGATAACGTAGGCTGATGCGCACATATATCTGGTGTTAAGAACCTTTTAAACGTTTTAAGACATTTCACACCCTCTTCTGAGTTGAATTCATTAATGTCATCTAACATACACGTGTGTACATGTGTATTTACGATAAATGTAACACGGTACGTATTGTCAAAATAAAAGGTTTCTTGAACATGTTATTCCAGTGTGTGGTTCTTGTCTTGCGAGTGTTCGACATATTTAGTGATGTGGAAAAAAGGCCCCATTGACAAAAAGTAATAGGTTTATTTTAGATTTCAGGCTTCATTACTCAGATACAGATTAAAGTATGTTATTTCTTATTCGTAATTTAAAGAAACTTAGAAGTTTTAAGACATTTCATCACACATCCTATGATGACTTAAACCCTTGTGTTAGCCCTTAGAGGACAACAAAACGGGTGCAAATATTATTTATCAACGTTTGATGTTGTTATAAACCAGGTTGTCACATACGTGACAACAATCATTGCTTTAAAGACAAAACATTTAACAAATTTGACATTTTGTTAAACATGGTTGTGTGCGTCCATAAACACAACAACAGTTAGGACATGGGTCTACATAATATTAAAATCACGGGCTTACGTTAAATAGGTAAACCTTAATTTTTACTAAATAAAATAAAAATAAACTATTTGAACATATTATCTGATATTAGGTTAGGTTTAAGATGAATTAGTGTCTATAGCTTTACGAATTACATCGTAAAACCCCCAGCGGATATGGTGTGTGCGTGTGTGTGTGTGTGTGTGTGTGTGTGTGTGTGTGTGTGTGTGTGTGTGTAATGGCTGTTATCACGTGGTGCGGACCAAACGACCAACGCTGCGGGGGTTGTGAAGCGAAGAATGAGTTCTGTATAGATGAGAAGTTTTTCCTTCTGAACACAGAACCTTTAACAAAAACGTAACCCCGGATTAACACATCACAGAACAATTTGAACAACCGTGTCGGATTCGTACACACCAGAGGTCTGTTTTATGTTTTGCAGAAACTGTGGAAACTTTTGATGCTGCCAAGGTGTCCGAATTCGCAAACAAACTATCAAACGCAACGCGGCGGAAACAGTGGACACGAGCCTTTTGTTGCTGAGAAGGCGATTGAACTCAGAAACAAACAAGCAAGCAAAGTTGTCTACGAAACTACGGATTCTTGAAAAAGATGGCACAAAGATCATTCGAACGACTACGCAATGGCCAGAAGGGGTATGTGTACGGGACCGACCTTTTTAAAGATATGCTTAAAAAGAACTACAAGCGCGAGATGTCCAATCTACTATGTACTGTGATATACAAAGATGCCAATGTGTGCATGCCTCCAAACTATTGCGAAGCTAACGCCGGTCGTGTAACCAGACTCAAGGAAAAAACAGATGGTGTGAAAAGTATAGATGGCTCTCTCAATAACATGGTACAGACGGTTGTACAGGCCCAAGAGGAACCCCGTGTGATTATTAGAAAGGCCCTAGAGATATTTTATGAATGTGACGAGGCCGAGTTCTACATCATCAATATCATACTTATGTCGGCCTTTGTAATTGACGTATGCATTGATATCCTTGTAAAGAAACGAGAAATTAATGTGTGTGAAATCATAGAAAATGCCGTAGATTTCATGTTTGAAAAGGGTCTTGGATCATGCATGCACTTTCTATGGTATCTAGATAATATCATAACGTTTAATGATGACTAAAAAACCAAACCTGTGAGCCAATGGTATATTTTACGCAAGTTTTACAGTTGTTTTTTAGTTTTCCAAAAGTTGCATTCTGTTTTATTTTTTACTCAACATTATGATGGCAATCCATGTCCGTCAACAATTGTATACTTTAACAAAAACTACGTTCTAGTAGTTTCAATGTATGGTCACTGTTGTTTTTCATCATTGATTTTGTTTACTGCTTATGTTTTTTTTTTTTTGTATGTTTTGCTGTACCGGTTTCATAAAAACAAAAAATATACAAGGATTTTTGGTCTTAATGTCTGTGTTGTTACCATTAGAACATTTAGACATCTTGTTCAGACAACGTGTGACATTGCTCATTCTTCATATGTTTTTGCAAATCCACACAGAGAAATGTGAAAGATTAATAGAAATTACATGTGGCTACATCACATGTTTTTCAGAGGCGTAAAAATAAGTGTCAACAGTGTTAGTATGGGAATCTAAAACAGCACATGCACGATATGATCCTAATTTTGTTACCTGACGTCTGTCACATAGTCAAAGATCATCTACTTCATGTCTCTACGAATCCTGACAGAGCTTTAGTTTCATATACACAACACATCAAATGTAAACCACGGTAAACTAAATACATTTGACAGTCAAGATCTCTAATTTTCTGACAAGCCCAAAAAAGATGAGGAGGTCATCATCAAACATCGCTCACTTTTAAGGTACCGAAAGGTTTTTGTTTATTTTAGTATAACTCAACACTGAAATTTTAGTTAAGCACACAGAAATGCACAGATTTTACGTTTTCAGTATACATGTGTACATCACATTGTGATTTCAGTCTCAACTAGATCGATGATCTATCAATATTAGCCACAAATGTTGTTTGTATGCGTGCTCTGATTTCACAAAACATCCATTTACATTCAAAACCTTTTAGATTCAACGCCTTAAAGTCATCAATGTTATTTCGTTCACATCAAACGTACCAAAATTTTGAATGTGCAAACTGTTTTACTTCGTTTTAAACATGTTTGTGCGGTTTCGGTCTAGATTTTTATAGAAAACTTCAGAACATGACACCATTTTAACATTTACAAAAGGATGAAACATTTTACTTTTAACTGGATCCCATGAGTATGTGTTGCTGTGACAAATACCTTTGATTGTTTGGAAATTATATGAATGCAGAGAAACAACGCAAAAGTTTTGAACTTTAACATAATTTATATGCGTCCTGATTTTTAAAAACAGTAAGCTGTAATGTTTCTTACACACAGATCTAAACACATCACAAGTCTCAATGTTTAATAACATAAAAACCTGTATGCAAAGGTTTGTTGGCGTATTTTTAGACACAAGCTGTTTATTTTCATCTTTAAACAAATGTGTATGACAAAAGTTGTCCTGCCTGAACTGACACTAAGGATCGATGCCGAAATGTTAAATCTAAGTATTTGCAAAACAACCTTCACAGTCATATAGATGTTTTCAATCTAATGGTACCTGTTTAAATGTGACCATACTATTTCAAACATTACCAAGTTGTAGATGGTTGTGACTCAATTTACAAAGGTTTTAACACGCATTACTGTTTGTCACGATGTGTTTCATCGCATTGCTGTTGTATGCAACAGACTCTCAAGTTTTATGTTAAAAGGATTACTAAATAAAAACCTAAGCATTCTGTATTATGTTGCCACTGATGATTTTACAAGTTTTACAGTTTCAAACATTTTTTGCTATATTCGCTGTGAAAGATTTAGTAAATAAATCTAAAACATAAACAGTGTTGAAGCGTTACCTTAATCTTCTAGCAACAATTTTCAAGAGATTACCAACATGTATGATGTACTAACTGTCAGGGGATCTGTGATATTATTTTCTGAAGTAATTAGCTATCTAATGGCTACTGCACAATAACTTATGCGATAAAGAGTTTGTTACATAACCTATAGAAACGAAACAAGATAAATTACAAAGTCACTGGCATGAGGTTTACACTTAAACAAATCACGCAGATGTTTAAAGTGGTACATATTTTTTATTTCTCATCAAGTAAAAGAAATACATCATATGTTATCATTGTAGTGTAGAAATATCACAACGTTTTTCACAAGAATGTGATCATCCATCGGTTCAATAATTTCACCAACAGCAATTTGATCATTATTTGATATTGTAAATACACACAAACCACACAGGTAATAGTCTCTAAATATTCTATAGAAAGCCATTAGCTTTTTGTCATCAAGTTTGTAACAGATGTATCACTACGACTATTTCATGATCTTGAAACCAAACAGTCTGTGGAATCGATACACGCAATGTGTATCGATTCATCAGGCTTTGTCGGATCCTTCTTGGGGGCAACGGTCCATTGGTACGTCATCAGACATTACTTGAGCCGTACAAAGGGTTGTGTTGTTGTTGTAGGTTGATGGTCCGCCATCAGATACTATGGTGGACTTATTGAGTGCACAGGTCCAGATGTAGGTTCTCTCATAATTGCTCTGGGGTGGGGTAGCGCGAATGTGTTGGTGTAGCAGTAGGAGTCCATAGTTTCTTGAAACTTGTTAGGCGATTGTGTTTGAATGAAGCATACTGGCGCCGATTTAAGGACTGTAATGGATAGGCGGAGATAGGAGTCCTGGAGTTAGGGACATTCCTCTCTGGGCGTAACAACTTCACTTTAAACATCTGCGTGATTTGTTTAAGTGTAAACCTCATGCCAGTGACTTTGTAATTTATCTTGTTTCGTTTCTATAGGTTATGTAACAAACTCTTTATCGCATAAGTTATTGTGCAGTAGCCATTAGATAGCTAATTACTTCAGAAAATAATATCACAGATCCCCTGACAGTTAGTACATCATACATGTTGGTAATCTCTTGAAAATTGTTGCTAGAAGATTAAGGTAACGCTTCAACACTGTTTATGTTTTAGATTTATTTACTAAATCTTTCACAGCGAATATAGCAAAAAATGTTTGAAACTGTAAAACTTGTAAAATCATCAGTGGCAACATAATACAGAATGCTTAGGTTTTTATTTAGTAATCCTTTTAACATAAAACTTGAGAGTCTGTTGCATACAACAGCAATGCGATGAAACACATCGTGACAAACAGTAATGCGTGTTAAAACCTTTGTAAATTGAGTCACAACCATCTACAACTTGGTAATGTTTGAAATAGTATGGTCACATTTAAACAGGTACCATTAGATTGAAAACATCTATATGACTGTGAAGGTTGTTTTGCAAATACTTAGATTTAACATTTCGGCATCGATCCTTAGTGTCAGTTCAGGCAGGACAACTTTTGTCATACACATTTGTTTAAAGATGAAAATAAACAGCTTGTGTCTAAAAATACGCCAACAAACCTTTGCATACAGGTTTTTATGTTATTAAACATTGAGACTTGTGATGTGTTTAGATCTGTGTGTAAGAAACATTACAGCTTACTGTTTTTAAAAATCAGGACGCATATAAATTATGTTAAAGTTCAAAACTTTTGCGTTGTTTCTCTGCATTCATATAATTTCCAAACAATCAAAGGTATTTGTCACAGCAACACATACTCATGGGATCCAGTTAAAAGTAAAATGTTTCATCCTTTTGTAAATGTTAAAATGGTGTCATGTTCTGAAGTTTTCTATAAAAATCTAGACCGAAACCGCACAAACATGTTTAAAACGAAGTAAAACAGTTTGCACATTCAAAATTTTGGTACGTTTGATGTGAACGAAATAACATTGATGACTTTAAGGCGTTGAATCTAAAAGGTTTTGAATGTAAATGGATGTTTTGTGAAATCAGAGCACGCATACAAACAACATTTGTGGCTAATATTGATAGATCATCGATCTAGTTGAGACTGAAATCACAATGTGATGTACACATGTATACTGAAAACGTAAAATCTGTGCATTTCTGTGTGCTTAACTAAAATTTCAGTGTTGAGTTATACTAAAATAAACAAAAACCTTTCGGTACCTTAAAAGTGAGCGATGTTTGATGATGACCTCCTCATCTTTTTTGGGCTTGTCAGAAAATTAGAGATCTTGACTGTCAAATGTATTTAGTTTACCGTGGTTTACATTTGATGTGTTGTGTATATGAAACTAAAGCTCTGTCAGGATTCGTAGAGACATGAAGTAGATGATCTTTGACTATGTGACAGACGTCAGGTAACAAAATTAGGATCATATCGTGCATGTGCTGTTTTAGATTCCCATACTAACACTGTTGACACTTATTTTTACGCCTCTGAAAAACATGTGATGTAGCCACATGTAATTTCTATTAATCTTTCACATTTCTCTGTGTGGATTTGCAAAAACATATGAAGAATGAGCAATGTCACACGTTGTCTGAACAAGATGTCTAAATGTTCTAATGGTAACAACACAGACATTAAGACCAAAAATCCTTGTATATTTTTTGTTTTTATGAAACCGGTACAGCAAAACATACAAAAAAAAAAAAACATAAGCAGTAAACAAAATCAATGATGAAAAACAACAGTGACCATACATTGAAACTACTAGAACGTAGTTTTTGTTAAAGTATACAATTGTTGACGGACATGGATTGCCATCATAATGTTGAGTAAAAAATAAAACAGAATGCAACTTTTGGAAAACTAAAAAACAACTGTAAAACTTGCGTAAAATATACCATTGGCTCACAGGTTTGGTTTTTTAGTCATCATTAAACGTTATGATATTATCTAGATACCATAGAAAGTGCATGCATGATCCAAGACCCTTTTCAAACATGAAATCTACGGCATTTTCTATGATTTCACACACATTAATTTCTCGTTTCTTTACAAGGATATCAATGCATACGTCAATTACAAAGGCCGACATAAGTATGATATTGATGATGTAGAACTCGGCCTCGTCACATTCATAAAATATCTCTAGGGCCTTTCTAATAATCACACGGGGTTCCTCTTGGGCCTGTACAACCGTCTGTACCATGTTATTGAGAGAGCCATCTATACTTTTCACACCATCTGTTTTTTCCTTGAGTCTGGTTACACGACCGGCGTTAGCTTCGCAATAGTTTGGAGGCATGCACACATTGGCATCTTTGTATATCACAGTACATAGTAGATTGGACATCTCGCGCTTGTAGTTCTTTTTAAGCATATCTTTAAAAAGGTCGGTCCCGTACACATACCCCTTCTGGCCATTGCGTAGTCGTTCGAATGATCTTTGTGCCATCTTTTTCAAGAATCCGTAGTTTCGTAGACAACTTTGCTTGCTTGTTTGTTTCTGAGTTCAATCGCCTTCTCAGCAACAAAAGGCTCGTGTCCACTGTTTCCGCCGCGTTGCGTTTGATAGTTTGTTTGCGAATTCGGACACCTTGGCAGCATCAAAAGTTTCCACAGTTTCTGCAAAACATAAAACAGACCTCTGGTGTGTACGAATCCGACACGGTTGTTCAAATTGTTCTGTGATGTGTTAATCCGGGGTTACGTTTTTGTTAAAGGTTCTGTGTTCAGAAGGAAAAACTTCTCATCTATACAGAACTCATTCTTCGCTTCACAACCCCCGCAGCGTTGGTCGTTTGGTCCGCACCACGTGATAACAGCCATTACACACACACACACACACACACACACACACACACACACACACACACACACACACACACACACACACACACGCACACACCATATCCGCTGGGGGTTTTACGATGTAATTCGTAAAGCTATAGACACTAATTCATCTTAAACCTAACCTAATATCAGATAATATGTTCAAATAGTTTATTTTTATTTTATTTAGTAAAAATTAAGGTTTACCTATTTAACGTAAGCCCGTGATTTTAATATTATGTAGACCCATGTCCTAACTGTTGTTGTGTTTATGGACGCACACAACCATGTTTAACAAAATGTCAAATTTGTTAAATGTTTTGTCTTTAAAGCAATGATTGTTGTCACGTATGTGACAACCTGGTTTATAACAACATCAAACGTTGATAAATAATATTTGCACCCGTTTTGTTGTCCTCTAAGGGCTAACACAAGGGTTTAAGTCATCATAGGATGTGTGATGAAATGTCTTAAAACTTCTAAGTTTCTTTAAATTACGAATAAGAAATAACATACTTTAATCTGTATCTGAGTAATGAAGCCTGAAATCTAAAATAAACCTATTACTTTTTGTCAATGGGGCCTTTTTTCCACATCACTAAATATGTCGAACACTCGCAAGACAAGAACCACACACTGGAATAACATGTTCAAGAAACCTTTTATTTTGACAATACGTACCGTGTTACATTTATCGTAAATACACATGTACACACGTGTATGTTAGATGACATTAATGAATTCAACTCAGAAGAGGGTGTGAAATGTCTTAAAACGTTTAAAAGGTTCTTAACACCAGATATATGTGCGCATCAGCCTACGTTATCTGACAACTTTGGTGCACGCATTCCCGTGTTTGAATCAGAGACTTGTTTAAAGAATTCCCTAAATCTAAAATTAACCCTCATTTTGTCAGAGCGGCCAGAATTACATTTTATTGTGTAATAAACACATATTCCCAGTTGGTTTTAAGATGTCATTAATTTAAAACAAAACCCAGAAGATGATATGAATATGTTTTTAATCGTTTAAAAGTTTCTTAATGGCCCATATGTCCCCGCATCCGTGTATGTTCTATTGTAAACGCCGGAGCCCCGATCTTTAATGGCTTGAACAGAACCCCCTGCTTGAAATGCTTCACAGATCTCGTGAAGCGAATCAGCTTTTATATAGTTTAAAATAAATAGGATTTAGTCTAAAGAAATGTCGACCTACGGGGGTTTTGGTACAATTCATTGCTATACACGTACTGCGTATTTCATTAAATAAATTGTGTTGTTAAAAACTTTTAGATACAGTAATGTTTGCCATAAAATAGATTATGATCTAAAATAAACCTTTTACTTTTTTGACAGAGTTACCATATTACATTTTATCACTACAGTTTTAAAAGACTCTACCTAGATTACAAACCGACCCTGCTGTGAAATATCTATCACACACGGTCATAAGTTCAGCATCAAAAACTTTGAGGTTGATCAGAAAAATATAGCTTATAGTTAAATAGATAATAGTATATTTAATGTTAACCAATTACAACTAAAAGATTTTATTCTTGCGTGACTTTAAAAAAGTCTCTTGACAAAACAAACGTATTATCAAGTTGTATTTATAAGATACACGCAGTCAATTGACCTAAATCTAAAATAATACTTTATTTTTGTCAGAGCAGACAATATAAGACTCTTTGTATAATATACACATAATCACACATGTTTTAAGAAGCCTTTAATTAAAAATAAAACCCTAAATGAGGTGAAGACGTCTTAAAAACATTTTAAAAGTTTATTAACGTCCGCTATAAGTTCTCTGGTACAATCGGTGCACGTATACATATGTCTTAATCAGAGCCTTGGTTAAAGAAACCCCTAAATCTAAAATAAACCCCAATATTTTGCCATAGTGGACAGAATTACATTTTATTAAGGTTAATTTAAAACGGCATATATGAACACTCACCCGGCGCTTTGTCGGCACCGTCGGATCTTTAATACGTGTGAAACTATAGAGCAGGTCATGAAAAGATTCACGGAACTCATGAATCGTTTAAAATTGTATTTAGTTTAGACTTTTGTCTAAAGATTATAGTATTGCCGGCTCCAAAGGTTATGGCTCAGATCATTGCTTAAACTATACACGTATACGGAATATTTCATTAAATAACTTGTGATGTTACAAACAAATGTTTTAATCGTAGCATTGTTCATGATTTGTCTAAATCTAAAATAAACATTTACTTTTTTGACACCGTAATGGGGGATTGTTTTACCAACATTGAGTTTTAGAAATCTTTAATCGCTTTACAACACGCACCCCTGTGAAAGAATGCAGGTCTTGTGAGAAAGGAGGGAGGAAGGGTGAGAGCTGACATCAAATGTCGAAACACGAGCTGTCACACACGAGCCGTCATTAAACATAACAGCATACGCTTGACATAAAACACATACACAGGAAAAAACAAACCACTAAATGATCGGTCATAAAACGATAAAACACTCGCTGTCTAAAGTTGACAACTTGTACAGATTTTGATTGATGGTCCCGCCCCCTGTCAAACACGAGCTGTCAAAGAAGTCATAAAACACAAACTGTCAAAACACCATCTGTTAAGGAGTCATAAAACACAAACTGTCATAAAACCATCTGTTAAGGGTCATAAAACACAACCTGTCAAAACACCATCTGTCATGGGGTCATAAAACGCCATCTGTCAAGGGGTCATAAAACGCCATCTGTCAAGGGGTCATAAAACACGACCTGTCAGACAGCAACTGTCACCGGGTGGGGGAGGGGGTCATAAAAGTTTGACGAATGCCGTACCACTATAACTACTAACAGATAATAAAACAAAGACATGAGGCCGAGTTGTGTGCATGTCTGCAGTGTGCATGTTTAAAGGACAAGTTCGGTATTTTACACTTTTTCAGATTGTTTTTGATGAAATAGAATGGTTTTGAATGAAAATTGGACATATGATGCTGGCCCGAGAATTTTCGGGTGTTTGTTTTATCACCTCCCACCTCTACAATGGGTTTATAGGTGCACAGGAACAATCCTTCCTAAAATGCATTAAACTTTCGTTTACAAAGACGTGAAACTCACAGTGTGATCAGGGGTGTTCACTGATATGCTCACACAAAAATCGCTGCAAAAGAAGCTTTCCAACAGGTTTTATCGTAGTTTTGTCTAACTCCATTGACTTGTATTAGATGTGCTGTGAGGTACGGTATTACTCCACCGCTGGGAACTTTGTTTGTATTCTTGCAATTGTCAAAGGCGGATTATCGCCACCAACTGGGCTGGAGTGTCTATTATATCTGAAAACAGGGCTTTAACCTTTGTCCTTTAAGAATGAAACTGCCTTTCTGTATTTAGAACCTTTCTAAAAGTTTGTCATTTTTGTTATAAACAAAATATTTAATTGAAAGCACTGAATAATTTAAGGCCTAATTTTAACATTTCTAAACGAATTCAACATTTGACTAGCCACTAGACTCCGGGGATTTTGGCCTAAAAAAAAAGCACATGGGCATATTGCATGGCCATAAATGTGTATGTATGTATATATATGTATATATGTATATATGTATATATATATATATATATATATATATATATATATATATATATATATATATATATATATATAATGTATATGTATGTGTATGTATATATATATATGTGTATGTGTATGTGTATGTATACGTATATATATATATATATGTGTATATATATATATATATATATATATATATGTGTATATATATATATATATATATATATATATATATATATATATATATATATATATATATGTGTATATATATATGTATATATATATTTATATATGTATATATATATATATATGTATATATATATATATATATATATATATATATAATGTATATGTATGTATATGTATATATGTGTATGTGTATGTGTATGTATATGTGTATATATATATATATATATATATATATATATATATATATATATATATATATATATATATATATATATATATATATTATATATATGTATATATATATTTATATATGTATATATATATATATATATATATATTATTTGCCACACTTGAATTGTGCTTGGCCTATTTTTAAACAAGCTCTTAAATGCTTAAAATGTGTAGATTCATGGGACCCTATAAAAAACATTTAATGTTATTTTAAATTATTAATTTTAAATAATTATAGTACATGTCACTTATCAAACAGCATGCTTTATAAACTGAATTCACAAAATGTAATAATTAATATTTTTTAACATAATCAAAAAAAATAAAGCAAATAAATTTTCATCAAAACATTGCATTTTTTTTTTTTGTTGAAGTGCTGCATAAAAAAAATTCTTTAAATTATAAATGAAAGTACAACTCTTTTGAGGGTGATTATATTATTTAAGAAATAAACAATTTAAAATCATTATTTACATTTTTTTTAAGTAGAAATATGGGACCAAAATGGTCGCATTTTCAAGCCCTGGTAGGTAAAATTTTAGTTGTGTGTTCTAACTCCCCCTACTGTTGTGTTGTTACTGTACCTAATGAGGGAAGTTTGTATCACCTCAGCGAGAACTAATTATTGGATTTATTTGGAGAAACAAGGGTTGTATCAATACAATTTATCTAGAATCTGTTGGTGTACACAATAAATTACAAACATATGCATAGGACAGTAAATGTACATTCACAGGACATTCACAGGTCTTTCTCAGTTATAGCCCCTAAGCTATGGAACTCTCTTCCCCTGTCTCTGAGGGCTACAACAACACTGCATGAATTTAAGTCTAAACTCAAAACCTATTTGTTTAATAAATACTATCTGTCATGACATGTTTTCCATAATCAGGTTCCTTACACTCAATTATTATGTTGCTTCAGATTTTTCGACTTACCCACTGATTTCCATGTTGTCATGATCTGATATTGCTTGTTTCTGTTTTATGTTATTTTTGGTTTTTGTTTATTTCATTTGCAATGCGAAACACAACTGCGACCGCTTGGACTGGGCAATTGTCCATTGTCTGCTACTGTATGTATTTACTGTTTATGCCTAACTGTTATTGTGAAGCGTCCTTGAGCTATGGAAAGGCGCTATATAAATTAAACTTATTATTATCATTAACTGTAACTTCTAAAAGCAATGTGATGTGATATACTCTGCTCTGATATATTCTGCTTTTTAAACATCTAACTCAGTGTTTCCCAATCCTGGTCCTCGAGGCCCCCATGACAAGAAGTTTTAGATGTCTCCTTATTTAAAACACCTGATTCCACTTATCAGCCGACTTCAAAATGGTAAATAGGTCTCCCTAACAAGCTGATGAGTTAAATCAGGTGTGTTAAATAAGGAGACATCTAAAACTTTCTAGGAGGGGGGCCTCGAAGACCAGGATTGGGAAACACTGATCTAATTTGTTCAAAATTCCTCGTTTTCATCTGGAATATGTGACTTTTCTTTGGCCATTTTGCCTTTTATTTTTAACAGAGATAGAGGAGAGGACAGGAAAGTACAGGAAGGAGAGAGGGGTATGGAAACCACAAATGACCACGAGCTGGGAATTGAACTTGGGTCGCCGAAAGTGCGAAAGCGATGCCCACTAACTTACACTCGGCTCTGACTGAAATATGTGACTTATGTGAGTCATTGTTACTAGTTATGATATTATTTATAATATCTAGATAAACAAGCACTGTGTTGCGTCAGAAGTATATGAAGAGTTTGGTTCCAAAACGCAATAAATCCATTGACAAGATGAAAACATTCAGTGCATTATGCACTAAAAGTCATTGCACGCATTGTAAAATGCATTGTTCCCTTTCAATACGGTTCACTTCGCATTGCGTCAGTTAGCTGACGCTATGGGGGAAACTCCTGTTTACTCCGTGACTGAAGCCTATTGGTTAACGTCTGTACAAAGTACAGACACTTGACGTTTGAACCCGCGCGCGGGAGGAACACGTCCTTATATAAGCGCGGTTCAATCGTCAGGAGCTCATTATTTTCTCCTTCAGCGCGAACCTCTCGCTGCTCCAAAGAAAAAGAAGAAGCCTTACCTCGCCGTTGACAAAAGCCCTGCAGCGGAGTCCAGGCCTAGCGTCTTCCCCTGCCGTTTTCCGGCTGAGAACCGAAGATAGCAGAGTCCAGGTCTAGCGTCTTCCCCTGCCGCTTTCCGGCCGAGAACCGAAGATAGCCTTCGCTTGCCGTGGTACGAGCCCTGTGCAGCGGACACATGCCTGACGAGGTCTCCCCTGCGGCCGCCCGGTAAGATCAATATTTTTAATATAAAGCTATAAGCTAAAAGAGCAGGCGCTGTTGTAATAGCGTCCAGCACAGCGGCTCGGTGAGCCTCTCTGCTATGAATTTCCTCCGAGCGCGTTACCGGTCTGGCACCTAGAGACTAGATGGATGCATAGACAAGCACACACGGACTAACCCCCCCTGTGTTCTGTCACACCGCAACCGTTCATGCTTACAGAGTCCCTTCGCTCCTCTCACATTCAGTGGCGAGATCTCTGGCACATATATTAATCCCCCGAGTGCATCGGGTGATACCGTCACGACGCATGGCTGTTCTGTCTGTGTTGCTGCTCCCCTCTGCCGTTTCTCTCTTGTTGAGATGAACAAGCGGGGAACCGTAGACCTGGATAGATGCATACGACAAGCAAACACGGGCGGTCTGCCCCTGTCTCTGTCATAGCACAGCCACTCGTGCTCCACGCTCGCGGAGTCCCTCGCTCCTTTCCCCACAGTGGTGAGGTCTCTAAACGGCTTAGTTAGCACGCGGTATTACGGCTCGCTGTCTCTAAATGCAGCTGTCTAGTGTTCAACGATTACAGAGCTTCATGCCCCTCCCCTCTTGGAGCGGCGCGATCTCATTCGTCTGCTCGATAGGGCGGATTCGCCGCTATTGGAGCACCAAGAACACTCATTATAAGAGAGCTTCATGCCCCTCCCCTCCTGGAGCGGCACGATCTCATTCGTCTGCTGGATAGGCGGACACGCCTCTATTGGAGCGCTAAAACACTTATTATATAGCTTTACCGGCCTGAGCCTGTCTCACTTCGGATAGCTTACTGTTCGTCTGCCCGGTCATTTCTCTCTGGTTTAGACGGAATCAGAGGCAGAACGAATTTGTTTATAATATACTGAGGCCCGAATACCTCCCTTTATTCAGTCCCGTCCTATATCAGTGCGCTGAATATTGGTACATTCTTATATACCCTGTTTTTCTGCCCTTTTAATAAACGGCAAAACCGCGGGCCTCACGGCAGACTTCCTCTCTGCGATGGGTTCAGTCTGACATTAAACCACCTAGACATACTGCTCTGCTCCGTGAGCCGTTCGGTCACCGTCACTACTGAGGCTTGTGCACCTGAACGGCTGAGCTCTGGTCTCCGCAGCACAGCTGCATCAACAGAGAACGAAACTGTCTGGGAGAAAAGGGGTTATGTCGCGCCTAGGCTGGACGGCCCTGAAATGTTTTCTGTGTGCTGTTTATCCAAACATACTGTGTAATACTGTCGGTTATGCGACCTCACTATAGTGGCGAACGGTATTTAATTCCTCTAAAAGAGTAATTTCCGTGCTTACTATACTGTGTATTGACACCCACGGTTGTACGGTGTCTCTAAACACTTTATCGCCTTACTGACAAGCAATCAGTAATACGCACACACGGCCCGCTGTCCATAATTCCATCGACGCTTGCCGAAAAAACCCCGGTTTGGCCATATACTGTGTATTGACACCCCACGACTGTACGGTGTCTCTAACACCTTTCTGCCAAATTCGCTCGCAGCCCACCTCAGTTTCTCCGCTACGATGCTGATAGCGCAAACGAGCACGGTCTTACGGCTGTTATTCTCACTTCCTAGAGAGACGACAGCCTCAGACTTTTGCATGGCTCCAAGCGTTTGAATCGCGCCCTCTCCGGACGGCCACTCAAAGGCTTACAGCCAAGCGGTTTATGACGTTTTTCGGCCATATAGCTGATTTATATTAGCGGATCCGAAGACGCTCACACCTCCGCTCCAATACTCGGAGATATTAAGGGTAATATCAACCTCAAGTGAGCTTGCTACCCGCCACAATAAGTTTCAAAGCTTAAAGCGCGCGCACAGTCAGACGCGCGCGGCATCTCGTTTAAGACGGGCACACGTACCCCTCTAACGAGCCTCAGAAAGCTGAATATCGTGGCATTCTGTTCATAAGTCCACTTCAGTTTGACTAAGCAAAGGTCCCGCCCCGAGCTGACGGCCGGGAAGCTTGCTTAAGTTACACACGGCTGCATGAAGTGCTGTCATTACGAGCTAGCCCAGCATTTGCTGTGGGTTGAACACGCTTTACGACGGCAATCAGCCTTCGGCGCGTGGAACGCCGTTTGTCTCATATAAATCACCTTGTACTGTGAATACGGTACATTAAGAGGATGATTTAGCACTGCACCACTCTCGACCGTGTTATTGTGATAATGCGGTCGGGCAATCTACGGTGGTTTCATTATTTACCGAACCAGACTGAGATCTCGCCCCCTGAACAAGCTGACGAGTCATCTCCTTTATAAACTCATTGCATCGCTTTATAAGCTATGTTCAATCAGAGTGATACGCATCTCATGCTTAAACTACCAATATTAACCCATTACGATGGGCGTGCGGAGATGGCATCAGTGGGACACTACCTACATTACGTGCCTTATGACACATTGACACAAGCTGCTAGGACCCCTTTCACGAGGCGTCCTTATGCAAAGTCTGATCCATTCTGTCTAGTGACATTTGAAAGTCTAAACCCCCCGCGAATCGTGGGTGGAACACTTTTCTCCTCACTACAGAGGCACGGCGGCTCTCTCCCCTACCTATATCTATGTGGCCGTGATAACAGCGAACCACGCTTTTACGACCGACCATTCATTTAATTCACAAGCCTGTCATCTCTCAGATGCGGACGGCGGCGGTAACAGCGAACCATGCTTTTACGGCTGGCCATTCACTTTATTCATAAGCCTGTCATTTCTCAGATGCGGACGGTGCCCGAGGCACAGCGCTCTGGAACTGTCCAAGGTCCTGTATGACACATACGTCTGACGTACATCAGACGATCAGCTGTTCATCTGCGTCACAGATCACTCACTAGAGCACCTGTCAATACAGGCTATTTATGGATCGTTGACGTTATCACCTCCCGTGACAATTATGCTCACTTGTCTTAGAGCATGGGCATGGTCTTAGAGGTTTCTCATTTGACAATTGTGACACGGCCGGCTGGTCCCCGCCGTCCACGTTGTCAGTTTACAGCTTCGACATCCCTGCTTCGCGCACTACTGAGGTTTGTTGCATTAAAGGTGCGCCCATTAGCTCACCTGTATGCACGATATGGTTTTTAATTATATGCGTCCACCGTGCGCTTAGAGAAGCTCACATGTACACGCTATAACATTTTGGTATACAATAAGATGCGCTTGGAAAAGCTCACCTGTATACACAGCTGTGTTATGCTTTGTGACACATACATTGTTGTTCATCTGTGTACGTTCACGGTGCGTTGGGTGCCCACCGTTACGTTCATCAATCATATCTGTACACATTCACGGCGCGTTCTGTGCACTGATTTATCTATACGCATTCACGGTGCACTGAAGAGTTCACCCGTGTGCGCACAATTTATTATCAGAACACATGACGGCGCGCTCGAGAATCTTGCCGGCCTGTGCATTATAACACTCTGATTCATCTATATGCATTCACGATGTATTCAAGTGTTCACCTGTGCCCGTGCAATTTATAGTCAATACACATTTACGGCGCGCTTGGAAAGCTCACCGATCTGTGCACTATAATACTACCTATATGCATCCCGATGCACTCGAGGGTGCACCTGGGTTCACAGTATTGTGGTATCTGTATAATCCCACGCTACGAACCGTTCTGCCGCATATTATAGTCAGATCGGCCGTTCGTGAGCTTCGCAGATCACTCACTACGTATGTCTGTTGCTAACAGTGGTTATTTAGATGGATCGTTGAAACCATCGCACTGGCTCACGCCCCTCTATGAGCTATGTCCTATATAGAGCCCACTCTGTGCGAGTTTGGCTTCTTCATGAACTTTGTCTACAGGGGTATCTACAGTATATCTATATTTGATATCTGCTACGCGGCCGGCTGATCTTCGCCGTCTACGTTGTCAGATTGTACAGCTTAGACGTCCCTGCCCTACGAGCGCAGGTTCTCTCGGCTCAATCATGCACGCTCATGCGTTTTATGTGTACACCACGGTGCGCTCAGCGAGCTCACCAACGTGACTCTGAATTTACTTATCTCGCACAGCCGCGGCGCGCTCGGTACCTCGCCGTCTTGTGCTATGTTATGTGCCCCCGGTGCGTTTAAAACCCCACCGTGTGCGCGTCAACAATTTATATGGTGCTTACACATTTGCTTTAAAGCTGTGAATATGCCGGGTATAGGGCCACACGCAGTGTCTCTCCGGTAAGGCACTTCAGTACGTTGTGTATGCACGGCGTGATGGGATTACGTTCCCCCATAGCGTCAGCTAACTGACGCAATGCGAAGTGAACCGTATTGAAAGGGAACGCTTAGGTTACTCACGTAACCCCGGTTCCCTGAAATAACGGGAACGAAGCATTGCGTCTCTTGCCGTGCTACAAACGTCTACGCAGCGAGTGTTATTCGGCTGCGCGCTTCAGTCGAATAATAATGAGCTCCTGACGATTGAACCGCGCTTATATAAGGACGTGTTCCTCCCGCGCGCGGGTTCAAACGTCATTGGTCTGTACTTTGTACAGACGTTAACCAAAAGGCTTCAGTCACCAAGTAAACAGGAGTTTCCCCCATAGCGTCAGCTAACTGACGCAATGCTTCGTTCCCGTTATTTCAGGGAACCAGGGTTACGTGAGTAACCTAAGCGTTTTTCTCATCCATTTTTCTGTTTTCAACTGATTGAAACTTGGAACCAACATGGTATTGCAGACTGAATGGTTAAACCTTTTACATCAGTATTAAGCCTTTGTTATTGTTCTTGTGCCTCTTTAAGTAAGCCTTAGTTAGTTTGTTTGCTAGAAATTTTCATTTTAATATACTAGAAAATGCTAAAATGAACATGAACTAAGATTAATAACTGCTGTTGAATTAATTAAAATTGAATTAAAATAAAATGTAGTTTTTTTATGCCTGGCAGTGGCAGAATGCTACACAATAAAAAACTGAAGCCTGTACTAATACAACATGACATTTGCGTTCCTTTGGTAGCAGACTCTATGCTGATTTGTAGTGACTGCCCTCAGTTTTCCCTTTCTTTTGCCTCCAGCGTTCTGTGATGCAATATTGACGTAGACGCTAAGTGTCTATGGGGCTTTTTACACCTGGTCACTTCATGCGTTTCCTCTGATCAGATAGCTATCCGATCGTAAAATGACCAGGGGTAAATGCCCTCCGAAACATTTCGAGACAGACTTATATCTGATCACTCAAACCACTTTAGGAGGTGGTCTGGGACAGTGTTTTAAGTGGGCCAGTACGCGCCGGTTCTCAGTACCACCACTTCCAAATATAGCTTGAGCGTACCACCACCTCTAAGTGCGCCCAGAACGTGCTTTTAGCGTACCGGAATGCTCATTTGCAAATCTGTTTAAATTTGTTTAATTTTATACTTTGGCTAGGCTGCCGCTTTTCAAAGCACCCTTCACAATGAGACCAGAGACTACGTTACCCATACACCCTTGAGTTTTACAAGTTAAAAGCGCATGCGTCGCTTTTGCTGCTGTCAGTGTCAAGATGGTCTGGAGAGGTGTGTGTTTGTGTGTGAAACGCGTAACCATAGCTGCTCAGTTAAAATGAAAATACAATGAACACTTAATATGCTCTCCTGGTTTTAGATTGAGTAGTAAATGAACAAGGTCAGCATCAGAGGACTCGCAGGCTGACATCCCACCAAGCCAGAATGATAGCTGCAAGTCAGACGCAAGCTTTTTACAATACCCTTTTGATGAGTGACAATCTCCGCTATCGCGGCTGTCAGTTTGGTTCTCCTCAACGGAGATGCTGGTCCCTCTCAGGCCATTGGCCCATTACTGTCGAGCCCTGTATTGGCTGTCACTTATAAATTGGAATAATATTTTGGTAAAGGGGGTTTGGCACTTCTTTTCACTGCTCGACCAGCTTGTTTAAAAAAGCAAGGCAGCGTTGCCCGGACCGCAGCGTTGCCAGGTCCTCTGCCTTTTGACGGATTTCTGCAGGTTGATGTCTTTCTGATGTTTAAAGATGAAAGAATTTGGTTCTTTAGTTATTGGTATTTGGCATGTGAATAGTCATTGGGATGATTTTAGACCAGAGCATGTGAGCGGTGTGGTAATATTTCCATCAGAGCGCAGAGCGCATTTTCGAAAATTCCACTCCAGTCGCTCAATACGCTCAGGACCGCTCCCTCATCCCAGAATGCCCTTTGGTAATTTGCTAGTTCGAGAATCTGTAAAATCGGCTAGCAATATGGAGTTCAAATATTGTTTTAATGAAGTCGCCAGCCTTATATATAAATGAAAGAAACGAAACTAAGATGACAGAATAACTGCGTCGTCTGCATCTATATGCAGTTTTAAAGATTAAAATTACTTTAAAGCTCACGTAACACACGCTGTTTCTGCATTTCTGATATTAATCTGGAGTACCTATGGAGTAGTATGACATCCTTAATATCTCTGAAGAGTCTTTAGTTTAATCAGATTTATAAAAGAAGTTTAATCAGATTTATAAAAGAAAGATTAGCCTTACCGAATCTTTCCGATAACGTACGAAAAAATGAAGAAGGAGGAGTTATAACACGGGAGGAGCGAGTACGAGTCATGCAACACTATACAACACTGTTTTAACTTATGATTCACTACATGTTCGTGTCATTTATATAATATACACGCGCCTATTTCCAACATAAGACAGAAGTCTTACTTACCACGTGTAACTCGTCATGAAAATCCACCGCATCAAACACACACGCAAAACTCCGCTGCTAATCCGGATAATAAACTATATCCATTGTTTCCATAAGGCTGGATTTCTTCTCCTTACATCCAAAAACACACTTCTTGTTGTGCCATTGTTGACTTTTGAAATTAAACAAAGCTGAGTGGCGTGATAAGCTGTTAGCAAGCTCTAGCGTCTCCCGCTGACTGACGGCTGGGCGGGGTTTTCCGGGGGAAGTTTTCCGGCGGAAGCCCATATAAAGAAGTGATACGTATCGAAAACCCCTGAAACGTCAGTTAGAACCGTAATCGAAAAAAATTAGCCGAAACTTGTACGAACCCTGGCGAAGTGCATTCGGCACAGAAATACTCTGAAACACGCCCAACTGCTTTTTTGACACTTTGCCTACGTTTAGCATGAGGAAACAACTCTATAACTGTGTTAATAAGTCAGAATGCTTGAAATACCATTAAACCCCCCCTTTAATAACTGATCAACACAAATACAAAGCGTCATAATATAATTGATTGCTTACCAGCATTAAAACCACTTATAAATAAAAACCTTTATAGTTCTTTCTTTGTGTATCTACAGCGTCCGCTCCGTGGATGAGAAAGCTTCAGCCAAAAACGCTGGTGCCTTTAGTATTAACTCACTGAACACTTGACTCTGGACATTTAGATATTAAATTTTTTCATCAACAGTATCTGCGTGGAACATTATAAACATGATAATCCGCCGACTCGACTGATTAAGCACGTCCTCAATTTTACAGAGAGTCCGTTTAATTAACGGCTTTTCGTTCGGTCCGCGTGAGCTAAACATTTTTGTTCTGTAATTTGTTCTCGCATATTTCTACATATTTTGGACCAAGTAACACTCGGGATAAAATGTAAGTTGTTATAGATGGCATTTAAGCGTGTTCTGAAATGATGACAAATCAGTCTGACTAAAATGATCTATCCAGATTAATTTAGCCAAAATAATGATTTATTCGTTTTCATACTATAGATACACGTTAATTTATCTAATATACTATTGAAAATGCCATAAATAAATACTCATGGCCTTCTGTATTGCATTCGTTTGGTACATTTACATGTTCATAAATACGGTCTAATTTTAATTTCTTTAAAGAGCACCTATTATGAGATACACGTTTTTAAACATCCTTTTGTGTGTAAGTGTGTATTAGTACATGCTAACGATATTCAAAAAGTACATACCTCAAAGAAAACGATGACGCGAGTTATCGTCTCTAACGTTCTAGGACTACAAAAACACTCGGATTGTAGGCAACAGTTTACTTCCTGGGATTAGTGACGTAGAGAAGACCAACATTATCATAGTTCAGCCCTCTCTGCTTTCCTTGGGTACTCCCTCAAAGACGGGGGTGGAGAGCGCCGAGTCAGAAGAGAGCTAAAATGGTGGAGGTTGGGAGTCCCTGCTTTGGGCAGGGGAGCGTGGCACGCTGGTTTGTTGGCATCTACTGTACTGAGTGGCATCTCTAAAATTCAATCAATAGGATCTGTAGGCGGTTGGGCACGACTGTTCGGTGAATGGATCAGAAATAGGTAGGTGGGGAAGAATGGATTATAATGAAGAGGAAGAAGGTGAATGGGAGGATGAGAGGGGTCAGACGAGTAGTAAAAAAGGTAAAGGGAATAAGAGAGTCAGAAATGAAACTGACGATAGCTCTGGGAGTGAAAAAGAACTAGAGCCTGTCCAGAAAGAAAGAAATAAAGAATATGTTGTAATAATACGATTTAACAAGAAGGATCAGGAAAACATGAAGAAAGTTAACCCTTTTATGTTAACAACAATTTTGTCTAAGAAGATAGGGGACATACAATATGCAAAGGTCCTTAATGATGGAAATCTGATGGTGAAATGTGCTGATGACAAGCAATTGAAGAGAGCATTAAAGGAATAGTCTACTCATTTTCAATATTAAAATATGTTATTACCTTAACTAAGAATTGTTGATACATCCCTCTATCATCTGTGTGCGTGCACGTAAGCGCTGGAGTGCGCTGCGATGCTTCGATAGCATTTAGCTTAGCCCCATTCATTCAATGGTACCATTTAGAGATAAAGTTAGAATTGACCAAACACATCAACGTTTTTCCTATTTAAGACGAGTAGTTATACGAGCAAGTTTGGTGGCACAAAATAAAACGTAGCGCTTTTCTAACCGGTTTTAAAAGAGGAACTATATTTTATGGCGTAATAGCACTTTTGGGAGTACTTCAACTCGCCTGAAAAGTCCGCTCCCCTTCTCCTTCTCATAATGGGAGAGGGAGGGTGTTACTGCGCCGAGTCGAAGTACTCCTAAAAGTGCTATTACGCCATAAAATATAGTTCCTCTTTTAAATCCAAAAAGCGCTACGTTTTATTTTGTACCACCAAACTTGCTCATATAACTACTCGTCTTAAATAGAAAAAACGTTGATGTGTTTGGTCACTTCTAACTTTATCTCTAAGTGGTACCATTGAATGAATGGGGCTAAGCTAAATGCTATCGAAGCATCGCAGCGCGCTCCAGCGCTTACGTGCACGCACACAGATGATAGAGGGATGTATCAACAATTCTTAGTTAAGGTAATAACATATTTTAATATTGGAAATGAGTAGACTATTCCTCAGGCATGTGATTGGCTAAGGACAAAAAAGCAGGAAAATATATTGAGACCCCCCCACACACGCCAATCAAACTGGTGGCGGATCTATACGGATAGTAAAGTAGGACCCATAACAACTTATTTGAACAAAAAAACACATTTTAATTTATTTTACAGCTAGATGTGCAACATGCCACTTTTTTGTACAGTATGACACATAACAACTTATTTGGTGGATGTGTAGCAGTGGGAATCAAAAGCAAGTGTCTTGTCCACTGCTCCATCACCACCTCTCTCTATATCAACAACCATGATAAAAAAATGTTTTAACTTATTTTTGTTTTGCATTTTTACACAACTTTAACAGCTAAATGTGCAACATGCAAATGTTCATGTCAAAAGAAGACCTATTTTGCCGACATCCAAATAAAATGTAGGCAATGGCTTATAAAGAACTAAAGGCATGGCTACTTTTAATTTGATACTTTAAGTAAATTTCCAAGCCTGTACTTTGATACTTTTACTTGAGTAAAGAAGTTAAATCAGTACTTCTATTTTTACCAGAGTATTTTTTTTTTATACAAATATCTGTAAAATGTGCTACACAGGACCATTAGTTATAATAAAGTGTCTTAAAGGTCTCTTTTTCTAATTTTAGACCCCTGTAGATGAGTAACTTTGTTAGCTGTTAAACATGAACAATAGAAGGTTGACACTAATAAATAGAAGTAATTGTACAAAAAAGTGCAGGTGCTATTTATTTTAATCAAACTGGTCAACCTTAAAACTTTAAACACACGAAACCTTTGAAACAAACGATGATACAGAGCTCAATCCTAAGTCTGCAGCCTTCCGGAGGTCGCATTTCTAAGCTGCATACGTTATCAAGACTCATCAAGAGTCACAATATTAACAATAATGAAGTTTACTATTATTCTTAGTTAATCGTAAATAGTTGTAATATGTTTATCAGGGCTTGACATTAACTTTTTGAGGAACTTGTCCTTCGGACAAGTAAATTTGTGTTTCACTTGTCCATGCACAAAAGTCACTTGTCCGGGTAAAGATTTATAATATAATGTATTTTTTGTGTTTTGCTAATCAGTGGCAGAGCAAGGGATTTTTCATAGGGGTGGCAAGGCAGGGGCCAGCAGTTACTCTGGGGTGGCATATAAAATCTCTATCATCCAACCTTAAAATACTTTTAAGTATTATAGTGTGTTAATCAGAATAATGTATAACATACAATTGCTACAATAATTTAATTTTTATTAAAATGAATTGAGATTAACATACAATTTATAGTCATAATTCAACCTCCATGTTTTTTTAAATATTTAATCAAATAAAACTTTTGAAATTTACTTTGAAACCAGAATTTATATTTCCTATTGCTGAAAAAACTATAGAGACCAGAAAATCATGTGAATTTTGAAGGCTACTTTAATGTATTTTACTAAGATTTGTTTGGCTGCTTCTTGCTACTCTTTCTGAAGAAGGATGCTATATCTGCTGCCTTTCTCTTCATTTTTCCCTCATTTCAATGATTGTCTGACATTAAAACACTAAAGCAAAACATTAAAACATTACCATGTTTTTAAACACTTATTAGGGTAAATGTATCTAGATTATCTGTTATATATAAAATCAATCTTAATCCTAGCATTTACGCTGTAATGTTCATGTGGGATTTTTAATGTACAGTGACGAACTCTGTCAGATTCAAATCGGCTGTCACGCGGCGCAAACACACACAGAGGCGCGCTGAAAGAGAGATTCTCATTATAAAACAGATTCTTAAACAAGATTTTAAGCCATTTATGTGTTTTTACCGAACTTTAGAAGAGAAAACGCAGTGATGAAAACGCGGTTGAAGTGTCTGTCATTTATATTCACACCGGAGTCTGAAGAAACATCACTCTAGACTCCACTCCGTCCCGCCCCTCCGTGTTCGTCGATCAGGTTTCATGCACGAATGTAATGCTCAGTTACCCCGGATTTACACCACACGAGTCTGCGGCGCGTTACGGCTCCGAAGAGGCAACCGGAACCGATCGCGGTCATTCTAGTCAATGCTTGTGTTTCCATCAGATGCGCCGCGGCACGTTTCAAGAGCGTCCCAGAAGCTGCTCTACGCGCCGCTTCGCTAAAGATAGGTGCCTAGTCTATTTTTGACGTGCGCCGCGTTGAAGCCGCACCGTAAATATAAAATAAAAGTCAAAAATCCTGTCAATTTCAAAATAAACACCTCGTGCAGACTCCCGTATTTCACATCATCTTGCTCACAGGCACTGTATGTGAAATAAACATAATTGAGGATGTGTTTTAGACGAATATGCATAGCTAAATACTTTAATATATGTCCATCCTAACTGAATTTTTATGTTTATTCACTTTTTTACTACAGAACAACAAAATAGGACAATGCAAAAAACTAAACAATATACAGAATGAATCCTAACAAAACATTAACATTTAGCCAACTTATCCATGTTATAACTCATGCAGAAAATCAAGAAAAACGTCTGACAGGAAAATCACGTGACGTACTGCTGCTCTTCTGATCCGCTTCTTGTGTGAGTTGGCACCGCGTAGAAGACGAAACAAAGCCACCTCGGAGCCGTAACGCGCCGCAGACTCGTGTGGTGTAAATCCGGGGTAACCCCGGATTTACACCACACGAGTCTGCGGCGCGTTACGGCTCCGAAGAGGCAACCGGAACCGATCGCGGTCATTCTAGTCAATGCTTGTGTTTCCATCAGATGCGCCGCGGCACGTTTCAAGAGCGTCCCAGAAGCTGCTCTACGCGCCGCTTCGCTAAAGATAGGTGCCTAGTCTATTTTTGACGTGCGCCGCGTTGAAGCCGCACCGTAAATATAAAATAAAAGTCAAAAATCCTGTCAATTTCAAAATAAACACCTCGTGCAGACTCCCGTATTTCACATCATCTTGCTCACAGGCACTGTATGTGAAATAAACATAATTGAGGATGTGTTTTAGACGAATATGCATAGCTAAATACTTTAATATATGTCCATCCTAACTGAATTTTTATGTTTATTCACTTTTTTACTACAGAACAACAAAATAGGACAATGCAAAAAACTAAACAATATACAGAATGAATCCTAACAAAACATTAACATTTAGCCAACTTATCCATGTTATAACTCATGCAGAAAATCAAGAAAAACGTCTGACAGGAAAATCACGTGACGTTCTGCTGCTCTTCTGATCCGCTTCTTGTGTGAGTTGGCACCGCGTAGAAGACGAAACAAAGCCACCTCGGAGCCGTAACGCGCCGCAGACTCGTGTGGTGTAAATCCGGGGTTAGGTTAAACCAGGCTCGATGAGGTAACTTATTTCCTTGCCTTTTTTCGGAACCAATATTGTTGCATCGTCCCTCTCTCAGTCGCCACCAGGATTTTCTGCAATGGTGCTAGTTTTTCCTCTCATTTCTGTGAAAATTGCTGCTCCAAATCCACCAAGTAAACCGACGTGTATATGTTTGCTGCTTTGTTTCGCGTCACGCAAGTGACAGCCAAACGTCGCAAATGAGGAGAAGAGAGGAGAGAAACGATCGGGTCTGATTGGTGAATCCGCCATTTGCGAACGGTCAGAAACACGTCCTTGTTGATACTTGGAAAGGAAGGAAAATGCATCTCTTTGTCATCTGCCACCGGTGTGGCCCTGTTGCGCGGGGACGGCTGTGAGATACCCCCCCCCCCCCTTTTTTTTTTTTTTTTACATATCTGCATGATTCACGTAGGTCACATTTTCAGGTCGGAAAATCCGGAATTCCGGATTAATCCGGAAAAATCACATCCCTGATTCCTTTAATATAAGTGAGTTTGTATTTGTATAATTGTTGTTTGGTTTTCAGAAAAATACTATTGATCCACATACTAAGCATATGTTTAAAAGTAATAGGGAAATCTAGGTTTTTATTACTGTAACAAAGTATTACTGTAACAATGCAACTATGTTTTTAAAACTTTTTAATGGGTAGACAATGTTACATAAGCTAGTTAATAATATTGCTCTATGTGTAATTGCATAGCAAGCTACATAATAATATATTCTACTTCATTATATATAGCAGTATACTTTTATCCTCTGTATGTTTCTCCTCATCTTTCCTCTTTTCTTAAAGGGACCATTTAACATGTCCGCCCAAAAAAAAATCAATTCATACTCCACACGCCAAACAGACGGGGGCAGTATACCTCCAGAAAAGTGAGTTGGTCTATTTTAATTTAGCAGCTGCAAATTCAGCAGCATATATCAAGTTTGATTTACATTAGCAACTAAGTTATCATTAGTCACAAAAAAAACATTCGGTCTCATTAAAATTGCAATGTTTTCCGCTACGTTTCGTGCATCCATTTGGTGTTCATTATAATCGAAGACATTTCAAGCTTCTTAGCTAATGTTACATTTTAGCATCAGCTTGGTAGATAACGGGTGAAAACCGGATCGGATCCGTGGGTAGAGCTAACTATTAAACGTTAACAGCTAAGGATGCGAAATAATTTGCATGCGATAGTCATTGCGCTTCTCGTCAGTGAAGCCGGTTTATTGATTAAAAGTGAATCGCCATCAGCTGCTTTCAGATGGAGCCACATTTACTGCACAAAGCCGTAGTTCATGTACAAGCTGAGCATAGGTTATGGCAATGCCTATTATAAGTGAACTTCTAGCGAAATACTAACAGCATCTTACTTACCAATCGAAAAGAAAAGTTGTCATTTCGGAGTCGAACCTCATTTCTTTCATGTTCATTAGTTGTCTCCAGCGATGAAAAGCAGTGCCAGTATTTACTCTGGTTCGGTTACTTTATTTATCATATTTTATTTGTGATTCCGAGCGCGTTGTTCCCTGCAGCAAATGTTTGTGGTAGTGGTAAATGTCTCTTGCTTTAGCCATTCTTCCGCTCTCTTCCCTGAACTGAAATACGTCCGAAACCACTATTGCAAGGCAGGAAGGCATCAAGGCATGTCCGAATCCATGGCTGTCCGAATTGCATTTCTCTGAGCTGCATTCATAAATCTTAAATCAACAAGTCAGCTGCCTTAGTTTTCGGACGCAGCGGTAGTAGTAGAGGGCTGTACTCCCACTTATTCGTGTATTGCAGTTTGGCTGGCGGTTATGTGCGTGGCCCGCATACGGCCTCCCATGGTCGAAACTGGTATTACAACACCAGTCGGGCTGTAGCTAGTAATTTAGCATGCTAATTCAGATTGATATTTCTGCAGCACTATACCTTGTCATTTTTTTAATGACATCTTTGCCCTTATTTCTTCTCATTCTTTTGATGCGTGTAACTAATTTTTAAAAATCTTTTACCTCAATTATTACAAATGGCACCTTTAACCTGGGCACTTTGATGGCTCTTTTTTTATCTGTAGTTTATGTGTTGCATTACATCTACCGCTCTGCCTCCCTATGCGGTGTCTCCATTAGAAGCTGTGACTTGATGTGAACTAACCCCACAGCAGCTCTTCTCTGAGTAACAGCCGAGTATCCACCCAGAAGTAACAAATCTTCTCTGGACAAACACTACAAAGTCCCGACCAAATTAACTGATCACATGGTGACAATGACATGATTGATTGAGGTTCAGATGAGGAATTAAAATCTGATTACGCATTCCGTTATCCTCGCCATCACGGAGCGTGCGGCTCATGGCTGCGCAGCAACGAGGTGATGCAACACCACAGAGCGCAACCTCCACTCTCGAGCACTTTGGATAGTAAGAAACGCCTTAACTCGTTTAAACACGTGTTGTTATAATGTTAATTCTCATAAAGGTCTAATGCTGAGTTTACACCAACCGTGTTTTGGGCGTCAAAATCGCGTATACCGCACCTAGTTTGCCGCTTGAACACTTTGAATGCATTCGCGCGTGTAGAGCGGAGTAGACGCGCGGAAAAAGCAAGCATTTGACGCGCGTCAGAGGCAAACTCCGCTTCTTGTGGGAGGGGCAAGTGCTATGTGGTTGTCTGTCTGCAAGATGACTGATGTTGATTGTGCATTTATCAAGAGAGTTACCAGTTTGTATGTGGTAACCTTACTATAGGGGGAAAATAAACAGCGCGGGTAGATAAACGTCACGTGACTCAAACGTGAAATGTGTATTACAGCTTACCAGTTTGCCCGATGTCCTCACTGACACTCTTTCAAGCGAGGTCCTTTTTATTCCTGTCTCCTCTGTAGAAATTAAAACTTGTATCATATAGCTCCGGGTGACTGCTTATGGACAATATCAAGCGTTGGTTGAATGAGTGACTCCGGGCCGGGCTGCCACCAGAGCAGCAAGCAGGCTCCGGATTGGTTAACGCGGCGCAAAATTCCACCAAAGTTAAAATTTTTCAACTCGGGCGTCAGCCGCAAATTCGCGTGAACCGCAAAATGCACAACACTCAATACGCGCGAAAGAGGCGGAAACGCGTCATCCGCGCCGCACTGAACGCCTCTTCCGCGCTGCAGGACCTCCTGACCCACCTCAACGCGCCTTCACATTGACTTAACATTGAAATCATTCGCGCTTCATGCCTCTACCACGGTTGGTGTAAATGCAGCATAAAGCTAAAGATTAAAATGAGTTTATTAATCTGTGGCAAAATTACCTCAGCACATCATTTGCCGACTCAATTAATTTAGCTACTTATATTTTTACATTAAAGATGTTTTAATATTTTAAAGCATGTTTCAAGTTGGTCCAAGTGGGTACAAATGAACTCAATAAATAAATACTATACCTGAACATGACTGACAGAGATGAGTGATGTTGAGATGTTGAGTTTGGTTTGTGATGGTATTGTTGAGTACACAGCTGTATGTGTTTGTATCCTGATATTCAACCTCCAGAGGTAGAGAGAGTCTGATGTTGAGATCAGACACACTGATGCTGGACAATAAACTGTTTCCTTTGTACCAGGACAGACTCACATCTCTCACATTTAACACTGAACACAATAATGAACAGCTTGAGCTTGAACAAGAGTCTCTAGTGATGACAGGAACAGACAGACAAGCTGGAAAACATGAGAGAACAGAAACAATAAAACATATATTATCAATATAAAGCAGGAGACACTATTGAGAGTTAAAATGCTAAATGCTGTATTGTAACATAAGACAGGACAAACAGTAACTCTTTACTCACCATAGACAGTAACATTGAATCTGTGTGATGACACCGTCCCGCTGGTGATAGTAACTTGATAAAGTCCAGTGTGTTGAGTTGTGATGTTTGTGATGGCGAGATCTCCAGTCTGATAATTCACCTGCAGTCTGTCTCTGAATCTCACATCAAAAACATCATATATTGATGTCTTATTTGCTCCATTGATTTGAGCTATGAGAGACCCTTTAAGTCCAAAAACCCAATCGATCACATCACCTGTTTTTAATTTAATATCAATGTGTAGAGTAACAGAATCTCCCTCCATCACTGACACTGACTTCACTTCATCATTTATTTGAGCTTTTCCATCTTTAATAAAAGCACAAAGACAAACATAGAAAGAGATTTGGAAATGAGCGCTTTATGAAGAAATGTTTCTTTAAATATAAAAAATGAGAAAAAGAACTGCATGAAAAAGAAAAGCCCTTTGAATTCACACCGCTTTAAATATTTTAATCTTCTGGCTTTGGTAAATATTCATTCATGAATTAAAACAAAAAACAAAAGATTCATCACATTTCCATTCAGATTCTGATTAATCTCAAACTTTACTGACAGAATTAAAGTTCAGTTGAATTTCACACATACAACAAATTTTAATAGAGAAAAACCTTTTATATTCTTATTTTAACTATAAATCCATAAACATTTAACAGAGTATTAAAATAAATAATATCTGATGAATATTTAGATAATGTGAGATCACAGACACATCCAAACTAGATTTCATAATATCATCTTAGTTTATATATAAAAATTAAATCAAGTGCATCTTCAAACTAAAATAAAAATTTAACTAAAATATAATATAAATAACATATATACATAAATACACTTAAACATCATAACGCTGTACAATCAGCTGTAATAAAACACATTTATAACTTACCAACCAGAGAAGTGAAGCAGAAAAAGAGAAAAACAAACATGAGAAACATCTTCTTCAACAGTTCAGATGTCTGAAATAACAACACAACACCGATCTGATAGTGTTGTGATGTAAAGTCAGGTTGTATAGAGATTAACACAACTTCAGTTTGTGAGGTCTGTCTGAGCATGCGTGTTAACTTCCAGGTTTAAAGCAGGGCTGGTTTTCAATATAAGGATCTGTTTGAATGTCAATGGGTTTGAAATGTTTCAATGTAATTGGTCTCATCCCTACAATAATAAAGAATAAGAAATGTTTGAAGGTTTGAAAATGTACAGTATTCATGTTAATATATAGTCATATTAAAACAATAAATCAATCCGTTTTACTAAATCATCTCAACAATATTACAAGAATTAAGTGCTTAGTTTTCAAACAAGACTTTTATAAAACTTCTTTATTTATTTATCAACAACAGAGTAGGTTTCTACTCTTCACAAGTTTATCTTAAAAAAATCTGAGAAATCTGAAAAAATGACAACAAATTCCAGTGTAAGGACCTGAGGAGTAATTTTATTTAGAGCACATTTATGTCAGTTTAATGTATGATTTCTCTTTTATTTAATCTAATTCAGGTTTTCTTCTTGATATCAGAAGATTTGAAAGACTTTTTGTCTTAAGTTTTTCTTCTTATTTTCCTTATATGAAGCTCTTTAAATTATCATGTACTGTATATAATATATAAATTAACTTGTTTTGTGTTTTAAGGAGAGAGATCAGTAAGTTTTTTTAGGGTGGGGTTTAAGAGAGCTTGTGGTTAAATTCATCTGATGGGAGTCAGCGAGACGACTAGTTTAACATCATAAACAATATTAACAGTTTTCTGTACCTGACTTTATATCACAACACTGTCAGATTATTGTTGTGTTGTTATTTCAGACATCTGAACTGTTAAAGAAAATGTTTCTCATGTTTGTTTTTCTCTTTTTCTGCTTCACTTCTCTGGTTGGTAAGTTATAAATGTGTTTTATTACAGCTGATTATACAGAGTTATGATTTATTTTAGTTGTGTTTATGTGTTATTTAGATTATATTTTAGTTAAATTTTAATTTTAGTCTGAAGATACACTTGATTTAATTCTCATATAAAAACTGAGATATTATTATGAAATCTAGTTTGGATTCATGGCTGTTATCTCACATAATCTAAATATTCATTAGATATTATTCATAGTAATACTGTTCATTTTTATGGATGTTTGGTAAAATAAGAAGCTTTATTTCTTTATTTCTGCTATGATTTGTTGTTGTTTGTGTAAAAGTCAACTGAACTTTAATTCTGTCAGTAAAGTTTAGGACTCATCAGAATCTGAAAGGAAATGTCGTAAATCTTTTGTTTAAATACTTAAAAATATATTTACCAGACCAAAGCCAGAAGATTAAAACATTTAAAGCGGTGTGAATTCAAAGGGCTTTTCTTTTTCATGCAGTTCTTTTTCTCATTTTTTATATTTAAAGAAACATTTCTTCATAAAGCGCTCATTTCCAAATCTCTTTCTATGTTTGTCTTTGTGATTTTATTAAAGATGGAAAAGCTCAAATAAATGATGAAGTGAAGTCAGTGTCAGTGATGGAGGGAGATTCTGTTACTCTACACACTCATATTAAATTAAAGACAGGTGATTTGATCGATTGGGTTTTTGGACTTAAAGGGTCTCTCATAGCTCAAATCAATGGAGCAAATAAGACATCAATATATGATGTTTTTGATGTGAGATTCAGAGACAGACTGCAGGTGAATAATCAGACTGGAGATCTCGCCATCACAAACATCACAACTCAACACACTGGACTTTATCAAGTAACTATCACCAGCGGGACGGTGTCATCACACAGATTCAATGTTACTGTCTATGGTGAGTAAAGATTTACTGTTTGTCTTCTCTATATTTTTGTTTATAATATATATATTATAGTGGTTGTTGTAAATGACTTTTGTGAGCTCATAACATCAGTTTTACTACATCAATGTGTTTGTCTGTTGTTTGTCAATATTTTTGCTATCCTGCATGATAGTAAAATGTGTTTATCGATATCTTTGCATTGTTCTTGGCGTGTGCTTTAATAAATTACTGTCAGGTATACCCAACCATATAATAAAATCAATCATCTCTGTGTCGTGCTTAACAAAGTCGCTTATTTGGTTTATATTCACTGTTAAGCTCAAACCCCTCAGGGCTTATTGCTTTAGTTGATATATTAACTTTTATATAGTTATTAATCTCAAAGGTGTCTCTTGTTTTATATTGATAATATCATCTTTTGATTTTTGTATCTGTATATTTTTCAGCTCGTCTTCCCATTCCTGTCATCACCACACAAAACTCTTCATCATCAGAAACATCATCATGTGTCTTTGTGTGTTCAGTGTTGAATGTGAAAGATGTGAGTGATGTGAGTCTGTCCTGGTACAAAGGAAACAGTTTATTGTCCAGCATCAGTGTGTCTGATCTTAACAACAGCATCTCTCTTCATCTGGAGTGTCTGGATGAATCTTACAGATGTGTGGTGAACAATCCCATCAGTAATCAGACTCAACATCTCAACATCACTCATCTCTGTCAGCCGTGTTCAGGTGAGTCACAGGTGATGTTTGTGTTTATTTAGTGAACTGATCTGAGAATAGACTACAAGATCACTTATCTGAGGTCAGTCCGACAGATTCAGTAACAGTAATGTCTTTCATTATTCATTACAGATCTTACCTTCATTCTGATCTGTTGTTTTGCTGTTGGATGTTTGATGATTGTCGCTTCAGTTTTGATCTTCTGCATCTTTAGGAAACACAAAAACACACAGCAACAAGGTAAATGTGACTAGTGATAATACAGCTGTACAGTAATAAATATTATAATAAATAATGTCATAATATAATACACTTCTATTGACACTTTTTGTGAAGAAAAAGATAAAGTTGATTATTTTTTCAAATGTGTTTATCATAGTTCCTGAAACAGTTCAAAACAGAGGAATGGAAATCACTTACGCAGATCCAACATTCTGTAAAAGAGCAGCACATAAACCGGTGAGATCATTCATGACTGTTTATATGATTACCTCAAATCTTACAGATATTTTTATCACATAATCAGTATGTAGTACTGTACTGGGTCCCAAAACAAGATACATGAATAACAAGACTATTTAATTTAAGACAACAAGACAAATGTAGCTAAAAACAAATCAGACAAATAGACAAACATAGAAGATGACAGAGAAACACAAGAGCTTAGAAACACAAAATGTGAAACTATGATGATGATGATAATAATAATAATAATAATAGCATAATAATAATTTAAAACTATGATGATAATGGCATAATAATAATAATTTAAAACTATGATGGGAAAACATGCCAACTATTGTCATGAAGGCTAAGCTATCAGAGTTCCAACATTATTAAAACAATAAAAAAATTACCATTTGAAAAAAGCACAAAAGATAATGTTTTTAAACAACAAATGTACCTGCAGTTATAATCAAAGATTTACAGTTGATTTTTCATTGACTGAACAAAGATTAGTAGGAACAGTCTTATTAAATGCATATGTCATTTTAACAGTGTAACGATGTCTACAATCTGCATCAAAAGCCATTATAAAATTAATTTGATCATTAATGTATTAAGGCAGATTTCACCTGTACAAGGCCATTGATAACACTGATCCCCAAAACAAAATCATGCTTACAATTATTATTTCAAAATAATTATTTAACTATTTATTATTATTAAGTTTGGTGCTTATAATGTGGGATATTTCAGAAAACTGTGCCCATTATAAAATTAAGGAAGAATTAATAAATTATTATACAAACAAAGCAAATAAAATCATAACAGAACCAGTATAAACATTAATATCAAGGCAAGAAAATGTTAAATAATTTCTAAAAGTATATAAAATATATGAAGATAGTAACAAAAATAGCGGACATGACAGGCAGACATACAATTAAAAAAATTAAGAAAACAACTTACTACATTATTTTCATTTGTTTGCTTGATCAGCTGCAGATCATTGCATTAAATGACTCAATCGCTTATTTTGTCAATTTCATCAACCAATTTTTCTATTTACTTTGTCATCATATGGCTCCTGAATGTGACCGCAATTTGCAATTTTTATAAACAATTATAAATGCCAGCATTTTTACAACCAGTTGCTCATGTGCAATTTGCACATCCCCATCAAACAGCCTATACAACCTACGCTCTTAGAATAAAAGGTTCAAGTTACAAAAGGTACAAAAGTTGTCAATGGGGGTGGTAGCTTTTCAAACAGTACACTTTTGTACCTAAAAGGTGTATATTGGTACCATAGAGGTACATGCTGGCACCAAGGTATTAGTATCAAAATTGTACATATTAGGATCTTTTTTAAAGGTACAGTCCCAGTGACAATATCTCTATCTTTTACACCTTAGGCAAGCATTGCATTTTCATGCCGAAAGTTTATTATTTGCATGTGTTTTAAAGTTTTGACAGTTTAAACTTTCATTTTACTTGCAGCTGATTTTACGCATACACCCGACACATGTACACAGACAGCCTATCATCAGTATGAGTACAGAGCAAAGATCTCTCTTGCTAAAAATCCCAGTGTAACGTGGGAGGGACACTGCATTATTTGACAGAAAACGTTATCAAATACAACAACTCACAAACAAAAAGCTAAACATGTCACATTTCTTTGGAAAGCTGAAATGCTTGCGATTTGAATTATGTAAACCATACAATCAACACAGCAGGTACAATTTGTGTCCTTTTTAGGCCTTTTTAAGCCCTTTTCAGGAATTCTTTAATGTATAAGAATAATTCAATAAAATATTAATTTTATAAATAAAATGAAAAAAATTTTATTGTTTTACAAAATAAATTATGTAAACATAAAGCCATAAGTCTCAAGAAGTTGTGATCCAAGTTTCAAGTTAAAGTTACAGAAACCTAATTCATCTGTCAATAATATTAAAGAGAAAATCACGCTCTGCTCTTGACTGAAGAACTGTTGTACTTTATAATTCCATGTATATTTAATACAGTGAAGACTGTGCAAGGTTTTATATTTATTAGCCTAAAAATATATATATATTTAACATTTGTGGTATTACTTTATCTGAAAAAAAGGTTAACATTAATAGTCACAGAAGAGCTTACATATCAGCTTGAATAATCAGTATCTGACACTGGTATTTGCTGATGACAACGACAAGATATAGGTACTCTGTATTGGCTGAAAAAATCCTGAACTACTGACAACACTTCTAACAAATTCTAAATAAAATTATTGTTCATATTTGCAGAAAATAAAAAACTGGACAAACTGGTCAAAAAAACAAAAAGCTGCAATGTTTTTAGATATATTCATTTTTAAACAGTGCAATACTAATATTTATTCAATTATTTTTAAATACATGTAAAATGTATTTGTTTTTATTAATCTATGGTGATTTTTGGGAAATGTAATAGCTCCCATACGTCTTGTCATGCTATCAATCTTTCACATTGCCGTTGGGGGACTGCTGTTTGTCATTTCTGCACTGTAAAAAATACTTTGCTGCCTTAAAATTTTTTGTTAAATCAACTCAGATTTACAAGTCATGTCAACAGAGATGTGTTGTCACAACTTATAAAATATAGTTGAGAAAAGTCAACTTAATTTTATAAGTAATAACAACTCACCTGTACTTATAACAACTCATCTCTAGTCAAGATAAATAATAGTAAGTTGAAATAACTTGTAAATCCCAGTTTATTCAACAAAATCTTCTATCACGATAGGATTCGTTTTATTTCATGATAACGATATGTATCACGGTAGAGTTTTTTAAGTTTTAATAAGGTTTTTAAAATCTTTAATACCATAGAAATATTCATAATTCTCACAAAAACCATATACAAGCATAAAAAAGATAAAACAAACAAAACTCAAGCTCTCTGAAGATAAACAGTCAATGATAAAGGAATGATAACAAATAATTATGCATGTATATATATATATATATATATATATATATATATATATATATATATATATATATATATATATATATATATATATATATATATATATATATATATATATATATATACATATATATATATATTTTTTTTCTTAATTTAAGGTAGAAAAGTGATTTAGTCAAGCAGTGAGAGATTTTCTCTTAATGCTGTTTCATAAACATGAGTGACAGATAGGAGCAAAATTAGGCAACTTCCCCTTTAAGACCAGATCCAACACATGCGTTTTATCTTAGCTGTTTATTTTCTCTTAAGTCCTAAATGGTCGTGTTTATAAGGATACTTGCAAAGACGGGAATTTGAATGACACATATATGTATTTAAGGCCAATAAAACCCCAACAATGATCACGAGCTTAATGAGCAGTGGTTGCGTGACTTGAATGCTCCTCACACACCGAAAGAGCACACGCAGATCTGTTGTTTGTGTTTCAATGGCTTAAAATAACTTGTTTTAAAACTGCAGTGCTTAAATATGTGTACAAGCGTTACATTTTCGCGACCATGCGCACAGGAGCCATACATGTAAATATTTTCTCCAGTTGTATGACAATTAGTGATACTGACTCGAGCAGCCTATTATCCTTTATAAATTCACAGAGTTAGAGGCACAGTGCATTTGTGTTGATAAAGTTTAAGAGCCACACACAGTAGGAAACTCACTGGACAGAGTTGAGGGTGAAAACCGACAGAAACCAATGTGATGCAAAAGCTGTCAGCCGCAAACACGAGATTGTTATACTCAGAAGTGTTCACACACCCAGATATAATTCAATATAAATGGCAAAGATCATAACTATGAAATGGGTGTATATTGCAGCTTTGTTATTAATCACAGTAACATTTTATCATTACATTGATGTAAATTTAATTGTGAAATGTTTTAAAACTATATCAAACAGAATTATGGAAAACATCTTGATTGAAATTATTTTTACCCTTCTGACATCTGAAGTCTGATTTGAACTAAAGTTGAGATTCTATAACTTGATTGATGATTAGGGGTGGGTGGTATGACCAAAAATCCATTTCACAGAATGATTTATTTTATTTCTTGGTATACCGGTATGTGTTTTTCAGTTTATATTATTTTGGAATATAAACATTTGCTTAAATTTGCCACTCACTATAGCTTTTAACTTAATCAGGCATGTGATTGGTCAAGGACAAATAAGCATTATAAATATTAAATTCTCATTAATTTAAAGGAATAGTCTACTCATTTTCAATACTAAACTACGTTATTACCTTAACTAAGAAGAGTTGAAACATTCCTCTATCATCTTACTGCATGCACGTAAGCGCTGGAGCGCGCTGCGACACTTCAATAGCATTTAGCTTAGCCCCATTCATTCAATGGTATCAAACAGAGATAAAGTTAGAAGTGACCAAACACATCAACGTTTTTCCTATTTAAGACGAGTAGTTATACGAGGAAGTTTGGTGGCACAAAATCAAACGTAGCGCTTTTCTAAGCGGATTTAAAAGAGGAACTATATTGTATGGCGGAATATGACTTTTGGGAGTATTTCGACTCGGTGCAGTAACACTCTCCCTCTCCCATTATGAGAGGGAGAAGGGGATTTTTCAGGCGAGTCGAAGTACTCCCAAAAGTCATATTCCGCCATACAATATAGTTCCTCTTTTAAATCCGCTTAGCTAAATGCTATTGAAGTGTCGCAGCGCGCCCCAGCGCTTACGTGCACGCACACAGATGATAGAGGTATGTATCAACTCTTCTTAGTTAAGGTAATAACATTTATTTTGCCATTATCTGTTCATCAGTGGCAAGGCAATACATTTTTTTTGGAATAGGGTGGAACTGAAAGCTTACATGTAGTTTTAAATTACTTCATTTTACAACATAGTACTATTTAGATGAATTACATTATGGTTTTTGATTCATGGGTTGAATAATTTTCAGATCAGCAAAAAAAGTAATGTGGGAAAATAAAATAAGAACAAATCAAGAAATTAAAGCATATAAACTATAAAATAACAATGTAACAAATAAAGTAAGGTCTAACAAGTAGTATTTAGGTACAGAAATAGAATCAAATTAATAATAACACCGTTTTCATTCTATAAATTAAAGTAAAAAGATTAATTATAAGCTATAGAAGTGATTTTCTGTTGTTTGATTAACATAGTGACACAAAAATAAGCATTTCTTTTAAGAGGAACTGTCCCTTTAAGAACACTGTAAAAAATTAGCTGTAATTATGCAGCTGGTTGCCAGTAACTTACTGTAGAACTTAAAGACTGAAAATGTTTCATGTTCATTTAACTGTTGCCAGTAAATAACATAAATGTAAAATCTACAGTAAGTTGATATAACTAGACAGCTAGTTGCCAGTAATACTGTAATTTCTACAGAATTTTTTTACAGTTAACGTATAAACGCTGATCCATACACAGACACATCTGATTTCTTTCTGAACTTGTTTACTTATAATAAACGACTGTTTTTATGAGAATACTTGCCAAGACTGTGGTATTACAAGATAATTTGTGTGTATATCTCCTGTCATGCGCAAAGAAATTATGTGTTTGCAGGCTTTTTGAAACGCACGTCTCTGTGCGTGAGCTTTTGAATTTGTGCAACAACTCACTTTAATATTAAAATCGCTTAAATATTAACATTTGCAAGGCTTATAAACACATGCAAATGTTAAACTTTCTAAATAGTTATTTCTGATTTATGATTCCTTGACTGATTATTATTGATGCGATTAGTTTCATGTATGCGTGATGTATCTGACTTCGTGGACCAGTCATTAATCTGTCAAGCATTAACCAATGTATTAACAGTATTTCATGCAATATTTTGCAATTTTACCATTTCTACATTTACGTGTTTATAGTAGGCTAGTAGACCAATATGACTCACAAGCGAGCAACCCATGAACATGGGTTCACTTTGCAATGTCAGTCTGTATAAATGTTGTTTTAAAGGGGATAGCTCACCCAAAAATGAAAATTCTGTCATCATTTACTCACTCTTATGTTGTTACAAACCTGTATACATTTCTGTGTTCTGATGAACACAAAAGTTGATATTTTGAAAGATGTTTGTAACCAAATCGTTTATGGACCCCATTTACTTCCATAGTATTCTTTTTTCCTACTATGGAAGTGAATAGGGTCCATGAATGTTGTGTGTTTTTGTTTACAGAGATCAAAGGATGATGTGGTGTATGCAGGAGTCAAGAGGCGATAAAAAAAGTCTGTGATTCTCAGATCAACTTTCAGCTGTTTGATCATCTACACATTCTGTTATAACTTCAGATTCTGACTGGTTGTGATTTTAAAGTTTTTCCTGAACAGAGTTTGTGAATTATATTAAATGAAGTGTGTATTACATTTGAGTTGTCAGTGTTTTCTCTCACCTCAAGATCTGTTACTTTCCATCACATTCGCAAGCATAACTGTACGTTCACACCGCCGCCGACTTGAGCTTTCAAAGTTACCGGAAGTCATTAATTTACAATGGAAGCTGGCTTCTCTCAGCTGCTAAGAGAAACAAATCCATGGGCGTCACGTTTTGGGCATTTTGATCGACCAGAGTGTCAATCAGTAAGTTGAAAGAAGCTCTACTTTATGGTAATAAGCTATGACGTGGTTTAGCAGCAAGCAAAACGTCAGCAACCAATCATAATATAGCCTAGACGTTCTTCACTGGCTGATTCTGGAGAAACAAACAATGTAAACTTTCATCCCTACCAAAACATTAGTTCAGAGAAAACAGACTTCAGAGCAGCCAAAGCGTCAACAAGCTTCCCGGTACTTTTTGACAAGCATCTTTGACCGGGCGGCCTGAGCTTCTTTGGAAGCTCAAGTGTCGGCAGCAGTGTGAACGTACAGTAATATACACCAATAACTATGAAGGCAAATCGGTATCAAAACTTGAGAGCTTGTCAATTTTAATTTGAGAACTTGTAAAATAAATATTTGTACGTGTACACTTATATTTACACTCACAGTCATGGGGCCCCATTTCTGAAAGGTAGTTAAAGGACAAGTTCGGCATTTTACACTTAAAGCCCTGTTTTCAGATTGTTTATGTTGAAATAGAATGGTTTTGACTGAAATTTCGACATATGCGGCTGCCCCGAGAATTTTCGGTTGTACAGCAGTAGGGACGCACCAATACCACTTTTGATACCAGAATTCTGAGTATCGGCCGATACCTGCCACACCTTTACTAATGTATTTTTTCTTGAACAATTTAAAATTTCCTGCACTCACACAAACAATGTTAAACGTGTATAGGGCATTCTGCTACATTTACTATAATTTAAAATTTAAAAACCAATAATTAAAAATGATTTACAAGATACAGGAACATTAGTAATTATTAACGATAGCAGTGTTTAGTAGAATATAACTGTATAAAAAAACAATGCAACAAATAGGGAATAAAAAATATTTTCAAACATTTGTTATAAGAAATAACTTAAGTACTTATTTTTTTATTTCCATTTTTTATTTGTATGCAGGGCCGGCCTCAAGGGGGGCATTCGAGGGCCATGCCCCCCCCCCAAAGAGGTTGTTGTGTAATTAAATAATTACAATAAATGAAACACTGAATGTTTCATGATTTCTAATGTAATAAAATGAGGAAAACATAGTTTATATATGCTTTTATTAATTAAAATAGACCAGTTTCTCTGATTGGTTGCATTGCGGCATCTCATACATCATTACATCTTTAGCATATTAATGTGACTTGACACTAGCAACATGTTTTTTTCGCGGCATTAATGGATTGTGTAAAATATGAATATTAGAAAATTTATAACGTACCAGCACCGCCTGCTCCATCTGACTTCATGCAAAAACCGGTTGGCTCAAACTCAATGAATGAATTTGAATGAATTACGGTGAAATCCCGGCACATCCAAAAGCCAGAGGGTGCTCTCGTGCAGAAACTTCCTTTGTGCAACAGAAGACATAGCATTACAAACACTATTCCAGGAAATGTCTACAGGAATATTTATATCGCTGTTCTTCAAATTGTTTCAGGAATTTTCATGACAATAAAGAATATTTTGAATGGTTTAGTTTAACGAGTGTTGCTTTTTTAAATGCACAACCACTCCGACTCGTACTGATTGTAGATTGATAAGGACTTCCTACTGACCAAATGCCATAGTACACGCACAAGCTGTGCATGAAACAAAGAATCTGTAACTGTAAAGCTCATGCTTTTATAGCACAACCAATGATAAGTTTTACTGGCATTTTTTGTCTAGCTTTAGCAAGAGATCACAAAAGAAAACTATTCTTGGGGCGCACTCACATTATCCAAACCAAACCATGCCCCAGCACGATTGTCACCCCTCCCTACTCCCCCAGATGCACGCACTCACACTGTACTTTTATCGATCTGAGTCCGGGCGCGCTTCCGTCATTAAGATGTGATTGTTTTGAAAAAAGCAGGAAGTAAAGCTCTCTCTTAACACTGGAACCCACCGTAATGATAAGTCTGTGTTTTTTTTATTCGGAGTCGTTTGGTGCGCGATTTCAGACAGCCCTCTCACATGTCATCATATTGCTTAGTTGATCTGTCGCGTGTGCAGCTCGGACATTCACGTAACCCCGCTGCTCGCATCAAAAGGTTTTTATGAAGGCAGATGAAGGCCTTTTGAATCGCGCTCAGGCGTGATTGCGCTCACACCACAGCCTTCCGCGCCTGAGCCCAAGTGAACTGCACTCCGGCCCACCTCTGCAACCCGGCCGCGGCATGATTAACCAATCCGCGCCCGGGCGTGGAACAGATCGATCACACTTGTCAAACGCGCCCGAGCACGGTTTGGATAGTGTGAGTGCGCCCTTGATATCACAATGTCACATCTCATGATCTCGCATCACATTCACACGTCTCGCCGTGTCCTGCGCCATTTCTTGGAAGAACACATGTTCTTCTATCTTAGTGACTAATTCATATAATTACAAGAATAATTTAAAGGAACAAATGCAAACTTTATTAAAAGTTGCAATACTTCTAGCATCACCGGTTGTTAATCGAAGAGAGAAAGTTGTGACTGAATAAACAGCTAAAACATCTACAGAAAAAATGTTTAATAAAATGTGTATTATAGTTTAATGAAAGATATCACAACTATTTTTAAAAAGTAGAAAATACCTGACAAGAAATAACAAAATAACATATTTTTTTGGTGTTTACTGTCAGAATCATTTAGCTGATTCCAGTTACGCGTTCATCTCCCGTTGTATCATGGGAAATGGTAAGTGAGCGAGTGTACATCGAATGTACCCTCAAAATCAGAGTGCATTGTGGGTATCAAGTAGTGAACGAATGTAGGGAAAGTTGTTCACTCAGGTTTCGGACACCACTATAAAAGGGCCGACACCCGATATAGTGCACTATATAGTGGATAGGGAAGCTGTTTCGGACACAACTCTTGGCGCCACCAATTCTGATTGGTTCATACATTGAGGAAGCTTTTTTATAAATTATAACAACTCATCTCTAGACAAGAAAAATAATAGTAAGTTGAAATGACTTTTGAGTTGATTTAACAAAAAATGTAAAACAGCAAAAAAATGTTAACAGGTTTTAAAACAATTTTTGTCAACACAGTCACAATTTTGCTTATGTGACAAAAAAAAAAGAATCAGATGATGTAAGAGCAAAGTTTACTAGTGGAGACCAGTGATGTCTATAATAAACTAGCTTACTGTAATCCTGCACTAAACTATAATGACATCACAATAAGAGAAAGTACATTTTACAGTACAGTTTGTTATTCTGTAAAAAATAAACCTAAAAGTAAAAGGATTTAATTCAGGAACTTTTTTCGTTATGCATTTGAGAGCTACTTAGTTGTCGAGCATATACACCAAATTAATTTTAATAACCTTAAATGTACTTGAAGTGTGTGCATCTATTGCATTAGGAAATTCCAAGTACTGGAATCAGTTCACTGTTAAATGACCCTCAATATTAAATCTATACAGTTGACTTGGGAGTCATCTAGTGTACACTACAGGAATTTACCTCTTCATGATTTGATTTGACTTTTGTCAATATAAACTAGTGCTGGGCATAGATTAATCTTGATTAATTGCATACAAAATAAGTGTGTTTTTTTTTTTGCATAACATACGAGTGTGTGCTGTGCGTAATTATTATGTATATATAAATACACATACATTCATGTATGGATTTAAGAAACTTTTACATGTGTATTCATATGTATTTATAGTTTGTATATTCTATCTTATATATAAACATAACAAAAAATAGATATATAAATAAAAATGTTCTGACATGCATGTGTGTGTGTGTGTTTAAATATACATAATAATAACAACACACAGTACACACTCGTATTATCCAAAAATGCACTTTTATTTTGTATGCGATTAATCTGCCCAGCACTAATATAAACGCATCTCACAGATGCCACAGACCACAAAATAATCACTTATAATTTAACAAAAATAATAATAATCTTTCACATTTTTATTGTCAATGTCAATAAAAATCTGGGTCCAGTGTGTTTATAGATACAAAAACTTTTATTCTGCAAAGCATTAGATGTGATTGATGATCGTTATGCAGCCCTAGATATAACTTTATTTAGATAAATAAAAAATTTTTACAACACTAAACTTGAAACACATTTTAATGTTTATGGACATCTATTGTAATTACCAGCCTGTAACTGTTGTGTTTGTTAAAGAGTTGAACTGATGATGAGGAAAGGTCAAAGGTGAAGTCTAAAGTGATGAAAAAGTAAAACTCTCACCTTTATAAAATATCTTTGATGGTGACAGAGACTACAGACACAAACTGATGAAGATATCTGAAACCTCCACCTGAGGAAGATGAAGATTTTATTCCAACTCTGATCAATAAAATCAGAATAATTGATTTGTTCATTAGTAGTTGAAGCAATGAGACTTTAAAAGAGGTTTAAAACATACCCGATACAATGAAGATGTTTGTTGAAGTCTTGTTAAATGTGTTCAGTCAGTTTCACAGCAAGCTCTTTTCATTTTAAATGTAAGTTATTTCTTGTGTTTTTGTTTCTTTAGATCAACCGTAACTGTCCTTTTGTCTGACTATCGACCCAAGTTGACTTTTATTTCAGCAAATAATCGTTTGTTTTCCTCAGTTTTTCTTCTTCTATTCAAGTTTAATGGCGGTTGGCAAACCAAACTTACTTTCCTCAGTTTCCTCGACTAATGAAGCCATGCTGCAGGATGTTGTGCTCAGGGAGCGTTTCGCCTCTCCGATGATGAAGTGACGTCGATGTACGACTGCGCCGATGTGCGCCTGCGCCGTCGTGGCTAGAAAGGATATAGTAACGGCCAAAATCCTTCCGAATTAGGGCGGTTTTCATCATAATCCTACCTCCAAACCTAACATTTCGCGGGATAATTGCCTCAGATGTATCCTATTTAGTCCGAACAGCCGTTTGATCCTGTTTCTACCCTCAAACTTAACATTTGAACCCAACATCTCGCGAGATCATTTAGGCCGTAGCTGTATCTCATCTAGCCAGAACCCGCATGCGCTTGCAGGTTCCTGATTCGCGGAGAAGCGTCGTCAAACAAATTTTACATTAATAAGTTTCTCAAATTAACTGCGTTCACAACATATTTACACATGAGCGCGTTTTAACACTGTTATGCAAAGTTTTAAGACTTGCTAGAGTGTACATACACAAGTATACATATAACAGTAGTAGAACGCCATCTTGTGTCCACAGCAGATATTCACCACTACAAGAACAGATGAAAACTATGCAGAATAAATTAAAAGAAGAGCAAACAAAGTAATTATTTACCAAAATATATAGTAAATAATTTAGACTAAAGTTCTCATCTTAGTATGTAATTTTATAATTTATTGAAATAAACATCATTTAGGAGGACATGTCCGTTAATGAATTAATACAATATTCTCTTATAGCAATAATTAATACATTTATGTGGATCAGCAATATCAAAGTATTAAAATCACTGCACAGTATATATTACTGTTTCTATATACAAGTATTTCACCATGAAAAACATTGTTAGTATGTTTAGCACATATTTATTCATTTGGCAAAAGATTTCATCCTACAGTGAATTTTTTCTATCCCTAGAGCTACAGGAACACTATGACATTTTAAAAGTGTTACATGTCCGATTCACAAGTAATTTATATGTTTTACTTTATAAATATTATGGCTTCTATTATGGGATTGAAACATGTCCATTGGCGGCACACTTCAGAAGCTGATTGGTAATAAATATACACAGTTTTATCATGAATACTGCTTATGAATACTGATTTACCACTAGTTTTTGCAGTAAAAAGTATGCTGGCTACAGTGACTTTTGATATCAACAGAAAAATACACATCAGTCAGTGAAATGATGGTGTATGTTATCTACACATTACATATTTAAGCTTATAAGACTGTAAAAGATGCATGAAACAACAAATATTACATAGAGTACACATTGTCTGTATTCAGTAACAAAAATAAAATCTGATATTTACATTTAAACAATGTGTTTGTTATGATGATCAGGTTACACTGGAAGCACATCACCGCTGCTGGCACTGTTCATTAAAGGTACATTTGAATTCATTGACTCATTCAAATCATTTGCAGTGATATCTGTAGAAAACACAAACAACAGATAAAATCAAAAGATGATCAGAGAGGAAAAACAGTCGGTTGGGTCACCGTTGCCATGTTGAGGGTGATGTTCACGAAGCAAAGAAATCATCTAAAACTGTATAGCCACCGTTATAAAGTAATGTGATACCCATAAAGATATATTTCAGCACATTACAGTACAGTACAGTGATATTACTGTAATACTCACCTGTGACAGATAAACGCAGTCTCCTAAAAGAGACATTTCCACTGATGATGATCTTTAGTGTATAAACACCAGCGTGTTCGTTTTTGATGCCATTGATGGTGAGATCTCCAGTCTGATGATCCAGGTCCAGTGTATCTCTGAATACATCATTATCACCATCATATGTACTGAAGATATCAAAGGCGCTGTCAGTCTGAGCTATGACAGTTTCTTCATCTCCAAACATCCACTCGATCTTCTCATCTCTCTGTATTTCAGTAACATGAGTCTCTAAAGTGACAGACTCTCCTGCATTCACTGTCATTACTTCACCTGTAACAAAAAGTATTTTGAATAATATACACCACAATGCTCAGGTGTCATTTAAAAAAAATAATAATTTGATAATCCTCTTTCAAAAATAAAAAAATATTGCTTTACATGAACTACACTATCATAAGGCGGAGTCTGTGAGCGTTCATGGGTGGAGCGTAATCAATATGACATCACATTGATAGAAGCAGCCTGTTTTGTGTGACTGTTGGGATTTAAAGGAGATTACACAAAGAAGAGATGGATTTGTATAATAAGATGTTTCTACACACACTGGTGACTCATTTTCTGATAGAAACACATTTAAAAGTGCATTTTTTAGCTTAAGGGGGCTTTAACCTAAAAACCATTGTTTCTACACTTTTATCACAATAAAACCATGGTTAATTTTCAAAAGAGTAAGATTAGTAGAACATTTCCCTAACACTATCTGCAATTCATAAACATCTTAGTTAGCATTAGAAACTTTATAATTGCAATGTTAGCAGAACGTTCTAAAAACATTTAAACAATGTTTGTCTAACCTGTTATGGAGCATACACACCAAACGCGAGTTCAACGATTTGCGTGAGTAGATTTACATACAAAGTCAATGCAAAGACGCGATCAGATGCGTCTTTACGTGGGCGATGCGTATGACGCGAACTGGGCGTTTCGATTGCCGCGAAAACACGCGCTATATAGACCCCATAGATATATACGCTTTGGGGTTCTAAGCATGTGCCAAAACCGCCGCCATCTTGAAACAGGGGTCTTGTCATAGGAAGTAGCTAGGTAAAGCTGCTATCTCCACTTGTACTTCGAATTAATGGACGATGCCGGACTTTTGTGCTGCGTATGGATGTTAGGGCTACTAGCACAATGCGTTGTAGTTAGAAAAAGTAGATTTTTAAAATATCAAAACTTTTATTTTTTTCTGGACTCAATGCTAAATACATGTCTGACTGTTGAAACAAACCAAAAGAAAACCTAGAAAATTGCATTCATGACAATTTATGATGATTTTATTTCCGTCACACCATTGCCTACAATGACGCTGATGCAGGGTTCCCCTGTTTTTGACGCATTCGTTCCAATGAACTGCCGTAGCCAAGGCGAGATCTAGTGTACATATCTATGTATAGACCCTTTAACTGTTCGTACACAATAATGACTTGACAGCGTATGTGTGCGCATCTTGGCAACAGAAGTATGGCAAGAATCAGCAGTGAAGCAACACAGACAGAGAAAGTTATTTTAAAAAGTTGACTTTATCAACTTTTTCAACACAGCTACCAGATCCGTGTACTATAGTGGAGTGGATAGAAGACGAAGCAGATGGCCAAAAATAAAGTGGCCAGATACATATATACGTATATTAGTATATTATATTAGTGCAACCAAACATTTTGATGCTGGGAAACCGTTTTGATAAACTTTCTGAGTTGCTAACACGTTAGAACCATTGGGGAACAACACCACTTCTGTTGCCAAAATGCGCGCGCAGGCTATTTGATCACATGCGTTGTAAAAGGGTCTATAAAATATGCAACTCAAGCGAAAACTTTGCATGACATGAAGTTAAATCCCGCGAGTTATTTTAAGCAAGGAACGCGATGCTTCGCGTTTGGTGTGTATGCAGCATTGTGAACGTCTGGAAAACATTCTTAGAACATTAATATAACAACAGACCGAACATTTTTAACGTTTTAAGACTTAAGACTTAAGTGAAACATTAACGGGAACGTTTTTGTAACGTAAAATTGTTAGCTGGGGAGATACTCACCGATGACAATCACATTGAATTTCTTGGATTTGAGTTTTTTACGTTTGATGATATTTAGATGATAAAGTCCAGATTGTTCATTACTGATGTTATTGATGGTAAGATCTCCAGTCTGAGGGTTCAGTGTCAGTCCGTCTTTAAATCTCTTATCAACACACTTGCTGATTTTAGCAATGGTGACTTCTTCATGTCCAAACCTCCACTCGATCACATCATCTCTCTGTATGTGAGTAAGACTGGTGTGTAGAGTAACAGAATCTCCCTCCAACACATCCATCTCCTTATCTGTAACAGCGACAAACACAAGTGATTACAAACACAAAATGCATAACACGTTTAAAACTTGAATATGGAAATTTTATTACACCATCAATACTTGAGCAAATAAAGTTTTTATTGATTCTTACCACAAAATTTGACCCTCCGGTGAGATCTGCAGCGATAGTAAATCACAGAAGCTATCACACCAGCAACAAGCAGAAACAAAATGCATATTCCTACAACAGTAACTGAAGACAGACCCAATGCTGTAATGATAGAAAAAGAAAATCTGATCTATAATAACAAACAGATCAACACATATATAAGATTTATTAAAAAAAAATAATAAGATAAAAAGACATTGAGGAGCTCAGATACAAAAGCATCTTAACGAAACCTCCATCAAAAATGAGATAATTATATTAACCAAATGCTCTCGAAACGTATTATATATTCATCAAATACTTTGAACTCATTCAAAGGTACCAAAGAATGCATTGTAATAATCTGTTAAATAGTTTTCTGATATCTACATATCCAGAAATTGTTTAACATCTCCATTTACAACCCTAGGATTTGCCTTTAGAATGAAATGGTCTATTTTTACCATATATGACACGGTCATGAATAATAATGTTGTGCTTTGCTCTGATTGGCTGTTTCACAGAGCAGCTCATTTTAGTAGCTCTGTGTGTGTAAACAGACCTTATGTTTGAGTCTGTATCAGATGAAGATACAAATTTTGAGGAATAATCAATTGTTGGAGATTGTTAAAGCAACACTAAAGAGTTTTTGCTCTTTGCTCCCCCTACAGGTTGGAAGCGGAATTGTCATTACCACTGTCGTAAATAATTTAGCCTACTGGCTCTGATTGGATTGTAGGTCTGCCGTAAAGCAAGTTTTTGTAGTTTTCACTCGAACTACAGGACCACTACCCGACGGTTGGAAACATCTTTAGTGCGGTTTTGGCCGATAGAAGGCTGCAAAGCGAATGTGAAAGTGTCGTTCACCCTGTTTCGAGTGGATGAACGACTGAAACTTTTTTGGAAACGTTATTTTAAGGTAAAAAAACTCTAAAGTCTAAAACTGTAAAGTCAATAGTAAAACTTCAGCCTAAACGCTAGCATATAGCATTAACTAGCATATAGCGCTAACAACTTTGTTTTTAGTATTGTAACAACATTGTACTTAATTTAATGTGTAATTAATGTTGGGGTGTACATCTTGACTGTAACGTCACAGTCAGTGTTGAGATTGGTCTGTTTTCCAGCGGTCTTTTGCTTGTACAAGGTTTACATAAGAAGGAGGAAACAATAATCGTGTTTGAGGTTCACGATTATGTTATTGCCATGTACAGAGCTCATATTATTCATTTACGCCTATGTAAAGAAAACATGTCAGGCGCATTTTGAGGGTTTTGCATCTGAGCTCTTAAATCGTTTATTTGTTCTTTTCATTGTACGTTTATTTACGTTTCATGTGATCTGAATGAAATTATTATAAAAAACTCACCAGTGACAGTCACAATGAATCTCCTGTGTAATGAATGTCTGTTGCTGCTGATCTTTACTTCATAAACTCCTTTGTGTTCAGTTCTGATGTTTGTGATGGTGAGAGATCCAGTCTGATCATTCAGCTTCAGTTTATCTCTAAATCTCCCATCATCCCCGTCATACGTGACAAAGCGTGCATCTGGTTTATACATTTGAGCAATCTGAGTGCGTTCATCTCCAAACATCCATTCAATAAAATCATAGGTCTGAATTTCAGTATCAGTGTACAGCGTGACTGAATCTCCCTCATTCACCGATACTGACTTCACTCCACCTGTGTCAAAATAAAACCAAAACCTGTAGATCAACAACAACGTTATCGTTTACCATTTCACTGACATCCCTGATGTCTATTGCACCACACTAAATCTCTACAGCAATCTTTTATGAGTCACAAGAACACATCAAGTCTAACAGGTTATCCCCCCCCAAAAAAAAGAAGAATAACATGTTGGATAGAAATGTTTACCCTTAAAAGGAAATCTCTTTAGACTTCCTCATACCATTTTAAATGTATAGGACTCTCTGTTTACTTCGCGGATCCTGCATCGCTGTAAAGTCATGCCATATTTACAATGCAGGTACTCTGACTTGATCTACTCACCACTGACAGTAACTCTGAATGTCTGATGTATAGTGTGTCTTCTGCTACAGTACTGTTGATATCTACTTCATAAAGTCCAGAGTTGTTGGATCTGATGTTTCTGATGGTAAGAGATCCAGTCTGATTGTCCAGCTTCAGTCCGTCTCTGAATCTTCCATCATGAACATCATCGTGTATAGAGAGGATCCCAGCCGTTCTGTTTAGTTCGGCTAGAGGAGAGTTTTCATGTTGAAACCTCCAGAGTATCACATCATACTTCTTGATATCGGGAACGTCGGTGTATAAAGTGACAGAATCTGCCTCTATCACAGACACTGACTTCACTCCTTCTCTGTCAACATCAATCACACCTGCAGACACAAACAGGAAGATTTAAAATAGGGGTCTGATGCTATTTCATGCAACTCAGTCTCGACTCCAAAAGGACTCGGTCTCGACTCGGACTTGCTTCCTCAAAGACTCGTTCTTGACTCTGACTCGACTCTATCTGAAAACCAACATACTCGACTCGGTCGAGACCCTTCAAAGACTCGGTCTTGAGTCGGACTTGACTCTATTTGAAAACCAAGGACACTCGAACTCAGTCTTGACCCTTCAAAGACTCGGTCTTGACTCGGAGTTGGCATAGGCGATCTCGTCTCCATCACTAGTTAACACTGTTGACGAATGACAAAGTACATGGGAGATTCATGCGTAACAATCCTTATTCCTTTTATGAGCAATTCCCCCAGAAAAGCCCGTCCATGCATCAACCAGAGATAGGTTGATGGGTTGTAAAGGGGCGTACACAACGAAGCGTTTCAAGGAAGGTAAAAATGCCAGGCAGACGCCGACAATAGGCGCTTGTCAGCTTTTTTCAGCTGAGCACTTGATACTATGATACTTCTACTTGACGCTATGATACTTCTACTTTGTTTTTCAGTTGTTGAACAATGTGCTGTTGGTTGTTGTGATGTCCCACCCCTCCTCCACTGTGATTGGACGGCTGAGTGAGAAGTGACCTTGACGAGCTAAGCGTATCACCCAAAGTTAAAAACGCAGAGTGCAGGCACTCAGCTCGGACAAGCAGCTTTTTTTTGTCACCAGCACTGCACATTAACAGTTTGTCATTTTTGTTTAAACCAAGAATCAACAACAGCACCAAAGTGTGGGTTTTTTTTGGATGTGAGGGGAGCAAACATTTTCAGCTTTCCAAAGAATCCATTTTTAAGATAACAGTGGATGAAGTTGTTTCTCCCATCCTGCAAAGGAGTTGCAAAAAGGTTTATTTTTGTTTACGGCATTTCAGTGAATATTGTTTCACAAACAAGCCCAACTAAACGCAGAATTTGCCAATCGCTTACATCTGGATAAAAAATCCTGTTCAGGAGGCACAGGCAGTACGTAAATAAGCCCGAAATGTCTGTGTTTTGTTGGTAATTGGCACCAACACGTGCATATAATGTAAACAACATGAACATGTAGTAAATCATAAGTTATCCAAAGATAGTGGGATAATGTTTAGTTTGTGTTGCATGCTCGTGTCTCGCTCCACCAGGCCTCCAGGAGCTTAGCTTGTTTGGAAAGTAGCAATACAGCTGATCTACTTTTATAAATCTGATAAAACTGAAGTCTCTTCAGAGATAAGAACAATCTAATACTGCATTTACATAATTTTTTTTACATTTAGGCAGATGCTTTTATCCACAGCAACTTACAGCATATTACAATACATATTTTATCGGTATTGGTTTTCCTTGGGTTCAAACCCAAGACCTTTTGCGCTGCTAACGCAATGCTCTTTTACTGAGCTATGCAGGAACACAGTAATACTATTATAATACCACTGTCATCAAGATTAACATGAGATAAGCAGAAATCCTGTGTTATGTGACCTTTAACCTAAATAAGAAGCATTTAATCTGAATAAAATCAAGTTTTAGTTTGTCTGAAGTACTCACCGGTAACAATAAAGATCTTTTCTATACTCTTACTGCTGTCACTGATCTGTAGTTTATAAAGTCCAGAGTCTTTAGCTATGACATCGCTGATGGTGAGATCTCCAGTCTGACTATCCAGATGCAGTCTGTCTCTGAATCTCCCGTCAAGAACATCATCATATATTGAGATCACACTGGCAACTTTATTGATCTGAGCTATGCGGGTCCCTTCAAACCCCCAATATATCACATCATCCCTCTGTAGTTCAGTAAGATCAGTGTGTAGAGTAACCGAATCTCCCTCCATCACTGACACTGACTCCATCTCATCTGTCACAACACCTGTATGACAAACACAGTTGGAGAATCACACTGAGAGTGTTGCTAAATAATAAACCTTATACATATGATGTATTAAAAAAAATTTGCAAGTCCCTGAGCTGCCTGTTTTCAGTCAAGATCCCTGCTATATGCAAAATCTGTCAATCTCATACCAGTATTTGGTATCTTTCAAAAAACATATGAAGCTACCATAAGAGTATTACGAAAACTTAATAAACTTAAAAACACCATATACATAAATTTGTGTTATGGGGCGGTTTCACGGACAGGGTTTATCCTAGTCCCAGACTAAAATGCCTTTTTGAGCTGCTTTAATTTCAAAACAGCTTATTTTAAGATATATCAGTATTGTTTTTGTTTTGTTAAGATGCACACCAGTACTGTTTTTGTAAGGTATGTTTGTTAAAACTACTTAAATGTCCTAAAATAAATAACCAAGGCCTAGTCCTGGATTAATCTAAACCCTATCCGGGAAACCACCCTATAGAGTCTATGCACTAATCCAGACTCATACATAAAGCTGTTTGAAAAAGCAAAACTGAAAGTTTTGCAAAATGTTAATTAATAAACTTACCTTTGATGACTAAAGAGGAGATTAAGAGTAAAGTGATCGTCTTCATGTTGCTGTGCGATGTGTTTCAACGTCTGATCTCTTGAGTGTTTTTAAGTAACAGCCTGTAACCCAGTGACCCACACAGGTGCTTTCACACAGCAACAGGTGTTACAACATTCTTTCTAAATATTTTGTTTCATTTGGGCGGAGCATTATAGACAGGAGCAGGTCTGGGGATTTTTTGTAGGGATGCCCCATATGGGTATATATATTTTTTGACCATTTTTGGCCATTTTCAAGCATTGAAATATATTGCTTTTTATTGATTTATATAAAAAAATGATTAGTGATTTATATATAAAGCACTGAAAATAAACATGTGCTTAATATATGTAGTAGTAAGCATGGCAATTCTTGAGTTTCACTGTCCAAAAGTAAGGAAATGTTATTATTATTTTTTTAAACTAATATTTTGAACTTGAATCACAGCTCATATGGTAAAACAAATTATATATATATATATATATATATATATATATATATATATATATATATATATATATTTATATATTTATATATATAAATATATATATATATATATTAACTCCAAAGCATGTGATGTTAACTGTTTATCAAAAGATCTTGGAGAAAATAAATCATAGCCCCTATTTTGGCCAAGGTTTGCTTACGTCAAATGCGTGTGCACAAGCGCGAGCAGAAGCAAAACGTTGCTGGCTGCAGTTTGCTTAATGGCCACCTTAATAGCTAGTGTTAGTAAGAATACTGGGGCAAAGAAATATTAGATTTTTTTAAATATCGGTGTTGTTAATTAAAATGAATTTTGTAGAAATACCTCAATAAATACACATGAGGATGAAACACAACACCCTCAGAACCACGTGATCACGCCACGCCGGACCCATAAGGCATAAAAATTTATTTCTTTAACCAACAAAATATTTTAAAATTAAATAAAATTATTTATTTAATTTTAAAAATAAATAAATACATTGTGTACAAAGTAAAGTAAAGAAAAGTATAAAAAAGTAAAAAAAATTATTTAATTATTTATTCAATTAAAAAAATAAATAAATACATTCTGTACAAAGTAAAGTAAAGCTTAATTTTTGAATTTGAAAATATATTTAGTTCTCTTATATTAACATATATTTCAAAATGTATTTCAGGGGCAACAAATAAATTTCTAATTTTACGGCAAATATTTATATTTTCCAAAATATAAAAGTTTGTACAAAGTGTATAAAATATAAGTATTAAACGTATAAATATGGTAAAATATAAAATTATATGTATATTTTTTTTTTTAGTTTACAAGATTTAATGTAATTTTTTCAAACCTTGCAGGTTGGTAACACAAAGTTTTTCTTGCAATGCGCATGAATATAAATGCTTTAAAATTTATTTATTTTTAAAATATATTTTAAAATATACAAAAAATGGCATTAGTGCATATTTTTTGGGCCATTTTTGTATATTTTGAAACATTTAAAATGATATTTAAAATATATATATATATATATATATACATGTACTTTTTTGCCATATATGGGGAATCATCCACAGACAAATTCACAACAGACATGCCTTTGAAAATGGGAGTATTTATTCCAGAAATACAGCTAAACTACCCTCAAACACACAAGATTCTCAATTTTATGAATAAAAATCAAAGAAACGACAATATATAATTAATCTGTGACGGTCTCATGGTGTCTTTGATCTTTTTTTCTGTTCAGCTCTGCTCGATCTGACATCATAAACCAGAATAGCAACCATAGCCACGCCCACCAGAGCAGAGATGACCAATCGGATCACAGTTTCAGGAACATAGCAGCAGCAAAAACAGTCTGAGGAAATAAAAATACATTATGGATCAGTATGTTTTAATAATATACCAGTTTTATCTGCAAAGGACCATTAAAACAGTACATTAAAAGTGTGCAACTGTTATCATACCTGAACACGTCTGACAGAGATCCGTATTGAGATGTTGAGTCTGATTACTGATTGAATTGTTCACCACACAACTGTAAGAATCATCCAGACACTTCAGATGAAGAGAGATGCTGCTGTCGATATCAGACACACTGATGATGGACAATAAACTGTTTCCTTTGTACCAGGACAGACTTACATCTCTCACATTCAACACTGAACACAATAACACACATGATGATGTTTCTGATGATGAAGAGTTTTGTGTGGTGATGACAGGAATGGGCAGACGAGCTGGAAAACATTTGAAAATTAAAGAAATTGACATTGGTTCTGGATTGAAGCTTTATTAAAACCTTTTTTTTTTCATTTTTCAACTTTGCCAACGCCAACCCCTTAACATTTTCTGTCCTGAATCTAAATCTTTACTCACCATATACAATAACGTTAAATCTGTATGAGATCTCTTTAGCGCTGTTAATGATTAGTTGATAAAGTCCAGTGTGTTGAGTTGTGATGTTTGTGATGGTGAGATCTCCAGTCTGATAATTCACCTGCAGTCTGTCTCTGAATCTCCCATCAAGAACATCGGCATTTATTGAGATATCTCTGGCCACTCCATTGATTCGAGCTATAAGAGTCTTTTGAAGTCCAAACCTCCACAGTATCTGATCATCTCTTTGTATTTCAGTAATATCAGTGTGTAGAGTAACAGAATCTCCCTCCATCACTGACACTGACTTCACTTCATCGCCAAACACACCTGAAACACACAAACAAATTCACTAAGAACTTTAAAAAAGATGGTCTAATATTCAGAAACTAAAAGAATACAACAGAATGGAAAAGTACGACCAAAAAAATATTAAGTGCAAAATCTGAAAAAGTGGATTAATATGGTTACAATAAACTATTTTTAAAAATAAACATGTTTAAAACTTACCATCTAAAGAAAAGCACAAACAAACAAAAACAACTTTAAGAAACATGTTCTTCAACTCAACACGATGCTATCGACAAAATTTGTGTAGAAATACGTCTGCTGAGTACAGACCATGCAATTAACCACATGCTGCCCTCATTAGGATTTTATTCATCATCTCAGACGTAGGCAAAACATGTTTGTACATATATGGAAATGGAAAGAGGTGACATGCTCAGTGTGGTTCTGGTCAGAATCCAGATCAAAGCGGTCTGTATCAGGACTAGGTGTCTTATTCTGTTTTCTGGAAGGTGAGTAAGGGGTCCACCTTAGTTTCTCAAGACCTTAAAAATAGGGCACAGGAACCACAAAGAGGGCACATGCAAGCATCCTTCCTGAAATATGTATTAACAAAAGAGACCCTCTATGTCTCGAGGACTTTACAGAGATGCATGATGGTTAAGAGACCGCAATTGCCTACTACAAAAAAAAACATATCTAACATGTAATTTTGTGAATGCATTTTCTTTAGCAAGAAGAGTCACGCTATTTTCAGAAAAAAAAACTCTTAATGTACAGTGCACTTTTTAAAAATATAGGTGCTTGTGAAAACTTTTTTGGCTGAATGGTTGCATAATAAAGAATCTTTCTGTTTATAACGGTAAATTAAAAACTAGGTGAAATAAATGGTTAAATTGCCTTAGACTGAATGGTTCTTTGAAGAACTTAAAATGAGTAAAGATCAACTAATAAAAATGACAAACAGCTAAGCTGAATCTGTGAGAAAAACTGCTGCACAAATATGAAGGGACAACCACAACACACACGCTTACTCAGTCACATCACAAAGTCGTACTGCAGGACTTTAATTTGCACAATACTTTCAGCTTATCTTATACACTGTTAAAAAATGTGTTGTTTTAACTTAAAAAATGAAGTGTTAGCCAATGGGGGGCCTTTTTATATTATATAACTGTATAATTTAAAATTATTAATAAAATGTGATAACAAAGGACTCATTACGTATATTATACTTTCATAATACAATAAATAACTGTATTACATATTGTTAATTACTTTCCAAATTACCTCTCTCAAAAAAAAACAACACATCAAATATACCAATTTCTACCACAAAACCCTTAGTACTAATATACATTTTCACATCTTTCCAAAACATTTTTAAGTAGTTACAATGATAAAACAGATGCAAAATGGTTTCCTTTTCCTGTTCTACAGTAAATGTTAATAGCGCCTCATTTATTGGCTAATGAAAATACACCAAATCGTGACTTTTAGCAGAGGCTTTTATTTAGCAAATATAACATGAAGACAACAAACTGATAATATAAAGCTACATCAATACTGAGGTAAAAATTATATAGAAATATTGATAGGCCAACACAAGTGACTTGACATCAACACACTTTACATCAAAACATGCACCAGTGAATAGTGTCTCTTTATTCCTCCCGCTCGCTCTCTCTCTTTCTACGTCTTACTGTAAAAAGGCGCAAGACAATAGTGCTACTCACTCATAACAGCATTTTAGGACAAAACCTGTCATAAACTTTAAATGATGAGAGACTTACGATTCACTTCACTTATGATTTGCATAAAATTCAACTTTCTCAACATTATCGCGTCGCTGACTGAGCTCTGATTAATTTAAGCTCTATCATTGATTTAAACATCCAGACAAATAAACATACTCCATCAGTCAGTGATCATTTAATTTAATGCTTCAAATTGATTATTGCTGATTATTCATCTTTGGTTTAGTGTCATTGAGCTTTCTGATAGAGCTTTGAGGGTACTTAGGGTTAAAAGAGGTTGGGAATCACTGCCAGTGTTGGGGGTAACGCATTACAAGTAACGTGCATTACGTAATAATATTACTTTTCTAAAGTAACGAGTAAAGTAACGCATTACTTTATAAATGTACACATTAATATTTAAATAATATTTTTTTTAAGTTATACGAGTTACTTTTCAGTTTAATTAATTCAATTTAAAAATAAAATAATGTACAGAATTAAACTGAACATATAAACGTGGAGTTGCACACTCTGTGCACCTGAGCGGGAACAGTTTGATTCAGAAGCAGAGATGGCAGGCCAGAGCTCGAAATTTTTGCGATCATAAAAAACACCTGCAAGGCCTGAAAGACATCAAGCCTCGGCCAAATAAGAAAAAGTAACGCGAAAGTAACTTAAAAGTAATGTAAGCATTACTTTCCATGAAAAGTAACTAAGTAACGCAATTAGTTACTTTTTTGAGGAGTAACTTAATATTGTAATGCATTACTTTTAAAAGTAACTTTCCCCAACACTGATCACTGCTTTAGAAAACTTGGATTTGATCTCAACATGATGGTACTATTGGCATTTTTTGGCAATATACTGTATAGCTTATAAATACAGTAAGCTGTAAACTCTATATGGTAAATCATATATTACCTATACATTTTATAATGTGGTTAATAATTTTGATGTGTTAGATGTTGATCATAACATTTAAGAAATATCACTGCTGCAGGGGCTTCCAGTCCTCAAAGGTTTGTTCATCTCTTCTGACTCTTTTCCTGTGTTGGGCACAGATGAGAGATAAAATCAGAAGATGAACAGAAGAAAAACATCTGCAAAAGCATTTAACGCATATATATATATATATATATATATATATATATATATATATATATATATATATATATATATATATATATATATATATATATATATATATATAGCAATAATTAAGATGCAAGTCTGCCTGGAGGAAGACACAACGTGTCTATATTGTCTAAATGCACAATGAGGATAACAGTGGTGAAAAAAAAAATCTTGAAAAAAATCTGCTCTCATCCAAAAACAAATTCCAGTATACAAGTGTGGATACTGCCAACTAGCGGTCTATATGTGTAATTACACATCGATGCGGAAGACAACATCTGCAATTGTTTCTACGTTAGATTGTTAAATGTCAAGTGGTGCCCGCTGACTGCACTTTTATCATCACTGTGACAGATTTACTTGACATAAATCTTTTTTAGTATGTTTCATGTAAATTACAAATGTAACTTTGATGAAATTATCTTCATTATATTGAAGCAATCTACTCACAATTGGCTTTTATATTGGCAACATCGTGTGGAGTGACAGAATCTCCCAACATCACTGCCTTCAGTTTATCTGTATCTACAGACACACCTAAGAAACAAACAGAACGAGTAAAACTCTACAGATTTAAACAAACAATAGAAAGATGAACAGAGATGTCACATTCAATATTAAAAGGTAGGTTTGCAAAGGGGTGGAAAGCTTCCATAATATTTCTGGAAACTTTCCATGGAACCTTAATCTGGAAAATGTAAGAAATATTACACATTGGAAACTTAAACTGAATTTATGGAAATTTAGGGTAATCTATGGGAATTTACGGCAATCTACTAGAATTTACGGGAATTTTATTTTGTGTATTTGGTGTAATACAATGTGTTCGCATGTTTTATGGTTCAAAAAACACATTTTCCACAAAGCGTACATTTAAAGTGAGGACAGATGATTTTAATAATGGTAATTTAACTTTTATTTTTCTAGTGACTACTGACACTGATAAATTGAAATTGGGTATGTGTAGAAGAGAGTCCTGTTGTTGAAATTAAGTGATTATGGTTTATATATTTTTGTGATGAATGAAGCTTAAAAAATAAAGAAATAATGTGTGGTTTTTTTATTTACATATTTATTTATTATTAATTTTATATTTTAGCGTCTAATGTTATCGTTGAATTGAAAATTTTGTATTTATAGTGGGGAGTCTTACTGATGGAATTAGTTGATTCATTTTTGGCGTTAGTGTTTAACTGAAGTGCTCATGTATGTTAGATTTTTTTGAAGAAATTGTTTATTTAGTGATCAGCCCAAGGACTACAGATGGAAATTAGCTAAGTAGTCCACGAAAAAACATTCAAGTTGGAAAGGATAACTTGCATCATCGTTTACTTTGTGATTTGTACCTTTTGCATATCGTTAACATAATATACTAATTCACATGTTTTTGATTTAGAATGTATGAAAACTCTGTACTGATGTGATCATTTTACCACTGAATATTTTAACATCACACAAAACATTTATATCACATTAACAAACATCTATTACTTCATACTGTACATTTAATTTAGAATGTTAAATAATGATGTACATGAGACAATTATTAAAGTTAGGCTTGAAATACTCACGAACACTGAATGTCTTTGTTATAATCTTCTCTCCGTTGATCTCTAGTTTATAATCCCCAGAGTGTTGAGTTGTGGTGTTTGTGATGGTGAGATCTCCAGTCTCAGTGTTCAGCTTCAGTCTGTCTTTGAATCTCCCATCAAGAACATCAGCGTATATTCTGATTGTATTGGCCTCCTTGTTGAGTTTAGCTATGCGATCCTGTTGATCTCCAAACCTCCATAGTATCAGATCATCTGTCTGTAGTTTAGTACCAGTGTGTAGAGTAACAGAATCTCCTTCCATCACTGACACTGACTTCACTTCATCACCAAACACATCTGCAACACAAACAGAGAGAGAGATAAAACCCACATCTATAACACTGTCAATGCAAAAACTAAAAGCTGGTTTTCTACAGTGATTTGCCATAAAATGTGATCTGATCCTCAATAGACATATAAGCCAGGGGTGGGCATTCCTGGAGGGCCACTGTCCTGCAAAGTTTAGCTCCAACCCTATCAAACACACCTTAAAATCCCAATCAACAGCTTCAGCATGATTTGGAAATGACATTCAGGTGTGTTTGATTAGAGTTGGAGCTAAACTTTGCAGGACAGTGGCCCTACAGGACCAGGAATGCCCACCCCTGATATAAGCCCTGCCCATGTAAGGCACGCGCGCAGCTTCTCGTTCGCAAAGTTCTCGCGAACGGAGGTCGGCCCACCTTATTTCATTTTGAGATTTAGCGCATACACATGACCAAAAAAACAAACAACAAATGGCATATCACTGTAAATTAACTTGTGGTCACTTAATCAGAAAGTTGTTTTTGTGTGCTGCTTGTGAAAGAAAATAAAAGTTAACAATTTTTTGTCTGCCTGGTCTGGTCGCCCTACCAACCCATGCACACTAGGGCTGCACGATAAATCGCATGTGATTGCCATGCTCATCTCATCAGTAAAGCCGGTTCCTTGATTAGTAGTAAATCGCCATTGCCTGCTTTCAGATGGAGCAGCATTTACTACTCAAAGCCGTAGTTTTACTGGGGAAATTTTGCATTAATTATCACAGACACATCTCCTGCGATTTATCCTAAAGCCCTAATGCACACACGTTTATAGATGATTCGACTATATCAAGATTTGACAATTCTGATTCAAATATGTAAATCCTAAATCTGGAAAACCCCTTGTCCATTTACCAAATTTTTTTAAATTTGTCTGACTGCTTAATTTCCATATTATCTGTACTGATGACAAACATTAATATCACATTTACAAACATCTATTGTTAATTTCATTTAAAGTGTTAAGTAATGATGTACATTAGGGCTGGGCCAAAAAATAGATTTTTCGATATATCTTTTTTTTACGTGGTCGATTCAAAATCAATTCTCAAAAGGCCACAAATCGATTTTTTTCATATTTATTTCCGCAAACATTGAAGATTAACGTTAATCTTCTCCACTAGATGTCACCCTTTTTTTTTGCCTTGCGCGATGTTACCAAGAAGCGAGATGCGAGCCTGTCATTCATTCATTCTGTGCTTAAAATGGCGGTTTCAGGTGCTTCGTAAAATGGCTTCGTAAAATGGCGGTTTCAGGTGCTTCGTCGACGTTCACACAAAAAGGCAGGTTTGAAATTCTTTTAGATTTTGCAAGCACAACGACGCTGATAGTATTGTGGCTTTTAATTTCTTTTTATTAATTACCCACTTGTAAACTTCTGTTCACTGTTCTTTTTTATTAATATAGTATTTGTATTAAATCTATATTTTTTGAGTTGAATCAAGAATTGAGTATCAATAATCGTACTGTCAGCTTGTGAATCGAAATCGAATCGATCTGGAACATCTGAATCGATACCCAGCCCTAATGTACATGAGACAATTATTAAAGTTAGGATTGAGATACTCACTAATGCTGAATGTTTTGACTGTAATCTTCTCGCTAAACATCTCTAGTTTATAATCTCCAGTGTGTTGAGCTTTGAAGTTTTTGATGGTGAGATCTCCTCTCTCAGTGTTCAGCTTCAGTCTGTCTTTGAATCTCCCATCAAGAACATTATCATATATTCTGGGTGAATTGGCTTCCCTATTGATTCTAGCTATGAGATACTGTTGATCTCCAAACCACCACTCGATCAGATTATACCTCAGTATGTCGGTATCAGTGGGTAGAATAACAGAATCTCCCTCCATCACTGACACTGACTTTACTTTATCACCAAACACACCTGCACACACAAATAGTGAGAGATTAAACCCACATCTATAACAATGTAAGTGCAAAGACTAAAAAAAATGGTTTTCTACAGTGATTTTCCATAAAATGTGATCTGATTCTCAATAGACAAACACGATGTGCATGACAACACACAAATAATTCTTGTTTCTTGTGTCTTTTTTGAAAACACCCATTAAACATTCAAGGAGCTGGAGGAAAATGTAATTAAAGCAATAGACTAATTACTTTAATGAAAGTTAATTTTTGTCAGAAATAAAATGAGTTTAAAGATGTGGTTTAGTGATACTTTGATTGACAAAAGACACTTAAAGTGCCCGTATTATGAAAAACTCACTTTTTCTGGGTTTTGGGGTGTTATTTTGTGTCTCTGATGCTCCCACACGCATACAAACTTGGAAAAAAATCCATCCATGCTGTTTTGAGTGAGATACAGGTTTCTGAATGTCCTCTGCCTTGAGTCTCAGATTGCGCGAGTTAAAACTCAGCTCCGTTGTGACGTAACAAAAAGTTTCGTCACATTCAGTTTGAATTTTCCCGCCCACCCCCCCACTCGCAGGTCTCCACCCACCAGGTAGCTAAAGAGCATAGAGCAGTCACTTGAATGAGACCCTCTGTGCTGTTATCATGTCTCACGGAAATAACAGCGCTATTTGGATATTATGGATTATACTTCCACCTACTTTTAAAAACAAAGTTTTAACGCGTGGTTATTGGAACCCGGAGTATCTTATATACAGTGTGTTACGACGCAAACAGTCCTCAGATTGTAGGCGATAAGACCTTCATGCGAAATCTGATGTAAACAACAGACTATGTATCTATATTTCACGGATTATAAGCATTTGTGGACAAAAATGGTAATTGGATGTATTTTATTGGACTTTCATGGATCATTCACACATCTGAAACAGACTGGATTCGATTCGCGATCGCGTTGTTTCATCGTTAAAGGTAAGAAGTCACGTTATATTTTGCATGTTGTCATCTTCTGTCACAAAATACTACATTTATGATGCTAGAGCTAAAAGCTTTTTGCCAAACTAACCGAGACCGTAACTGTTACGCCCCGGCTTTTCTGACGAGGTGAGCCTCTAATAACTTTACGGTCCGCATAGATATATACACGGTCCGGATCTCCCGCTAGCTTCTAGCAATTAGCATGCGGTCCACAAGCAGTATACATCCCCCGCCAGGTCTTAATTTCTGTAATTTGCGAAAATAATGCGTTTGAAAATGTTTATAACGGGAATATGTTAGTATTGTCCAGGGAAAACGAGTGTATTGTTCAGACTGCTACATCACAATTTACGCTGGAATTTTTGTGTGTCATGATGAGTTTGACACACCGAGACCGGGCCTTACAGCCCCGGCTTTTCTGACGATGCTAACCCCCGAGCCTTATAACTTTACGGTCCGGACCTCCCGCTAGCTTCTAGCAATTAGCACGCGGTCCACAAGCAGTATACATCCCCCGCCGGGTCTTAATTTATGTAATTTGCGAAAATACTGTGTTTGAAAATGTTTTATAATGGGAATATGTTCGCATTGTTCAGGGAAAACGAGTTTATTGTTGTGACTGCTAACGTAACATCACAATTTACTCAGGAATCATTGTGTGTCATGAGTTTCTTCTCCTGTGGTGTACTTATTAGTGATACTTTTCTGCATGATTTGTCTGTTGGCAACATAAACCGTTAATAATAATAATAATATATAAAATAATAACACAGTATGGTCTGTACTGCTCACGAGACCACTGAGCATGCGCACGATCACATGACGTTAGTAGTGGGGCGTGATCAAAGGAGCAGTAGCTCATAAATATGTAAGACTAGCTCAAAACGGCACAATCTGAACTGCCCTGAAACAGAGGCTACTAGAGATGGGTAACAATCTTTTCCTACAAGCTATTTCGAGCAAACAACTTTTGAAACATGCTTGATGGAACTCATACTCCTATATAACTTGTGGAAAAGCAGTCATAAGATGGGCACTTTAAACATTTTAAGATTGCTGTCCTTAAGAAGCATCAGCTCTTATGAACCATGTCTCAAGAAGGAGCTCTCTAAAGAGTTGTTGCAATCCATAAGGCTGAAAAGGTATACAAAACAATCCCAACATTTTTAGACATCCACTAGTCGACCGTTAGACAAATTGTCTATACATGGAGACAGTTTAATACTGTCGCTAGCCTTCCAAAAAGTGTTTTGACCCCATCTGAAGTTTAAAGTAGATTTCTTGCTGTTTTTCAATCAAAATACAACACCCGACCCCCAACCCTTTGCTCACGTCCATCGGGAAAGTAAATGGACTACATACTGGCTTGGGATGTCCTTTGGGATATTTCGCTGGTGAAGGCACCGATCCCCTTGTTGGAGACAGCGGCCAGGGAGAAGTAGTACTCTGTATTCGCATGTAAGCCCTCCACCACGTGGGAAGAGGTTGGGCCGAAAGTTTTCTTTACCTGTTTGATGAAAAATAACAACTGACAACCATGTAGAACAAAAATGTTGTGGTCCGGATGATGTCAAAGAAGGTCTGGCACCTCAGGTCCTTGTATCCCCTCTTTGTAATGAAGTTCATAACTGATGATCCCTTCTCAAAGGCAGATTGCCATGTAAGCTGAACGCTCGTGTCTGACACCTTCCCAACCTGAAAGTTGCTTGGCTGTCCAGGAACTAAAAGAGAGCAAGAGAATGTATAGATTAAACACAGTTTATGTGATGAAAATGTCAAGGAAAACAACTGGAATCGATAAACTAACCTCCTTGAAGCACCTTGACGTGGATGGGATCCGAGAAGTGTCCGTCTCCAACAGACGTGAAGGCCAGTACTCTGACGGTGTAAGTCCTCAAGGGCACCATATTCTGAATCATGGTGATAACACTGTCCTGAACATTATGGATTTGCCACATGCTCATGACTTGTGACGGGTCCATGGTGTAGTACACCCGATAACCCTTAATCTGCCCGTTGGGCTCCTCCGGTTCATCCCAACGCATCATCATGGTCTTCTGTGAGATGATGCGGGCCTGGATATTTCTTGGGGGACTAGCAGGAGCTTGCTCGCCAGTTCTAGCCTCAACTAGTTCACTGGGTGGCCCTTGGCCAATGGTGTTGTAGGCTGATACACGGATCTCATAGTCTGTGTTTGGAGAAAGTCCCCCGATACTATAGCAAAAGTGGTGATGGACTCCACAGTCTCAAATTTGCTCTCTGGAGACTTGGCACGATATTGGATCATGTAATGGGAAACTGGCTCAGGGTTGGCACGGTCCCAAGTTATAGTGATACTGGTTGAGGCGGTTTCCGTTACGACAGGTCTACCTGGAGGTTTTGGCAAGGCTGCGGAGCATACAAACATTCAATATTCAACTAAACTTACATGCACTAAAGCTAGATTTATAACTCTTTCCCCGCAATTGAAGAGTAATCCTGTCAATTAAGAGAAAACCCTGCCAATGACGAGTTTTTTCGGCAATCTATATTTCTGCTATTATACAGTAGGTGGGGATCTTACCCAACTTATAAAACTCTTAAGCATCCACTTATTCAAAAACACTAAAAACTGTGTGTGTTTTGATAATCGTTCTGAATCTGATCTCTAACAAATGTCCTTTACAAAAATGAAATTATCTCAGGTTTTTGTTCAAAATATTGTATTGAAACTTTAGCTTAGACACAAACACATTTTAGATGCCTTATGTAACTATCATAAATAAGACATTATTTATGTTAAATTAATAAGACATCCAAAAAGGTCCTCTAGGAGACAAAACCTTGAGTAACCTTAAGGGCTTGATTGAGTCTTACACAGCTTCGATGATGCCCAGGCTGCTCATGGCCACACAGGTGTAGTTGGCCGACTCTCGGACGCCGTTTAACTCTAGGACATTCCTGCCCACTGGCATCTCGTCCTCGGGCGTCAGGTCCTCCGAGTTTAGCATCCACTTGACGTAGGGCATTGGCGCGCCTACTGCAACGCAAGTGATGTTGACACTTCCTCCTGGCATGATCTCGTGGCTGCTGGGCAGGATGAAGAAACGAGGTGGCACGTGTCGAACTGGGACGAGCGGGGGAATGGTAAATATAAAGAAAGAAAGGTAATGACAATGAAAGTGAGCCTTTCTTTAGAATGCAAATGTCTAAAGAGAGGATAACAAATTATAAAAATGAACTAATTAAACAAATTTCACAAACGTCTATAGAAAGTAAAAATAATGACTAAATTAACAGAACTGCTTCACCAATATAGACCGACATTAAAGCAACAAATTCATAGCAACTTGGTTTAATTGATCAATATTTGAGCCATCACATCACAATTAATTACACAAAAATCTATTACGAGTTTCTAATTTGTTTGAGCATAGATGTCAACGTTTTGTGACTACAATAAACAAAATTAAATATTAAATATTGGTACCCCTCCCTTGAGGTAAGACATGATGTAAAAAGTTATGCACTAAGTTAACTTATGATGATTATTGTGTTTGTCTTACAGAATGTAGTATTCTATCCAGCAATAACCTGAATGTGTCACGACTGGGATGCAGGAGTGAGGAAGTTAGGACGCAAGTGCAGGGTTCACCATGAAATAAATAACATTTATTAACAGAACGAGAATAAAACAACGGGCAGGTAACACAGGAACATCCAACAGAAGAAACAGGAACAGCCATGAACGTAGTGACAATGACAATGATCCGGCGACAGGTGAGAAACAGACAGTAGTATAAATACACAACACTTAACAGGGAACAGGTGTGATGAATCAGTCCGTGAATTGTCCAGGTGACGTAATCGAAGACACAAACAAAACATGACACGGATCACCGTGACAGAATGTGCTGAATGATGTGCCTTATTTGATTACTGCCAGTTTAGGTGCAGCTCACCATGTGTTGCCAGATATTGATACTTTCAGAAATAAACCGAAGACATCGCTAACACTATACTCTTCAGTTTATACATTACCTCAAGTGTCACATTAATTGCTAAAACACTAAACACTACGGGCCCTATTTTAACAATCTAAGCGCATTGTCTAAAGCGCACAGCGCAACGTTTAAATGGGCGTGTCCGAATCCACTTTTGCTAATTTAACGACGGGAAAAATGGTTTTTGCGCCGAGCGCATGGTCGAAAAGGGTAGGTCCTATTGTAATGGGAGTATTTTGGGCGTAACGTGCAGTAAACCAATGAGAGTCACAGCTCTCATCCCCTTTAAAAGCAAGTTGCGCTGGCGTTATGTCTAATCCCTATTTAGATGACGGACTTTGTAAACTGAAAAACTAAGCGGAGGAAGAAGATCCCCAGTTTAAGATTAATGTTAAATAATTGTGTTGTTTTTCACTTGTATTGAAATTGTTATTTTTTTATTAAAACCTTTTTAACCCGTTTTCTTTTAGTCATGGAAGTAAAAAAGCAGGCTTTTAATTGCTTTAAATGTATGGCTATCCAATATCACCAAAAAATAATTTACAAGTATGTAAGATAAGGTTTGTACTCTAAAAATACTTTATTTGTAACAAACAGGAGATAAAGAATTTACAAACGGCTCTCCTCACGTTTCAGCACTTTGGACAGCGTTTTTTTTAGCAAAGAGTTTTTTTAATCTTTACTTAAAAATGTTTCTCATCTCACCATATCCACAGGTACAGAGTCATCATATACAATAAATCCGTGAGGTAGCATAAAAAAAACATTTAAAAACAGACGCATTTGTTCAAAGCAAAGCATTTATTTACTTACCAGGCTGCAGGTGAAGCAGCTCTTTGTGCCTTCTAACTTCTCATAATTAGTCCTCATTTATGTCCATGAGACTCAATAATAATCTTTTACATCCAATCCTTTAATCTTTCATATTTAAAAGCATTTTTGTGCTGCTGCGCATTCATGTACCTTGTGATAAGCAAACCCGCGTTGTCCTCCCGTGTATAGGCGCATTTTACTAATGCGCTCTTTAAATAACATAAAACACATTGCGCCATTGACTTTAGACTTTAGACCAGGTTTTTGTTGGTCAATGGCTTAGTCTATTTTAGTTGCCTCAAAATAGCAACGCGCCAACAATGCGCCTGAACACACCTCGTTTTCAGACCAGAACGCCCATGGGCGCAAAAGGGGGTGCAAATGCATTTGCTATTTAAACAACGCGGCGCTAAACGTGAAAATTAGGGTGGAAACTAGCGAAAGACACTTGCGTCGCGCATTGCGCTGCATTGCGCTGGGTGTAAGATAGAGCCCTACATCTTAAGAGGATTTTAATATTTGGATCTGGCAACACTGGGAATGATGCACCCTCACAACTCTCTGCCAGCTTCTCACAGCCGCTTGAGTATATATCTCTGTCGTTTTAGATAAACAATGCAGTAAACTGTCCAAACATAATTATATACATGGATGACAACATGAGTTCAGAGAACTTCAAATTTTTACCATACAGGTTGGAAGGGTTAGAGTATTGGACACCTTCCACGTTAGACGCCACGCATTCGTACTTTCCCTGGTCGGTTTCTTCTGTATTTTCTATCTGGAGGGCACCTGGAAAAGAAAACAAAAATACACCCCAATATTTGGGATGAGAGAGAGGGTGAGAGAAAGAAAGAGACGACAAACAGTTACCCCTCGTTTAGACAGACAGCGACGTTATCGCTGTGTATCGTCTGTCTCTTTCAATGAGGCGTTTCTAAATCTGCTTGTCATAAACAAATGAGTACCATCCACGCCAGTAACTGACGAGAGAAGGATGACGTGAACACTGCTTCGTTCTCATTGGTAGTCGCTCCCGAATTTCGCTCGACATTTGCATAAAGTTAAACTTTTCTTAACTTTCTCGCGTCGCTGAACACGCCCATACGGTCGCCAACGGTCACTTTCGCTCGTGTCGCCGGAAGTCGCCCGGTTTTCATTGAAATTAATGAGATTGTGTCGCTCTGCTACTGCTGGTCACTGGCTGTCTGAATGGGGCGTAAGACATATAAAAGTAACTGGACTGTCTCCAGGCATGTGATTGGCCAAGGACAAAAAAAGGAAGGAACCCAATACCCCCCATGCAAAAACAAAATCCACACAATAACACATATACTAAAAAATACAATACGTTATAATTATTTAATTCTGATGGGTAATTTTTAGATTATAAATTAACAATGAAAGCAATTTACTAAAAACCAAACAATGTTTTATTAAATGTGTTAATAAATGTGGAAAGCTGTAACTGTGGGTTCACCCAGCATCAAATTCGTGTCTACCGCGTCTAGTTTGCCACTTGAGCATTTTCAGTTTACTTGCTTCATTCGCGCGTGAAAGCTGCGTGTGAAATTCTAGTCATCGAGACATTCATGCGGAAATTCGCGTCATGGGAGGGCTTTCCATAGGCTTCTGCGACTCCGCTCGCTTCCTGTAATCACGGAACTACTAGAGCAAGCTCCTGATTGGTTAACGCAGCACGTTTTTCCACCAAAGTTCCTATTGGTTTTTATTGGAAACCATTAGAATTTTCTGTAATGGTTTCATTGTTTTTTTTTTAGCAAGGTAAAATCTATATTAGTTCACATAAGTTACTAAATGAAAAAAGAAAATAGAAATCGCTAGAATAAATGTTAGACTGAGGTAAAACCTATTGACAAATAAATAAACATTCATTCACTTCAGGTTATCAGATCAGTTTAACGTTAGCCGAATAGCTCTCAGTTTATTACATCAAATGTAAATCAGAGGAGGAGAAGGGTTTCTGTGATGGTTGGGGACTGGGGTAGGTAAGGGGAATAGAATATACAGTTTGTATGGTATAAAATGCATTACGTCTATGGAATGTCCCCACAAAACATGGAAACCAGAATGTGTGTGCGTGTGTGTGTGTGTGTGTGTGTGTGTGTGTGCGCGTGCGCGCGTGTGTCTGTGCGTTTGTGTTCATGACTTGCAGTGGATGGCTTCACTACTCAGTGGAGGGGTTAAATGCAGAGACAATCATGTCTCTTTCACTTTTGATTGTCTGTTATCTGCAATTAAATGCTGACGTCTCTGCGACATATTTCCGATTAGCAAACGCTAGAATAATAGTTCTCTAAGCAACATACTTTTCACACCATGTGCTTTACGGGTAGTATGAGCTCACAGTTAGTGTGCAGTGACCTCCCTGTGACCTTAATGTATGAGCATACCGTGAGTGCGCTGTGTGGTTACAATTTTAGCTCACTGTGACGGCACACATTATGACAACATTTTGAGGATCTTGTAAGCTCATTGTGACTTCACTAAGAGATTTAAGTGATGACTGGGATGGTAATTAAACTATTGTTAATTAAACTAAATTATGTTTAATAAACATTGATTATATATCCATCTTGATTGATTTTTCATTATTGGAATAACATCATTCTAACCTGACGAAAAATCAGTAGGCCTAAAAAGGTTGTTTCAATGATAATTTGGTTGATGCATCAAAATCAATTTAATGTTGATTCTGTTGGTCTGCTACCTTGAATGATTGAATTTATGTGGAAGAAAGATTGATTTAATATCCATTTTGACTGATTTTGCACCATTGAAATAACATTATTATATGGTGCAAACATGATGAAAAATCAATGTAAAATTTCAACGTTGATTTAATGATAATTTGGTTGATGGATCAATATCATTTCAATGTTTATTGTTGATCTGCTATCTTGGTGACATTTTGCAGAATATAAATGTTTTGAGGCACAATCTCTTCATAAATGAATCAATTAATATCCCTACATAATTTATTTGATAAAACACTGTTGAAATATGTAGATGCTTACACGTTTCAGTGATTTACACTGGAAAAATTGAAGTAAACTTAGGTTTAACTTCACTGTCAAAATGCGCTAATGTGTTAATATGTTGTGAATGTAGTTAAATTTAAGGAACTTGACGTCAATGTCCAATGTATTGATGAACAACCAAACTTTCCGCGAACTATGGCTAGATGGGATACAGCAACGGCCTAAATCTCGCGAGATGTTGAATTTAGGGTTTGGTTTGAGAGTATAATTAGGATGAAAGCAGCGGTTCTGGCTAAATGGGATACATCTACGTCACTAAATCTAGCGAAACTTTGGGTCTAGGGTTAGGCTTGGGGGTAGCATAAAGGATGAAGATTGAGGATAAAAACGGTGCTCATCATGAGTTCTTTGCCGTTGCTATATCCCTTCTAGCCACAACCGCGCATGCGCTCATCGGGCAGTCGCTTCAGCAGCACGACATCCTGCAGCATGACTACTTTATTGGTCGAGGAAACTGAGGTAAAACTGAGAAAAAAAACGATTATCTGTTTAAATTAAAGTTAATTGGAGTCGACAGTGATCAGACGAAGTGACATAGGTGCGGTTCATCTTAAAGAAACACAAAATAAGACATTTATCACAAAAGAGCTGCTGTGAGACTGACTGAACCGATTTAACGTGTCAGGTATGTTGATTTAAAACACAAACTTGCCAAAAACATCAGAGAATGAGCATTTAATGGTTATAATTTGATTTGTATTTTTTCACAAACACATGACTGCAAACTAAACTGTGTAAAAAACACATTTGAAACAATTTCTATTAAATGTTTTATTTAATGTTCACTTTTTGCTTTAGAAATAGTGATCTTTTCATCAATAGTTGATGTTATATTGATCAGAGTCGTAATAAAAGCTTAATCTTCCTCAGGTGGAGGTTTTATCTTCATCAACCTGACCAATTCATCACCATCAACATCTCTTATAAAGGTGAGAGTTTTACTTTAAACCACTAAACCATGATTGGCCATTTTAGGCTTCACCTTTGACCTCAATCATCAGTTTAGCTCTTTAACAAACACAACTGTTACACTGTGATGTTTACAATAGAAGTGAATGAGACAGTCCATAAATGTATTTCAGAAGTAACTTACAGCTACAAAATGTAAACATTATACGTCTTTAAATGAATGTCTAGTAAAATTTTACTTAAATTCAGTAACAACTTAATTACAACTTACTTATTATGTAAAGTTATATCAATGTAAGTTGTGTACAACTTTGGATATAACTTTACACACATGATGATATTGATTTTATCACACAAAAGTAATATTACCTATAATTTTAAACATTTGGGAAATTTTAATGTTTCCCACTGGAATAATGATTTTCGCTTACACAGATTCTTCTTATTAACATTGACGATTAACATGTAAAATATATTTTTGTAAATTATTAAGTGATTATTTAGTGGTCTGTGGCAGCTGTGAGATGTGTTTATATTGACCAAGTCAGATATGATGATGAAGAGGTGAATTCCTGTAGTGTACACTAGATGACTCTCTAGTCAACAGTATAGATTGAATATTGAGGGGTCAGTGATCTAAACGGCATACAATGTTTTGTTTACTGTATTGTCAGGTGTTATTTACATCTTATGCAGCTGCTATCATGCTACTGTAAGAATACAGTTATGTTAATGCATGTTCATGTTTTTGCTCAAGTTTTTGCTAATGATCCAGTCAAAGTCATTTAATATTTAACTGATTTAAAAGTGTTTCTGTGCCTTAGTAGATTTAACCAAGTTAAAATGAGTAAACTGTATTAAAAATTTTAAATTCTTGTAATTCTAACATACTAACTCTAATTCTAACTTAACAATTTTGTGTTGAAACTACATGAATGATTTTATTGAACATGACTAACTAGGTAGTGGACTTGTAGTTTCCAGCATGCTTTGCATGGGACTGCATTTGGAGGGTAAAATTTGAATTTAATCTCTATTTTATGTGTTTTTACCTAAAAATAAAGACTTGTTGGTGTTTAATGTTCATTTATCGTCGAGATTTGGAACAGTTTCTGTTTCTTCTTTGAGTTTTGTAGTTACCATTGTTCAGAAGACTGGTGCTTGTGCATAAACTGCATACTGAAGCATGTTTCGCTTTAAAGCTGCCCAAAACAAAACTGGGCGGGTGCGTTGATTGAGTAATCGTTTCGTGCCATCATCTCACTAAATAAAAAACAACCACAAACCATATATAACAAACCGGACCCGACTGCCAATTTAAAATATAAAGCCGGAACTATACTACGATTTAAGTATTTCTTACAGTCGTATGCAAAAGTTTAGGAACCCTTGACAAATCCATGATTTTCAATTATAAATATTTAAGTGTTTGTATCAGCAATTTCATTTTGATCTATCAAATAACTGAAGGACACATTAATATTTCAGTAGTAAAATGACGTTTATTGGATGAACAATAAAATGTGCTATATGCATCAAAACGAAATTAGATAGGTGCATAAATTGGGCACCTTTGTCAATTTGGTTGATTTGAATACCTGTAACTACTTAGCACTGATTAATTGGAACACACAACTGGTTTGGTGAGCTCATTAAACCTTTAACTTCGTAAACAGGTGCATCCAATCATGAGAAAAGGTATTTAAGGTGGCCAATTCTCTTTGACTCTCCTCTGAAGAGTGGCAACATGGATGCCTCAAAACAACTCTCAAATGACCTGAAAACAAAGATTGTTCAACATTATGGTTTAGGGGAAGGCTACAAAAAGATATAAGCTATCAGTGTCCACTGTGAGGAACATAGTGAGAAAATGGAAGACGGTTTGATTTAAAGCAATCTTTTATTTGTTAAAAATTAGCATAGGTGAATTCAAATGCTTTGTGTACATCAAAAAAGTCACACAGTATTTACAGAAACACACTGTTCATGCCTCTCACATGCACACACATATACACATTAACCACAAACAGTTAAATAAAAACGCACATTTCACGTCCACCAGTATAACAAAACCACATTTCTTTCCACATCAGGCATCACTTGAACCTGAATGAAGCTGTTAAAGTGTCAGATGCATTCAGTTAGAAAAATAAAAAATAGACATGGTTTGAAATCAAATACTTAAGTTGTTTCTGATAATGCATTATTTAAAACGTGGTGAAATATTGTTGATGTATGCTTGCATTATAGCTGTTGTTAGCGTGTATTATGCTTGAGAATTCAATGGAGAAGCAACAAATCTTGAAGTGAGAGAGAACACAGACATTTTAAATGTAATAAGCGCTTTATGTAAAGTTATAACCGAAAGTGAAGATGATTAAACAGCTGAATGTTGATCTGAGAATCACAGAGAGTTTGTTTATCGTCTCTTGACTCATGTATACACCACATCATCCTCTACTGCAGATCCCTGTACACATAAACACAAAACATAAAAACACACACATTAATAACAATCAAATCAATTTATCAAATAAAAAAACTACTAACCCTTGATACAGTGTTAGACTTGGTGAGACTGTTTCAAGTTCACTTATGTATTGCTGTTTTTATGTTGCTCAAATTGCTTCTATTGTTACCTCATTTGTAAGTCGCTTTGTATGAATGTAAATGTAAATATTTTTTATCTACGTTCAGAGTAAGAGTGTTCTGTATGCATTAAATAGGACTAAAGACAATGTGTTAGGTTGTAAACACATGTAATTAACCAGCTCCTCCCGTGTAGTTCTGGGCTGATTTCTCACCTTTCTTAGAATCATTGAGACCCTATGATGTAAGATCTTGCATGGAGCCCCAGTCTGAGGGAGATTGACAGTCATAGCTTCTTCCATTTTCTAATGATTGCTCCAACAGTGGACCTTTTTTCACCAAGCTGCTTAGGAATTTCCCCGTAGCCCTTTCCAGCCTTGTGGAGGTATACAATTTTGTCTCTAGTGTCTTTGGACAGCTCTTTGGTCTTGTCCATGTTAGTAGGTGGATTCTAACTGATTGTATGGGGTGGACAGGTGTCTTTATGCAGCTTACGACCTCAAACAGGTGCACCTAAATTAGGATAATAAATGGAGTTTTGGGCATTTTGAGGGTCTTTGAGGGTCAGAATTCTAGCTGATAGACAGGTGTTCAAATACTTATTTGCAGCTGTATCATACAAATAAATAGTTAAAAAAAAATCATACATTGTGATTTCTGGATTTTTTTTTAGATTATGCTTCTCACAGTGGACATGTACCTACGATGACAATTTCAGACCCCTCCATGATTTCTAAGTGGGAGAACTTGCAAAATAGCAGGTTGTTCAAATACTTATTTTCCTCATTGTAGCACCCCTCAGTTTTTAGCGATAGTAGTATTATGGGTGAATAAAATGTTTTTATGAATTAGTATGCAAACTCCTCGTTGTTTTGTTTTTTTGTAATTTGCTGAAAATACCTGATTATACTGAGCTGATTTGATTCTGTTACAATCGGATTTTGCCAGATGAGTTTTGCCTGTTAAATGGTCAAACACCTTGGCCCTCTTTGCCTGAGACCCAATACCCCAAAAATTCCATGTTAGGAGAAACAATGTGGACATGCAATTCTTTAATGGGAGTAACTTCTGTCTAATTAAATGGAATGTGCAGGTGAGCATGAATGTGTGAAATGTTAGCAGTGTTTCCCATATATAGGCTCTACTTTGGCGGTGCGCCCAGATAAATTGTGACCCGCCCAGGAAAAAAAATCACTTTACGAATTTCCGTATTTTCTGAACTCGACTGGATGACCCCTGTTTTGTTGAGAGAGAGAGAGAGAGAGAGAGAGAGAGAGGTGGGGGTCGGGTGACAGTGAAGATGATGCATGCGTCATAAGCTCATCAAACAGCGAGGCAAACTGGATCAACTGCAGTACATACTGAGCAGCCAGGGAACTACACAGCGAACAAAATGGTCCCATATGCTTATGTGCATATGTTTTATAGCATTTAAGTTGGCTTCATTTTGCGTGCAAGCACGTTGTGTCTCTTCCGTTGAGTGTGCGTTCACGTGCTCTCTGTTTCTCAATGAATTGGGTGCGACGCGAAGCAACCTCAGTGTCACATTGTATTAATCCTTTCATGTTTCTGAACTTGAGCAGAGTTTTACCATTAGAGGTCTTTCTTCACTGAAGACGCGGGACCCGTACGGTTCCGGGTTTATATTTTAAATGGTCAGTCGGGTCCGGGTCGGTCCTAGTTTATTACTTCGGGTCCCAAGTCTGATTAATATTGTGTGTAAAACCCGAGTCGATCGGAGAACAGCCGTGAGCGCTACCACGCTAAAGTTCGAGTGTTGTTATCCGGTTTCTATGGCGATAACAACTGGCTCTTGTCATGACCACGCGCTGCATTTTCTTTATCCCATTTTTTTTATAATCTTACTATTAATAGACCATATCTTTACTAAAATCTTAACAGAGATTGTTGCAAAAAGCAGTGCTAATATCAAGCCCATTGCACTGAACGAGCAAAGCTCAAGCTGACTCAGGATATAAAAAACGCAAAGCTGTAATGTAAAGCGTGTCAACGGGACAGCAAGTAGACTTTTAAATCTGAAATTATAAGTTGATTAAGCTTTTTTATTGGCAAAAGAGAAATAGAAAGCAGCAGCAGTAAAAGTGCCTATCTAATAGAAATTATTACCATTATAACATCAGTCACATTTATAATCTATAGACCTGCACTGTCTATTTATAGGCTACAGTATACATAGTACTGTAAATATTGAGTTTGATAAAAGGGGTCTTCAAATTGCTTCATATATAAGGGGCAAAAACAGTAAGTGTTTTCGTGGTGCTTTGACAAACAGTGTCAGCTTTGTTTATGGCAAAGAAAGTTTGGGGTGGTTAGATTAATGAACTATAATGTGAAATTAATATTAATGTTTAATAAATCAAAGTAATAATGTTGTGTCACACATTATTAGTTCTTTGTCACATGTATAGTGGACCATTTTGTCGGTGGATAATGATTGCCCTTTTCACCAGCTACCACCACAAGTAAATTTCAGATCTGTGGGATCTGCCATATATATGCCATAGCCATTGTGCTACAGTACACAACTTGCTGGAACAACTAGAGCGTAAGAACATATATGCAAGGCTTCTCTTTGTTGATTTTAGTTTAGCATTTAATACAATCCTGCCAAACAAACTATTTAACAATTTACATGAACTTGGACTTGGTACCACATTATGCAACTGTATACTGGATTTTCTAACAAACCGTACACAATATGTTAGAGTGAGCAAGCACACATCCTCCATCCTGACCATTAACACCGGGGCCCCCCAGGGTTGTGTGCTGAGCCCACTACACTTTTCACACACGACTACAGCTCTTCCTCCCCATCCAACTATGTAATAAGTAAAAAGAAGAGCAGAGAAGGTCTTACAGAGAGCATGAGAGTCAAGTGAGCTGACTCTCACCTCTCATATACCCACAAACCATAAACAGCTACTAATAGTCTAACACAAGCACATCTCTCATGTCCACCAACATAACAAAACCACATTTCTTTCCACATCAGGTTTAACGTCAACTCAGAAATGAAGCTCTTAAAGTGTCACAAGCATACAGTGACTAAAATAAAAAATAGACATGCCTTGTGTTTTAAAACCACTATGACTCATATCTACACTCTTAGTAATTAATTTATATTTAGATCACAGTGTTTCTGATAATGTTTTACACATAAACACACAACATATGAAAACAATTTTTAATAACAAGTCAATAATAATCAGATCAATTCATTAAATCATCACTAATCTATATTCAGAAACTGTTGTGTATGCATTAAATAAGACTAAAGACAAAGTTAAAAACACTAGTAACAAGTAACTGGTTGTTAGCATGTACTCTGTGTGATCAATCCCAGGCTTAGTTAAAGAACCCGCTGAAGTGGATTGGAATGTGCAGCATTATTTAATGGGTTGACATCAGTTTAACTGAAACAGGAAGTCATAACGGAAGACCCTTGGCAATTAATATAGATTGTAGACATCTTTATACTGTAATATTATAGTATATGCATTTAATAAGACTAACTGAACAAAGATTAGTAGAGAGAGACACTGAATCATCTTTGTTCTCTGAATCATCTCTACTTGTATCCACATCAGGGTTTCCCACAGAAAATTTGTTAGTTAAGGTGGTGTTGTCTGTCCGGGGGGCGTGACATCAAAGGTGCACATCATGATGAAAATTAAAATCTTTTATTTAATCCGTAGAAACATTAATCTTTATTGAAAATGGGTCATATTTGTATTCGAAATGTAACATAATTTTAGAAAACAATAGAATTTTGTGCCTATTTGACCGAAAAAAGACAGAACGTGACATTAGGGCTCATTTGTATGAAAAACTACAACTCCCACAATGCACAGCTCGGCAAGCCCCCACCACTAATCCAGAACATCGCTTGCTCAGCTGTATGCTATTGTGTACATACATGCCATGTTAGTATAACAAAGAAAATAGAAACACTCACTTTCGTCCGTTTATCCCTGCAGGCTTTGGCTGTTGCTTTAAGTTTAGGATTCTAAAATATGTATCCAGGACACCGCATATAAGGTACAAACCTTGGGTGGTTGGTTCACCACACAAACAAATTGTGTCGTAGGAGCAGGCTTCACTCAGTTTCTTATTTATTTTTGAGAGTGCTTGGCCAAACATGTAAATAATGCCAAAGAAGAAAATGCTGCACCCTGCACACAAACGCGTCCACCGCACAATACGTTTACTGTGCACGTGAGCCGAAACGCGACTGTGAAACAACACGCCAATTCACCACACAAACGTCCATATCCTGATCTGATGCATAAATTTCGTACAGAAGGCACACAGCGAGAGTACAGGCACTACTAGTCTGTCCAAGCTCATGCCTGTCCATGCTTCATTATGCAACCGAGGCTGCTTCATCCTCCTCCGGCTTCTCTGCTTTCTGTTCCTCCATCTGCCTCAGCTCTTCGCTGTATTGTGCCTCATAAAGGTAACATAGAAATACCCGATTCTCTCAACAGCTCTTCGAAATCCCCTTCTGCCATTTCAACCTCAAAACTACCTTCCGCCATTGTTATTCAAACTTTCTTCACAGAGCAAGAGCCTGTTAGCTTAGCTTCTAAAGAGCGCTCAACAATTATATCTAATCAACAGGCACGTCCCTTACGAAAGTTAACCATGGTTTTATTGTGGTAAAAGTGTGGTAGTGTAGGTTAATTTTCGAAAGCTAGCAGGTTGATCAAACAACAAAATCACCAGCTAACTTACTTAAAATTTGTAAGAACTATAGACTAATACAATAACAGGCTTAAATAAACCCAAAACATAAGTCCACTTACAGTTCGCATGAACATGTGTTTTTTTCAACTGGCTATCCTCCAGACATGACAGACCACTTTTTTTATCTAATTTCGGCTGTGTGGCACGCGTGCCGAAATTTTATCAACTGGCTAGTTATCCTCCAGACATTGACGGTCCGGACCACGTCTTTATCTCATATTAGCCGTGTGGCGCGCATGCCACACAGCCGAAATGGTTGCTAGCAGCTTGTTTTGGGACCAGTACAATACGTTACAACAAGTAAAACATATTTATTGTACGCGCTTGTATGTGTGCACATGTGTGATAAAATACATCTGTCATATTTCAGGTAATCCTATAAACATTAATAAATGATCTCACCGGTTTATTTGCTGCTCTTTTATAGAATGTTGGATCTGTATATGTGATTTCCTCTTCTCTGGTTTGAACTGTTTTAGGAACAATAATAATTATGTCATTATTTGTTAAAATACTGTAGTTATTACCATACAGCTGTATTAGTACTAGTTGATATTTACCCTGTTGCTGTGTGTTTCTGTGTTTCCTGTAGATCAAGAAGATCAGAACTGACACTTTAATCATCAGACATCCATCAAAAACACAACGCAGCAGAATGAAGGTGAGAGCTGTAATGAATAACAACAAAAATTACTGTTACTGAATCTGATCTTAGATTAGTGAATATCATAATGTAACTAAACCTGTCGGTTTGAACTTTAGATCAGCTCAGTAAGTAAGTATTATTAATCACACCTGTTGTATCTGAACACGTCTGACAGAGATGAGTGATGTTAAGATGTTGAGTTTGGTTTGTGATGGGATTGTTGAGTACACATCTGTATGTGTTTGTATCCTGATATTCAACCTCCAGAGGTAGAGAGAGTCTGATGTTGAGATCAGACACACTGATGATGGACAATAAACTGTTTCCTTTGTACCAGGACAGACTCACATCTCTCATATTCAACACTGAACACAATAATAAACAGTTTGAGATTGATGAAGAGTTTTGAGGACAGTAACTAGAGATGAGAGGAATGGGCAGACGAGCTGAAAAACACAAGAGAACAGAAACAAAAATCATATCAATGTAAAGCAAGAGACACTATTGAGGTAAATTGTTATAGTTAATTTGCAAAAGGCTCAAATATATAATAGAGAAGACAAACCATAAATCTTTACTCACCGTAGACAGTAACATTGAATGTGTGTGAGGTCTCCTGTCTGCCGCTGATGATTATTTTATAAACTCCATTGTGTTGAGATGTGATGTTTGTGATGGTGAGATCTCCAGTCTGATTATTCACCTGCATTTTTCTCTGAATCTCCCATCAAAAACATCATCATATATTGAGATCTTATTGGTGTCTTTATTGATTTTAGCTATGAGAGTCCCATGAATTTCAAACCTCCACAGTATCATATAAGCGCTCTGTATTTCAGTAATATCAGTGTGTAGAGTAACAGAATCTCCCTCCATCACTGACACTGACTTCACTTCATCACCTGCACACACACCAAAGTTCATCAAAGTTTTGGAGTAAAGTTTATTTGGTATTTTTAATCTTAAACAAAAGCACAAAGACAAACTTGGAAAGAGATTTAGAAATGTGAGCTTTGGAAGAAAGATTTCTTAAAATGTACGTTACAATTATGCATTTGGCAGACGCTTCTATCCATTAAAGAGCGCTTTATCAATGTGTGTTCTCTGAAAATAAATCCCACGACCGTTTGTGCTGTTAATGCTTTGATCTAACAGTTGAGCTACAGGGACATTTTAAATATAGAAAATTACAAAAACGCTTCAACAGCATGAAAAAATAGGAGATGTCTGAATTTAAACTTCCACATTATTTATTTATATTTTTCCATATTTTAGTATAATAATAGTACTGTAATTATTTACATTAAGGCATTAAGAAAATGCTTTAATTCGAAGTGAGTTACAAAAGCCAGAAAAAAACTGAATAGTAAACACTCTGGAATAACATAAATGTAACATAACATACTGTAAACTACAGGACAGGGTAACTATTGTTAAATAAAACTATTTAAAGAACATCCTGGAAAAATAATCTCTGAATGAATAAAACAGCCTTAAGGCTTTGGTTTGGTAAATATTCATTTATGTATTTAAACAAAAGATTCATAAATTTTTCAGTGTCCTAAACTTTACTGACAGAATTAAAGTTCATTTGACTTTCACACAAACAACAACAGATCTTAATAGAGTAAAAACCTTTAATCTTCAAATATAAAGAAATGAAGCTTTTCATTTTAACTATAAATCTATAAACAATTAACCTATTATTCAGTTGTCCGACTGGAAAAGTTAAATTTCAAACAATGTTACTTCACGTTATGTGCCGTTAACGACAGAGCAGAATGCGCAGCGCAAACACTGAGCGGAATATTGAACAGAGAGCGCAGCGCGCCGACACACACGTTTCCATGTTACTGTTATTGTTACTAAACAAGCTGCGCGCGCATTAAACATGATCGACGACAACGGAGGGGCGGGAGTCGCGGGACGGCATGGAGTGAAGTGGAGAGTGATGTTTCTTCAGGCTCCGGCGTGAATATAAATGACTTCACTGTGTGTCAAAAAAGCCGGTTTAAGTCCATTTTTGTTCTCTTCTAACGATTGGTAAAAACACATAATGGGCTTAAAATCTTGTTTAAGAATCTGTTTTATAATCTTCCAGCGCGTCTATATGTGTGTGCACTGCGCGACAGCTGATTTGAATCTGACAGAGTTCGTCACTGTACATTAAAAATCCCAAACAAACATTACAGCATAAATGCTAGGATTAAGATTGATTTGATATATAACAGATAATCTAGACAATCATTGAAATGTGGGAAAAATGAAGAGAAAGGCACAAGGCCGTAGCCAGGATTTTTCAAATACCGAGGACATTTTTTTTATTATGTACATTTTTTCCATATTACAGAATAATAATAAACATGTCCAAACTACGACATAGCACAAATGTAACTGTGTCTGTGAGAATTTTGTTGGTGACTAAAAGCATCCAAAATAAATCAATGGTTACATTTCATCATCTGAAGTGCAAGTCACCCTTTGCCTAGAAACTGCAAAACTGTGTCATTTTTTCAAGAAGCTTCTTAAATTTTCAATTTAGGATGAATTTTTAAGAGTATAGAAGGAGTTTATATATAATAAGGGCTCTTAGTGGCTGCTTTTTCTTCAATATTCAGCGTAAGTCATCTATTTCAAAAAATATATTTTTTGGTTTCTAATAACAAAAATTAATCTGTTTGGCACAGCTATATTTTGTCTACAAAAGTAATTTCAAGCATTTAACCATAAGCCTTCAGATTTAATGATTTTAAGACCATAGTTAACATTTTAGTTAAGTGACCTTAAACTTTTGAGCAGTAGTGTAGGTTTTAATCTCATTGCATCCCATATTGTAGGCTATTTGCTGCATAACCTTTAACTTTCTCATCTTCCCTTCTTCTCTGCTCATCTTTTGCTGGCTTTCCAAATGATAGTTAAGTTTGTTACAGCTTTTTCATTTTCATTTGCTTTATTAGATTAGAATTACAGACGTGGAGAGACTCTTTCTTACGTTGCATGTTACACAAACATTCTTGCCTTTCTTGCATACTATTCTTGTATAGAAGCAGTGCTTATTATACTTTGTGTTTGCGACCGCTACCTTTGAGCTTGTTGTACTTGCCATCGCTCTGTCGTTGCGGGTGTGAGGGACTCGGGCAGACTGCACGTGAGGACCGGGATGTCTGTTAGTGTCTAGCAGCAGCAGAACCCACTGCTCGTTGAGTGTAGAGAATGATACTCTCGTGTCAGTCTCCAACCACGACAGAAAAGATTGCTAGATTTGTCCTTTTTCGCTTTTTTAAGTTGCTAAATCTCGCGACAAAGTCATCAACAAGTTGGCAACACGACACTGCTCGGACTGTGCATGTATATAGCTAATCCTACTTCTGGTTGGCTAACGATGGAAATTCAGCCAATCATCATTGATTATTTGGTTGTCCCACCCCCTCTAACATACACAGCCCAATCAGTTCTATGTTTCCCACCCCTCAACACACGCAAGAGAAAAACATTGCCTCTCTAATGATGAGAGTTTAATCGCTTCAGTGAGATTAATTATACTAATGCGCAGCATTTTAATGTCAGTAACGCTGTAAGGAAACGACGTTTATATATAACGCCGTTATTTCCATCACTGCACGTGATGATCCGTAGATGCAAGGATTGTCTCGTCGGCTATTTTCACATCAAAATGAAACGAAACTTCAAGAAAAAACTACCGAGGACATGACCTCGGTGTCCTCAATGGTAGCTACGGCCATGGAAAGGCAGCAGATATAGCATCATTTTTCAGAAAGAGTAGCAAGAAGCAGCCAAATGAATCTTAGTAAAATACATTTCATCACATGATTTTCTGGTCTCTATAGTTTTTTCAACAATAGGAGTTATAAATCCTGGTTTAAAAGTAAATTCCAAAAGTTTTATTTGATTAAATAGTTTAAAAAAACATGGTTGAATTATGACTATAAATTAACCTCAATTCATTTTAATTAAAATTCAAGTATTGTAGCAATTGTATGTTATACATTATACATTATTCTGATTAACACACCTATAATACTTAAAAGTATTTTAAGGTTGGATGATAGAGATTTTATGTGCCACCCCAGAGTTACTGCTGGCCCCTGCCTGGCCACCCATGAAAAATCCCTGGCTCCGCCACTGATTAGCAAAACACAAAAAATACATTATATTATAAATCTTTCCCCGGACAAGTGACTTTTGTGCATGGACAAGTGAAACACAAATTTACTTGTCCGAAGGACAAGTTGCTCAAAAAGTTAATGTCAAGCCCTGTATTATTAATATACAAAATACCTGATGAATATTTAGATTATGTGAGATCACAGACATCCAAACTAGATTTTATGATTTTTATATGAGAATTAAATCAAATGCATCTTTAGTCTAAAATCAAAATTAAACATCATAACTTTGTACTAACAGCTGTAATAAACCACATTTATAACTTACCAAGCAGAGAAGTGAAGCAGAAAGTGAGAAAAGCAAACACGAGAAACATTTTCTTCAACAGTTCAGATGTCTGAAATAACAACACAACAACAATCTGAGAGTGTTGTGATCTCCAGTAAAGTTGTATAGAGATTAACACAACATCAGTTTGTGTGCTGTGACTAAAAGCCGGTGGTCTACGAAATTTCCCGGTAGATTTTTTGGTCTCACTCCGCCCCTGCTGTCAGGACCTTGTCAGGAAAGTAACAAACAAAACGGCTTATATATTACTGCCTTTCTGAACTGGTATTTTATGTCAGAATAATTAATATTTTGTTGTTATAGCTTATATAATAGCTGTTGACAAAGCGCTGTTTATCTACTGTATGCATTTACACATGCATTAACTGTATCAAACTGTGATAGCTTGCGGAGAAAATAATTAATTAATTAATTTCCACAGATCTTTATTTAGATGTTTTAGAGAAATAATGTTTATCTTGTAAATGTTAATATAACTTAGGGTAAATCTTGTTTAAAATTAGCTACATGTGGTGGCACTTGGTGAGTGAACAGCAATATGAAAGTGATTTTGCAAGGCTAATGATGAGCATAAGTAACAGAGAACGTATTTAATTCAGCGTTTTTGTTTCCCACACGCATTCATTCATGGCTGTTTCATTCATGTAAATCTACGTCGTTATTGGGACAGAATTTGATGGATCAGTCTAACTTATGTGACTTCGGGAGTTCTTAGACTAGCTGCAAACAGTGCATATCAAGCGAATATAACACATTTCATCTGTACATTAATAGCTGGGAAGTTAAATAAAATTGATTAATTAAGGCAAATTAAGTATACTCAAAGTTTTCTTAAGGAAGTCGTGTCATTCTGCCGTCATATTTGCTGTGCACATTGTTGTAGTTTTTGTTGTTGTGTCCTCTTCTCGGATGCTGTAATGAAATGGCAGTCCAGCATGCACAATGGCTGTGTTTATTGGTCAATCCTTTTTTACAAAACCGATACCGATAATGGGAAAATGCTCAAATATCTGAGAAAATTTTGGAAAACAGATATATCGGCGAATCTCTAGTCCAGAATATGGCCCACTGCAGTAGCGCTATTGCCCACAGTTTGGGAAGAATTTAAAAAACATAAATCATAAACATGTCTTTAAATATGAGTCTTAAAGTAATACCTCACAGTTATCACTTTGATTGAATCTTTTATTTATTAGTCTTGATGGGTTCAGTACTTTATTTAGGTCTAAGGTCTGTTAAGGATGAATCTACTAGAGCGGGCAGTGCTGGCAACATGCTCTGTGAAACTAACCTGATCAGGTGTATTTGTGTGTCATCCACATAGCAGTGGTAAGAAAAGCCATGTTTCTGAATGACAGAGAACCCAATGATGTCATGTATATAGAAAAGAGCAGTGGTCCGTGCACTGAGCCTTGAGGTACCCCAGTACTGAGACATTGGGGTTCTGAGACGTCACCCTTCCAGGATACTCTAAATGACCTACCTGAGAGGGAAGACCTGAACCACAGTTGCGCTGTACCAAAGACAACCATAGCCTTCAGGGTCAACAAGAGGATGTGGAGATTGACAGTGTCAAAAGTGGCAGATAGATCCAGTAGGATCAGTACAAATGATTTGGAGGCCGCCCTTGCCTGCCTTAGGGCTTCAATGACTGAGATCAGTGCAGTTTCAGGAGAGTGACCACTCTTGAAACCAGACTGGTTGCTGTTCAGGAGGTGATTTTGTGTGCAGAAGGAGGAGAGCTGGTCAAAAATACACCTTCAAGTGTCTTGACAATAAAGGGAAGGAGAGATATGGGTCTGTAGTTCTCTAACATTGCAGGATTAAGTGTGGGCTTTTTAGTAGCAGGGTTATCAGTGGGGAATGTACCAGTGGAAAGTGATAATGTAATAATGTGCATGAGAGCAGCAATAATCAATGGGGAAATGGCCTGAAGGAGATGGGTTGGTATGGAATCTAACAGGCAGGTAGTTGGGTTGTTAGAAGCAAAGATCTTTGAAACATTCGATGCAGATAAGGGAGAAAAAGAGGGAAGCGAACATGTATCAAGAGTTTGAACATGTGCAAGAGGGGGCGGCGCAGAGAACTTCACAAAAAAATCCAAATCGTCATTGGGGCGGGTGCACAAAGAAGATCAGAGAAGGTCTTACAGAGAGCACGAGAGTCAAGTGAGCTGACTCTCACCTCTCACATACACATAAACAGCTACTAATAGTCTACCACAAGCACATCTCTCATGTCCACCAACAGAACAAAACCACATTTCTTTCTACATCAGGGTTAACGTCAACTCAGAAGTGAAGCTCTTAAAGTGTCACATGCATACAGTGACAAAAATAAAAAAGTCATGCTTTGTGTTTTAAAACCACTATGACTCTTAGGTCATATCTACACTCTTAGTAATTAATTTAAATTTAGATCACAGTGTTTCTGATAATGTTTTACAGTTTAATCTTTCTTTAAAATGCTGTCTATCAATGTTATTTAATTGTCCTATAGTTGCATTTTTGGATGTTAACATGAGGTTTAACCTTGTGAATGTGATGGAGGAGTAACAGATCTTTAAGTGAGAGAGAAGACAGACGTCTCAAATGTAATAATCCCTTTATGTAATATTATACAAAACTCTGTTCATGAGAAACTTTTTAAACTCACAAACACTGAGACACTGAAGTTCTAACAGAAACTGAAGATGATCATAGATCTGAAAGTTGATCTGAGAATCACAGAGAGTTTGTTTATCATCTATTTACTCTTGCATACACCACCTCATTCTCAGATCCCTGTACACAAAACACACAACATAAAAACACAAACAATTAATAACAAGTCATTAATAATCAGATCAATTTAATGAAATCATCACTAATCTATATTCAGAAACTGTTGTGTATGCATTAAATAAGACTAAAGACAAAGTTAAAACACTAGTAACAAGTAACTGGTTGCTAGCATGTACTCGGTGTGATCAATCCCAGGCTTAGTTGAAGGCTCACTGAAGTGCTTTGGAATGTGCAGCATAATTTAAGGGGGTGACATCAGTTTAACTGACACAGGAAGTCATAGCGGAACTATGAAGAAGGGTTTGCTTGATAAGAGGTTTATGCAGCTAGCCACTAGGGGTTGATAAAAAAACCAGCAGCTTCACTTTTCAAGATGTATGAGGCACACCCTAAAGACATACTGTAACAAAATGTAAAGGGTGGGACGCTTTAGCATCTAAATTCAGCAAAGTGTAGAGTGATATCGTAACAATTCTAGACTTTTTTGACACACATGCCAAACTGTAGGTTTTGAATGCTTATATCTTCTGTATGAGATTTTTTTTGTCCGTGTTTTGGACCATACCAGTTTATAAATATTTTTAAGCCTAACGTATTTAGTAGTATACTAAAAGGAAAAAGTTTAATTTTAATTCCATGGAGGCTTAGTTAAGTGGGTTTGTTTCTCACTATATTTTTATACACACTAACACATTTAAAGCAAATATCTATCAACTTTGTCTCAAATTGGGTTCCATAAGGCATCAGTTTGCCATGTGATAGTTTAACAGTGTCTTTTCCAGTGTACAAAATCTAAATTACTAAAACATAAACCGTTTTCTTTAAAGCAATTTATGGTGGCTTTAACTCATTTGTCCGTTCATTTTTCTTTTGGCAAAACCTTAAACAATTAAAGGTAATAAGACACTGTTTGCTCATGCTTTTTCAAACCTTCAAACACAAACTCACACACTAAGACATTTCACACTGCACTACACTTGTGTTGCAAACCAGTTGTACACAATATAAACAATCTCAGTGTGTGCAGAAGGTATAGATATCTTGTTATACCAAGAGTGCATGAAAACAGAGGAGGAAGAGTATGAGGAAGATGTGCTGGATGAATGAATTTATACTGTATAAGTGAATGTTTTGTTATCTTAAAGGTATAGAGGAAGTTTTTCTTTTTCCGGTTGGATCATCAAGACACTTGGTCATCCCAGTTGTCAATCATTCTGGTGATAAGTTGACGTAAGGCCGTCGTACATGCTCATCCCTAGGTTCGTCCATAGACTCTAAAAAAGATGGACGTAGTGTCCGTGACGTCACCCATAGGTTTCTGAAGATCGTTTTTGAAGCTTAAAGTAGGCGGTGTTTTCCGTCGCCATCTTGCGCGCGCGCATCACTCGCGGATATCCAAACATGGGTAAAGAGGCGTGATGTGGGTGAAGCTGAGGTGACTGGTTGCTGAAACCACTTCCACCTAGGTTGACTTCAGTGACAGCAGTGGTTGTTCAACCATCACTCAAGTGGCCACACCTTTAATTATGCAGAACTTTAAGACTTAATGTAATTTATTAATGAGTTACAAAAAAATTCACCCCCCTCACAGTTGTCATGAAGGGCAAAATTAGCTATATAGACTAAAAACACTTTTTGTACCAGTCTGTAAGCATATTTTTTCTACTGTAAAGTTGGCTATTTAACATGGAGGTCTATGGGAATTGACTCCCTTTTGGAGTCAGCCTCTAGCTGCCAGTCGATGAATTGCTGTTTAAATCACTTCCGTATTGGTTTCATCAGAAACCCCATTCACACAGACCTTTGGTCCCAGAAAATACCCGTAAAATTGCCAGACAAGCGTCTGTGTGAACAAGAAGCCGAAAGAATGCCGTAATAGGCGTGTCGTAGTGAGGACGCGCGTTTCATCACAACAAAAGTTATGGTTCAGCTCCTTAAAACGAGAGATAACATGCATATAAACAGTCACCACGAGAAATGTTGCAAACTAGATTGAAGGAATTATGAGGTTATGAGGAAATGATAAATGAGATGCATAAACATGACGCACGTGCCGTAGTAAGGACACGCGTATCATGGCAACATGAAGTTGGTTCAACTCTTTAAAATGACGGATTTACAACATTCACGACGAGAAATGTCAGCAAACTAGACTGAAGCAGATATCAGGTAAGTTAGCTCGTCACTTACTGCGTTGAAACGGAGATAATTCAGCAGCATAAAGAATATCGCGTCACGTGCTCATTTGAGCTATAATAAACGATAATACCCACGCGTCATCCCAACAAGATATATCGTTCAGCTCCTCAAAATGCGGGTTTTAAATGCATATAAACAATCACGATGAGAAATGTCTGAAAACTGTAATAAAGCAGAGATCAGGGACCTTGTCAAATATCCACTCTGAACCGGAGATCATTCACCTCCTTTATAGTCTTATCATAAACAAAAATGCACGCGAGTGGTTTCTGGAGAGAGAAATAATAAATAATATGCAAACTTCAGACGCTGCGTAGAAGAGAGGGCGGGACTTTCAACAGGTCACGTGTCTTTACGGGACCATCAGATGCCCGGTAATCATGGCAGTGTGAATGAACAAAAAATCTAAGGATCCCGGAAAAAACCCGGATGCCTTTACTGTGTATTTTACGGAATGTCTGTGTGAAAAGGGCTAGAGAGATCGGAAGGTTGCCCCTCGGGTCCCTAGTAAACATGCCGACAGCAACTTGTAAACAGAGCGAAGAGAAGAACTAGGCTTGTGCATGCTCTCTCTTTTGTGCACACGTTTAATAGGCGTTTCCTCTCTGGAGCAAGTTGAGTGTTGTGCATGTGCATTTTTTTTTTCCACTATACCTTTAAGACATTGTGCTAAAAATGTATTTTATAATGGCAATTAATATAGATTGTAGACATCTTTATACTGTAATATTATAGCATATGAATTAGGGGTGTAAATTGGCGCCTTCATGGCGATTCAATCCGATACAGATTTCTTAGGTCAACGATTCGATCCGATTCGATTCGATCCGATTCAATTCTAGATATTTTTTAGGGCTGTCAAAAGATTAAAAATTTTTTATACATACATTTTTCTATATGCAAATGTATGTTTACAACAGCCTGTTTACATTTTCAACAGAACCATCAGCCATAGTTTTATATTTAATTTTCCTTTAGAAGACCTTGTTCTTTCTCCATTTCTGTTTGCTGCTGCATCATTTGTGACCTGTGCTTGCAAATTGAGTTGGGATGAGCAAATTTTCTTAAATTAGTTAACATTTAACAAACATTTAACATTAAAAAACTTCAAAACAATGCATGATTTGTTGGAATCTGACAAAACATGACAGAACACCTGTTCACGCAAAGCAAAAACAATATCACTATGTGTTAAATTTATGTTTTTTTGTATTGTTTAAATCTGACATTTAGACAGACCACTTTCAGATGTAGACTAATGCAAGGGTTTAATATAGCCTAATGTTACACAACAGATACTTTTCCTCAACAGTTAACCAAACATTCACTTCAGATATAACATATTATATGTCATACCTGTGTGAATTCTTGTCAAAACAGATATTTTTTAAACTGTAATTTTAAATGTCTATATCAGGGTCACGCACTCGCGCGTTTGTGTGCATGCGCGTCAGACGACAGCGTCTGGAAGATTGCTTTTGAGTCACTCTTAATAACTCTTTTAACATCAATCAGGTCCAAAACTTTATCTCTTTTAATAATTATTTTATCAGACTGTGAAACGTAAACAACGCGTGTGAAGCGGTGTAACATAGAAGATAACAATGAGGTTAGTGAGCGCCACGAGCAGCTTAATAATTGGTTGTACGCATATGTCTGAGTGAATGCTGAAAATAGACAGGCGAGCAGACAGGCGGCAAAATAAACACATTAATAATCGATCCTCTTGCGGACGCATCGATGCATCGAATCGGCGCCTGTATAATCGATGCAACGATACGAATCGATTAATCTTTACACCCCTAATATGAATTTAATAAGACTGAACAAAGATTAGTAAGACACTGAATTCTTTGTTCTTTAAATCATCTCTACTTGTATCCACATGTGTTTTGTTTTGTGTTTAGTTTTTGTGTTTTTCTTTTTCCTCTTTTAGATTTGTCTGATTTGTTTCAGCTACGTTCATCGTGTTGTCATGATTATCTTTGTGTCTTGTATGTATAAATGGTTGCTAGCAGCTTGTTTTGGGACCCAGTACAAAACTATACACAACTATACAACAAGTAAAACATATTTATTGTATGCGCTTGTGTGATGAAATAAATCTGTCAGATTTCAGATAATCCTATAAACAGTAATAAATGATCTCACCGGTTTATTTGCTGCTCTTTTAGAGAATATTGGATCCGCATAAGTGATTTCCTCTTCTCTGGTTTGAACTGTTTCATGAACAATAATAATTATGTCATTATTTGTTATAATACTGTAGTTATTACCATACAGCTGTATTAGTACTAGTTTATATTTACCCAGTTGCAATGTGTTTCTGAGTTTCCAGATCCAGAAGGTCAGAACTGACGCTACAATCATCAGAGATCCAACAACAGCACAACAGATCACAATTAAGGTGAGAGCTGTAATAAATAATTACAAACATTACTGTAAATGAATCTGATCTAAGATCAGTGAATATCAGCATGAAGTTAAAACAACTTGGTTTTGCAAGTCAATTCAACCTACAATTTTAACTTTTGGCTTAAAAATGTTGACATAACTTATAAATTCAAGTTAAAATTGTACAGTAAATTAAGTTACAGTAACATACAAATGTGTGTTGATTTGACAAAAATGCTGCAAATTTTTACAGTGTACTGTAACTAAATCTGATCACAGATTAGTGAATATCATAATGTAACTAAACCTGTCAGTCTGACCTTTAGATCAGCTCAGTAAATAAGAACTATTAATCACACCTGTTGTATCTAAATACGGCTGACAGAGTTGAGTGATGTTAAGATGTTGAGTTTTGTTTGTGATGGGATTGTTGAGTACACATCTGTATGTGTTGTTATCCTGATATTCAACCTCCAGAGGTAGAGAGAGACTGATGTTGAGATCAGACACACTGATGCTGGACAATAAACTGTTTCCTTTGTACCAGGACAGACTCACATCTCTCATATTCAACACTGAACACAATAATAAACAATTTGAGACTAATGAAGAGTTTTGTGTACAGTCTCTGCTGATATCAGGCAGAGGTGGGTAGTAACGGATTACATTTACTTCATTACATTTACATGAGTCAATTTTTTTGGTAACTAGTACTTTCAGAGTAAATTTAAGAATGGGTACTTTTTTACTCTTACTCGAGTACATTTCTAGTGAAAAAACGGTACATTTACTTCGCTACATTCAGTGACGTACTACGCTACTACTGTCAAATGGTAATAATTAATAAATATATATATTTAAAAAAAGTTTATATGGCTTGTTTGGAAGTTTCGCAAGAGCTTGGCGACACTGCGAGCGTTGCAAAAGGTGGCTACGCACACACCTCATCAAACCCTTTAGCGCGCGTAGATGAAAGGAGGTGGTGGACGCAGAGGAAGGCATGTGCGAGCTATCGGAGGCAGATCATGCATAGCCTCAAGTTCGCTCTATGTTTTCACTCCAAGAAGTCAAAAAGAATAGTTTCATAATGCGATGCATGCTTTGTGCACCAAAACGAACTGACATCTCAGCGTACACAGGAATTCAATCTCCAACCTGAAACAACACCTAGCGGAAAGTGTCAGTGATGATTTGAACATTATTATTGGTATTATTGGTAACTATGGGCACATTTACCTTATTGTAATACTATATCACACACTGTCCGAGTGTTTTTGTCATATGTGCAAGCAAAGACAAATCCTGTAAAACCTTAAAAACAACACACATTCACTTCTGCACATTTCCGTATCCATTCCTCACAAACTAAATAAACTGAACAGCATAATGTGACATTTTGCATTAATACATAAATACACCACAATACACCTCACTAAAGTGTAGAAAATCCATAGAAATAAAAATGGTAGTGTATTTTATTTAAATCCTTCCTAAAGAATGTATATACTTATAAAAATAAAGAATAAAGTATGGTTATAAAGGAATATTTATTATATATTATAATAAATGTAAAGTTGATTTGCAAAAAACAGATAAGTTCCATATGAAATTCTAAAATTAGCCTTTTTACAAAGCTCCTGTTTATGTTCAGTAATTGCACTTTAAAGGCAATGAAAATAACCTATTCATATAAAAACATAACAAACAGACACACTTTAAACACACGTTCTTTTTTGTTTACTGTTAGCTTGTTTAAAGGCAGATGCTTTTGTGTTGTGAATGTGGAAATAAAGACACAGTTAACCGTCGGAAAAACATCTGTGTGTGTTTGAGATTTTTCTCAAATGACACGTTATGTGATGTTAATGTACCCATTGCAGGACTGAGATAGGCTGCTTTATTTTAACCTAGGTTTTATGTATATAAGCAGAACATTGAGACTTTCAAGGAGAGGTTTGTGAAAGCCCTTCAAGTAGTCTAAAATTCATTGTTTTTACGCTTCTTCTCAGATCGGACGTAACGAGTAACTAACTACTTGAGTAGTTTTTTCATACTTTTTTACTCTTATTTTAAATTTTTGTATAAGTACTTGTACATTTACTTGAGTACAGATTTTGGGTTATCTACCAACCTCTGATATCAGGAACGGGCGGACGCGCTGAAAAACACAAGAGAACAAAAACAAAAATCTAAATCATATCAATGTAAAGCAAGAGACACTATTGAGAGTAATAGTTATAGTTAATTTGCCAAATGCTCAAAATATATAATAGAGAAGGTAAACCATAAATCTTAATTCACCGTAGACAGTAACTTTGAATGTGTGTGAGGTCGTCTGTCTGCTGCTGATGGTCAGTTGATAAAGTCCAGTGTGTTGAGTTGTGATGTTTGTGATGGTGAGATCTCCAGTCTGATTATTCACCTGCAGTCTGTCTCTGAATCTCCCATCAAGAACATCATCATATATTGAGGTCTTATTGGTGTCTTTATTGATTTTAGCTATGAGAGTCCCATCAGTTTCAAACCTCCACAGTATCTGATGAGCACTCAGTATTTCAGTATCAGTGTGTAGAGTAAGAGAATCTCCCTCCATCACAGACACTGACTTCACTTCATCACCAAACACACCTGCAGATACACCAAAGTTCATCAAAGTTTTGGAGTAAAGTTTATTTGGTCTTTTTAATCTTTAACAAAAGCAGAAAGATAAACTTGTAAAGAGATTTAGAAATGTGAGCTTTGGAAGAACGATTCATTTACCGTAAATATAAAAAAATGATTTAAAGATTTACAGAACAGCACAGAAAAAGATCTCTGAATGAATAAAATAGATATTCAAATATTTTAATATTAAGTCTTTGGTTTAGTAAATATTCATTTATGTATTTGTACAAAAGATTCATTAAATTTCTATTTAGATTCTGATGAGTCCTGAACTTTACTGACAAAATTAAAGTTAATTTGACTTTCACACAAACAACAACAAATCTTAATAGAGGAAAAACCTTTTATCTTTAAATATGACGCTTTTCATTTTAACTATAAATCCATAAACAATTAACTACCTACCTATAAAAACTACCTGATGAATATTTAGATTATGTGAGACATCCAAACTAGATTTCATGATAATATCTTAATTTTTATATGAGAATTAAATCAAATGCCTCTTTAGTCTAAAACTAAAATAAAACATCATAATTCCGTACTAACATCTGTAATAAAACATTAAAAACACATTTTTAACTTACCAACCAGAGAAGTGAAGCACAAAGAGAGAGAAAAAAACATGAGAAACATTTTCTTCAACAGTTCAGATGTCTGAAATAACAACACAACATCAATCTGACAGTGTTGTGATGTAAAGTCAGGAAGAGAAAACACTGTTAATAATGTGTATGATGATAAACCAGTTTAAAGAAATTTAGTTGAATATGAAACTCCCATCCGATGAAATTAACCACAAGCCTCTTAAACCCCACCCTCAAAAATGTTATAGTATCTGTCCTAAAAACACAAGACAAATTTGTTTATTTATATACCATATTATATACATGCTAATTTAAAACGCTTCAAGAGAAAAAAGGGAGAAAGAAAATCAATTAAATCTTAAATCTGATATCATATTGTTGAGATGATATAGTTAAACTGATTTATGTAATGCTTTGATATGACTACATATTAATACATACTGTAAACTCTCAAACCTAATATTGTAGGGATGAGACCATGTTACCTACAGAGACATTTCAAACCCATTGACATTCAAACAGATCCTTATATTGAAAACCAGCCCTGCTTTAAACCTGGAAGTCAACACGCATGCTCAGACACAGCACACAAACTGAAGTTGTGTTAATCTCTATACAACTTTACTGGAGATCACACCACTGTCAGATCGGTGTAGTTTTGTTATTTCAGACATCTGAACTGTTGAAGAAAATGTTTCTCATGTTTGTTTTTCTCTCTTTCGGCTTCACTTCTCTGGTTGGTAAGTTGATAATGTTTTATTACAGCTGTTTTTACAGAGTTATGTTTTATTTTGTATAGGGATGCTCCGATCGATCGGCCGCCGATCGTGATCGGCCGATAACGGCATTAAATGACGCGATCGGCACTCGCTAAATTTGCCGATCTCAAGAGCCGATCTTTCTGTTTACTTTTGTCATCATAGCGTTCCTGATGCGGCTGCAATTAGAGACCATTTTACACAGTGCGAGCATTTTGTAACCCATTGCTCATGTGTGACGTGCAGATTTGGATCTCTCTCTCTGCCAGAGATATGCGTATTTTCTATGAGGACGCGCGCCAGTCCTCAGCGCGATGCGTCTTCACATCCCTATCAAACAGCGTATACAACACATATCTATCGCTGACAATTGCATCCTCATGACGAAGGTTTATTACTTGCATTCGTTTTAAAGTTATGAAGGTTTATACTTCCATTTTCCTCACAGCTGCTTGTCTGCGTTCAGCCGCCGCCCACACACAGCAGCCTGTCATCAGTGCACGTGAAGAGAACGATCTCTCCCACGTCTTAAAGCTACAGTATCCTAATTCATCTCTCAATAAAATTACTCTCTGCTCATCAGTGAAAACTGTTGTACTTCATACGAATGCGTGTATATTTAATTCATACAGTAAAGGTTGTGAATTGTTTTATTTTAATTACTTTTAACAAACATAAACCTTTTTAAAGGCATATTACATTTCTCTTTGCAAGAAGAAATATTTGTTGTGCTTATTTATTTGATTCTCTATTAAAACAATAATATACCTAATTTACAGTTAGTTTCATTTATACAAATGGGGCAAACTCTGCTAGATTATAGATAAAAGATTCCCATTCCACTGCCATTCTGTGATCGGCATTGATCATGATCTTGGTGATCGGTAATCGGTGATCGGCCCCAAAAATGCTGATCGGAGCATCTCTAATTTTGTATTATATTTTAGTCTGAAGATAGCATGGCTAACACCAGACCAGTTTCATAGAGAATGAGATGTGGTCTGGGAACCATATGCTAATTTTCTCGTATTTGAGGCATGGTTTACAAATGCCCAGAGCCGTTTATTGGGCACTAGGAATGTCTATCAAATACGTCTGTACGTAGCTCATAGCCAATCATTTCAATTATACCAGATGACGTATGTAGAGCGACATCAATTAAAAAGTAAATGACTTTTATTGGGTATGAGTGCACACAGCTGAAAGCTATGCAACTAAACTGGTAGCTGTATAGTGATATTGAAAAGCAACACATTTTAGTGGCACTGTGACAACCACAGTACAGGCATAATGACAATATGATATTAATAAATACCACTTACCATTTATATGTTAATTATACTTCGTCTACAACGATGCCTAGCAGGTTGGTGTCATGGTTTACAAAGGATGGGACCCAAGTGCAGAGGTAAAGGTGAACTCAAAAGGGTTTAATAACCAAAAGAGCCCACGAGGGGGCAAAAGACATAACAATAACAATGACCAACTAGACTAGACAAGACAACAGCACAATATGACAAAACTATACAGAACTAGGCTTTCTTGACTTGACTATGACGACTATGTTTCACATAGCAACAAACCAGAACATACAAATGATACAAAACGATTCAGCACAGGACAAGACACACTGGGGCCTTAAATAGGGAAACTAAACAAGATAACGAGGGAAGTTCAGGTGTGGGGAGTTAACCAATAATGAATATTAAACGAGGAGACAAGGGGAGGGGACAGAGACAAGACATGGCAGCACACTACCCAAACAAAAGGCCATGTGCTGTCACACAAAACATGGGTACTGCCACAATCCTGCCACATGACCATGAACTACTATGAATAACTATAACAGACTGGCAGAATCATGACAGTACCCTCCCTTTAAGGGAACGCCACCTGGCGTTTCCCAAGGGGGTACACAAGACAATTGACAAGACAAGACTATGACTAAAACATGACCACAGATACAATGAATATAAACTAGAATAAACAGAGTCTAAGGTGACAAACGTAACTAATAATACTGAAACAAAAGTTCATAAAGGTGAGTATCACAGAGTCCAAAAGAAAGTCCAAGGAGGCTTGGGCAAAGGCCTACACGGGAGCTTTGGCTGTCGTGGCTGCGCAGACGGCTGTAGTGGCTGCGGTGCAGACGGCTGTAGCTGCGTGGGCTGCGGTGCAGACGGCTGTAGTGGCTGCGGTGCAGACGGCTGTAGTGGCTGCTGGGCAGACTGCAGGAGCTCTGGCTGTGGCTGGGCAGACTGCAGGAGCTCTGGCTGTGGCTGGGCAGACTGCAGGAGATCTGGCTGTGGCTGGCCAGACTGCAGGAGCTCTGGCTGTGGCTGGCCAGACTGCAGGAGCTCTGGCTGTGGCTGGGCAGACTGCAGGAGCTCTGGCTGTGGCTGGGCAGACTGCTTTGGCTGAAGGAGGCAGATCTCCAAAAGCAGCCTGTCAATAAATGTCCATGACGAGTGCACCAATACCTGCTGGGTCCCTGTCTGGCTGAATCGTTCTGTCATGGTTTACAAAGGATGGGACCCAAGTGCAGAGGTAAAGGTGAACTCAAAAGGGTTTAATAACCAAAAGAGCCCACGAGGGGGCAAAAGACATAACAATAACAATGACCAACTAGACTAGACAAGACAACAGCACAATATGACAAAACTATACAGAACTAGGCTTTCTTGACTTGACTATGACGACTATGTTTCACATAGCAACAAACCAGAACATACAAATGATACAAAACGATTCAGCACAGGACAAGACACACTGGGGCCTTAAATAGGGAAACTAAACAAGATAACGAGGGAAGTTCAGGTGTGGGGAGTTAACCAATAATGAATATTAAACGAGGAGACAAGGGGAGGGGACAGAGACAAGACATGGCAGCACACTACCCAAACAAAAGGCCATGTGCTGTCACACAAAACATGGGTACTGCCACAATCCTGCCACATGACCATGAACTACTATGAATAACTATAACAGACTGGCAGAATCATGACAGTTGGTCCTATAAAACTCTGTGATTATCATGTCTTGCCATATCCAAACATCCTTCTTGGATATTAAATTGTTTAACACCAAAAGTTGCTCTTTTTTTAAATAAACTTACGTTCAAAACTACTTAGAACACTATATAAGGGGCTAATCACACCAAACACGCTTTAAACACTTGGAAACGCAAGGCGCGACACACTGCATTTTTTTTAAAAGAGCAGGGCGATGCAGCTTTTTATATTGCTTAGCAACCACAGAGTCTGCTGTCTTGTCAATCAAATATTGAAACGTGAGTGCTCGTTTGCTGTGAACTGTCATATTAGCAGAAACTTTAAAAAGGGGACGGTTGCTCTGACCTGGTTTGAGGATGAGAGGTGCACAAACACGCAGGAGAGAGTGAGCGAGTGGAGTCTGGTTCTTCAAAGCAACTGTAAACTTCCCTCACAACAACGTAAGACCCGCCTCTCCCCTCAGTCGATTGGACAATGGGAAGACACGAATGACGTTCGGCGCTTCTCCGCTCTCAGTGCTCCTTCAAAAGCTTGTGCTGCGGCTGGTGGCAAAAACCGCAAGGTGCTCGGCGTGCATAAACAGCGAGCAAACGCTCCCTGCCCATAGAATATCATTCAAAAAGACGCCTGCAACTGCCATAAATGATTTTGGTGTGATCAGCCCTTAAGGCTGCATTAAAAAGTAATTTTGCATCTGTTGCCGTGTTATAACAAATAACAAAACTGCTTCGGTGTGTCGCATAGACGAGAAACCTTCCCGTTCTCTGATTGGTTTCCTATTTCAGGGGCAAAAAAGGGCCAGAGAATTTAGCCTAGCCCCATTCATTCCTATGGTACCAAACAGGGAAGCCACCAAACACTTCAGTGTTTTCCCTAATTAAAGACTGTTACATGAGGAGTTATACCAGTAAGTATGGTGCCAAAAAATAAAACTTTTTTTTTTGGTACCATAGGAATGAATGGGGCTAGGCTAAATTCTAACACATTCATAACACGCTGTACAGTGCACGCATTGAAAAAGATAGGTATGTATTAATTCGTCTAGGTTGAGGTAATAACATAGTTTAATATCGCAAAAGAGTAGATTATTCCTTTAATTCTCATATTAAAACTTAAATATTGTCATGAAATCTAGTTTGAATGTCTGTGATCTCACATAATCTAAATATTTCTCAGATATTTTTATATTTATACTCAGTTCATTGTTTATGGATTTAGAGTTAAAATGAAAAGCTTCATTTCTTTATATTTGAAGATAAAAGGTTTTTCCTCTATTAAGATTTCGACCCGAGGACAAGACAAACAGACCCAGTCCCGGTAGATGTGAAAGTCGGCACACCTCTGATCTACTGGCTGTCCTTCAACGTTATGCCCAGCTGATACTGTCACGGTGATCCGTGTCATGTTTTGTTTGTCTCTCCGATTACGTCACCTGGACATTCACGGACTGATTCATCACACCTGTTCCCTGTTAAGTGTTGTGTATTTATACTGCTGTCTGTTTCTCACCTGTCGCCGGATCATTGTTATTGTCATTACGTTCGTGTCTGTTCCTGTTCCGTCTGTTGGATGTTCCTGTGTTTACCCGCCTGTTGTTTTATTTCCGTTCTGTTAATAAATGTTATTTATTTCATGGTGAACCCAGCAATTGCGTCCTCACTCCTGTTACCAGTCGTGACAGAATGATCCGGCCAGACTGGACGCAGCGGGTTCACGGAGGGCGGCTCCCCCAGGAGTTTCGTCGAGGGGGAGTAGTGACATCGGGGTTCATTCTCCACCAGCCCCGATGTCTCTTGGGGACCACCGTGAGCGATCGCTCGCTCCTGCGGGCCTGCGGGAGGAGGATCGGCCCAGGCGGTCCCCCAACGGTTGAGTCGTCGTCGTCGACGGTCCCTCGGAGGACCACCGTCCCGCTCGTAGGGGGATCCGGAACGGACCACGCCCGATCTTTTCCCCGGGGTGGCTACCGAAGTGAGGGTCCCCATTTCCGCGAGGGGACGGGAGATGACTTCCGGGGGGCATCGGATCGTCGGCGATTCCCAGGAGGGGGGTAATTCGCCTGCCTCGGTTCTCGGAGCGATCGCTCCGGTTCTCCTGGCGCAGTCCGGCCCACCGTCCTGTTGGTTTCGTCCCGGCGGCTGCCGGCAGCGCCAGGGTCCTCAAGCCCTCCACCCCTCCCTTGGACTCTTGCTACCAGACTTTTGTGTTTGTTTTGTTCATGTGAGTGTCTGGTAGCCACTCTTAGAGGGAGGGGTCATGTCACGGTGATCCGTGTCATGTTTTGTTTGTCTCTCCGATTACGTCACCTGGACATTCACGGACTGATTCATCACACCTGTTCCCTGTTAAGTGTTGTGTATTTATACTGCTGTCTGTTTCTCACCTGTCGCCGGATCATTGTTATTGTCATTACATTCGTGTCTGTTCCTGTTCCGTCTGTTGGATGTTCCTGTGTTTACCCGCCTGTTGTTTTATTTCCGTTCTGTTAATAAATGTTATTTATTTCATGGTGAACCCAGCAATTGCGTCCTCACTCCTGTTACCAGTCGTGACAGATACCTGACCAACGATCACCGGCAGAACCGCTTAATCTCCGCTAAATCTCCATTTCCGTTCTCCCAAGGGTTTTTCCCTCCTAGGACTTATTTTTCCTCGGATAAAAGCCCGGGGTTTTTTTTTTTCTCCTAGGGGGTTTTTCACCCCGGGGAGGCAGCCTTTTTGGGCTTTACCTAGCTTCCTCTTCTATACGTTGCTTTAGTAATACGTGCAATTATAATATTGAGTCATAGCCGCAGCAAATTTAACTGCTCATGCTATCATGTATTTTGTTGTGCTATCTGTCGTTTTCTGTGCTTTTCACTGCTTCTATTTATGTTAAGCTGCTTTGAAACAATTGACTTTTGTGAAAAGCGCTATATAAATAAAATTGAATTGAATTGAATTGAAGATTTGTTTTTGTTTGTGTGAAAGTCTACTGAACTTTAATTCTGTCAGTAAAATTTAGGACTCATCAGAATCTGAATTGAAATTTGATTTGTCTTTTGTTTAAATACATAACTGAATATTTACCAAACCAAAGTCGGAAGATTAAAATATTTGAATAATAAAAGTTTTTGTTTTTGTTTTGTAGAGATAATGAATTCAGCCAGGAAAAGCAGTACTCTGTTTACTTAAATGCAGATTACATAAACAGGCAATATTTGTTTTTATTAGCTTGTTTAAAAGTAGACATTTCAGACTTTCTTTGGATATGTGTATCATGTTTGTTTGACGAGTACCGTAAAACTTCAAATAATAGCCCGGGCTTTTATTTTCCCAAACCTATCGTCACACCAGGCGTCTAAAAGAACAGGCTTTAAATGTAATTGATTAAGCATGACAGCAGGAGGTTACCAGGAGGTTATATATTAATGATATATTATTTATATTAATAATTAATTAATTCAGTGTGTAAGAGAAAATTAGAGCTAGAACACTATCTGGGCAATGAGTTGGTGCCATCTGGTGGAATTAAAAGAAAATCCTATTTAAACAAGAGTTTTGTTGCCAAAACACACAATAATTTTTTTTGATAGTACAAACATATGTAATAGTATAGACAAATGTAATTACCAGTATAATGCATTTCTATAAAGAGAATAGAGTGCCTAATATGTAGTATACAGATATATTATTTGCAGGTGTTATTTACATGTAAATACATCTTAAATTGTACACATGTGTGATTTTATGTCCAAATATGCAATTGTTCCGATGTCATTATGATCGTCAAAAAATGCGCTTTACGTTCAACATAGAACTTACCTTACGTCTGTTCAAGGGTAATCAAGTCTTGACTTGTTTCTATGGCAAAAATAGAAATTTGAAGAACCATTGGCGCATCTAATGCTCAAGATACGGAGTATGGCTGGTATTCCGTGCCATTAATAAACGTGCGACCCACGTGTAGGGTTGTAACAGTATGGCGGTATACCACAGTGGCATATACGGTTAGCATACCGTGGACATTTGCTTATCCACAGTTTTGGGCAAAAATTAAAACAGATTTATGGGATAAATTTCCACCAAGAGACAGGCTAGAGATATTTTAACATGTACAGTAATATCTAAAGTATATTGTTACATGAAAAATATAATATTGACATTTATTAGTTCACATACGTCATTTGCTTCAAGAGGTAATGCAGTGTTTTTAAACCCATTTTCTGTTCTTTGTATTCTTTCAGAATATTGGCTCAATAAAGGACTATTAATGGACCTGCTTAATGGTTAATGGTTGAGAGCTTAGTACGATACGGAATTACAGCATGGTATGGTAACCTGACTGTCCAGTTAAAGTCCAGGATTGGGAGATTGGTAAATAATGCCCATAAAATTATTTGGTGGAAGGAGAAACAAACTGTACAGGAGTTGTATGATGTATCGATTTTAAATCAAGCTAGGAAAATTGTTACTGATGAGACACACATTTTACATACAAACTTTCACTTAATGCCCTCTGGAAAACGTTATAGAGTCCCATTGTGTAAGTCTAACCGTCTTAAAAACTAATTTGTTCCCTCTGCAATTAGAATGTTGAATAGGGACAAAACAAATTTTTAAAACCTGTTTTAGAGATTGTGATGCGGTAATTAGTGTTAGTTTTTTGTGGATTTTGTGTATATTGTAATTGGGTACTTAACCCTGTTTGTCCATTGTATGTTTTTGTATGGTTACATATGTTTGCACTGGCTGTGTTTTTGATGTCCAAGACAAATTTCTCAGAAATGAGACAATAAAGTATAAAGTAAAAAAGTAAGTAAAGTAATGCAATCTCACATTTTAGAGATATATTTAGTTAGTTTCATTTTGTGCAGCTTGCTGGATAGCATACTTTAGAGCTTAAACCATCAGTATATAATTTATGTAAATTTAGCATATACAGTGATTTTAATTTGTGCCATTTAACTCTGTTATACAGTTAATCTATACCTAGCACAGACAACAAACAAAGCTCTATCTGTATTGTTGAATTTTATTATTTTATTATTTGTATTGATAAAAATAAGGTAATGCCAGGGTAAACACAATGGGTCTGAAAATAAAACAAAAGCAATTAGTTTGTTGTGCTATTACATAAGGTGACATTATCCGATTGCACCGCAACAAGAAGAGTAGAGGCACTGGCGGGTGAGTGTCTGTCCAATCTTTTATCCGACATAAAGAAAGCCGAAGTTATGTCACTTGCAATGGACTCGTCTTGCGATCGAACAGACATTGAACAGCTATCAGTATTTGTCAGAGTTTTTGATGGGAAGGTTTTCCGCGAAGAGCTGCTTTGTTTGCTGGAAATACAGGGACGCATTCTTTGAAAAGAATGGATTAGATTTAAGCAAAGTTGTGTCAGTTGTCACTGACGGGGCTCCGTCAACGGTTGGTCATCACAGAGGTCTGATAAGCAGGCTAGCTGCTGTCAATCCAAATCTGATAGCATTTCACTGCATAATTCATAAATCAGTGCTGTGCGCTAAATTGTCTGGAAAAATGAAAGAGACAATGGATACTGTGATGAAGCTGGTCAATTTTATTCGCGTGAGTTCTGGTCTGCAACATCGCCTATTCCGAGCCATGCTGGAAGAAATGTCTGCAGAATGGCACGAACTTTTGCTGCACAATGATATCCGATGGCTGAGCAAGGGCCGTGTGCTGGAACGAGTGTGTGAACTTCAAAATGAACTTTGTACATTTTAAGCAGCCTTCAAAGCCAAAAGGCAGAGACATTTCTGAGGTTTTTGAACGACAACACAGAGATGGCTTTTGTGCATTTTTTATACAATATCATGTCTCACCTAATTCAGCTTAATTTGCAATTGCAAGGCAAAAACCACACTATTGCTGACATGTACGAAGCGGTTGAAGCTTTTCGTTTAAAGCTGGCTCTTTTTAACGGGATCTTCAAGGGAGAAAGCTGCACTTTCCGTATTTACAACAGCATTGCGAGAAACACCAGATGCAGGAGGACCTGTTAATGTGCGATTTCGTGATGAGACTGGCAGAGAATTTCAAAGAGCGATTTCAGAGCTTTAACCTGTCAAGTGAACTCCTTCTCTTCCTCAGACAGCCATTTTCAGTCCCAGCAGATGGACAATGGACTGCTGAGGCCAAACGCCTGGTTTCATTCTTAGATGAATCATCTTTACAGCTGGAGATTTTGTGAGGCTAGTGTGAGCGATTTTTGGACAAAAGGGGTTTCTCAAGCTAAATTCAAGAACAGCAGAATTATTGCAATGTTCCTTCTTTCAATGTTCCCATCCACTTACATCTGTGAGTCATCATTTTCTATAATGAACATCATCAAGAACCAGGATAGAAACAGACTGTTCCGTGTTCTCCCCACGGAAAAGGATATTACTCTATTCCACAATTGTTCTTTATTTTTTTCTTATAAGTGCAACAAGGTAATAAACCTGAAATAATAAGAAATGCAACATTTTAAAATGTATACTACAAACAGTACAACTCCCCAGTTCTTTACAGGCCAATAACAATAAATAACATTAATCAAAAATACGAAATTAAATATAAATACACAATAATACTATTAATATACAAATATATAAATACAAATTACATACAAATATATAACAATATAATTACTAACCAAATATATAAATACAAATTTACAATAACATTCTTAGTATATAAATATATAAATATGAATCAAATACAAATATACTAATAATAACATTAGTAGCATACAAATACATAATAATAATAATATCATCATAAATTTAATGTATAAGCTTCATATTTAAACATTATACACCATGTTCAAGCCCTACCAAAGTCTATGCAAAAAGCGTATAGTCTTTTTAGAAGCAGGAAACTGCAAATAACATGAAGCATATAACATAAAGGCAGACAAGAAAACATTTGAAATGAAGAGTTTACCAAGTGGCTGCACACCGGGTTGAAAGTCGTTACCAACTAAATGAATCTCGGGCTTCCTTTTTAAAGTCGTCATGAAACGGAAGTAGCGATTGCCTTATTTTCCTCGTGCACGTATATCCGAATCAAAGAGTATAGAAGTACAAGAGAGGAAACTCAATAGAACGTTCCATTGCAACACCAGCGCCCAGCAGCAGCTCCACGAATCCGCCATTTTGGAATGAAAGCGAATCGGGAGTCAACTAGAAGTGATGGCAATATCAGCTACTTTGTACATTAAAAGATCAAATTCAAACTGAATGATGATAACACAGAATAACATACAATCAGACCAGTGATCATTAATCTCTTTTTACAGCTTATTTTCAGATATTTAGACAAGTCTTCTACTTTTATATAGGCTAATTTTACATGCAAACATACCGACATAAACTCATCCACACATAATATTTTGGCTCCTTATACATACACATATACACACATATACATCTGAATTGCTCGAAATGGATTAAGTAAAAAAAAAAACACCGCAAAATATACAAAATATATTTCATACCTAGTGGAGTTGGTAACTAATAATAGTAGTAAATGTGTAAAGTGGCATAAAATAGAATTACATAATAAAGCAAGAAAAAAATACCTCAAATGTGTATCTATTTAATGATTGGATTCCACAACTGATAACAACAAATCAACACATACATACAAGACAATACAGTATTTCGTGTAGGTGTAGCAAGTGAACAAAATTTTAATGTAAGAAACTTACTATTGCGCTTCTGATTTGGCTGTGAGATTCGCTGAGAATGAATTGAGAATGAATTGTCTGTGAGAATTTTCATTCCAAAATGGCGGCCGCGCTACTGAAGCGCCACCTAGTGACTGTTGCCAAAAACGAATGAGAGTTTCCCCTCTTGTACTTCTATACTCTTTGTCCGAATGAAACGGCTTCTGAAATTAAACAAGGCAGGGCTGGATTTGAATTTGTCCATCGAGATTTGATTGGATCGTTTGAAGTTGGGTCGTGTTGCTAATCGCTGCAATCTTCTCCCGGACCCCGCCCACCTGCCATACCATATGACCGGAAGTAAAGAGAGATCGTTTTGAGGAGGGGAGGAGATTTGCATTTTTGATTAAAGATTATGAGCACACACATTTTTCTTTTAAATAATGTAGCTCACTTATAAGTCATTTGTTAATAATACCACAATATTAATATAATATTAATGTCGCAATGAAATTCAATGAAAAACTAATATATATATATATATATATATATATATATATATATATATATATATATATATATATATATATATATATATATATATATATATATATATATATATATATATATATATTTATTTTTTCATTTAAATTTCATTGCGACTTTGATCTATTAAAGGCAGGGTAGGGAGGAATTATCTAAAAAACTTTTTTACAAGTTTGTCTAAACTGTCTTTATATACAAATGCATAATTAAAATGTAAGTACTCTGAAAAAGAGAGTATAAAACTCGAGTGTCTGTAGACCTCTCACGACTGTTTTAAACACAAATAATTATTTCCATTCGGGACGAAACAAATGATTAGCTTGCGCGAATTTCACTCTCTCTCGCGACCATGGCACCACCCATTGCTATGGGATCTGCCCAGACATGCGCACACCCGATTAATTTGAACGTGCACAAGGCACTCTAGGAAGACCAAAAGTACGGCAGAGAAACAGCATTCACAACTCACAGAGAGTGCATTCACATCTCACAGTACCTGCATATCCAGTCAGCGAAGGCAAACAAGGCAAAAAAGGAATAAACGAAGCAATCAAACGCGAGTAAATATCACGTGGCTTTTCCTCGAGTCGATGATGCGGTAGCGGTAGTAGGTGTGTTCGACATCGGCTGTGGCTGGATGTAACCGATCGGCGAGATTAGCCGCGTGCAGGCGGGGAGGAGCTGAAAACGGAGACGTGAAGTCGGACGCGCTGTGGTTCTCGTAGTTTGCTGCATTTACGTCAGGCATGGCTGATCACGTGCCGTTTGCTTGCTTAATCGCATTAAACATGATTTGTAAGATGTAAACTACATAAAAAGTGAATTATACTGTTTTGAATGTCCGTGTATGAGCATGAGTGGAACTGAAGAGGCTTACAGCAGTGTTTTTACAAGAATAAAGAGTTCAACATAAGCATATATTATTTAAATACCAATGTAGTGGGGTCTACGTTTTTTATCCATTTTATTTAGATGAAGATGACACAATATAACATCGCGACTACATGAAAATAGCTTTAACTGTTATAAAAATACAGATTTAAGAGCATTTGTGGAACTGAGGGCGTGAAAATAAACACGAAATACACGTGATTGTTGTCATGTGGTGAATCCGACCAATCGTGAAACAGCTGTGTCGTCATTACAGCCCGTGCAGCTCCTCTTCGCGAACTGCGCTGGCTAACTCGGCTGATCTCGAACCGCTCTCGCGGTACTTAAAAGCCATATGACACAATCACGTGCCTGCAGCGCCAGCTGAAGTCGGACAAAAATACTAACCGGAATGCACTGCTTCAAGTCAGCCGCCGATCGGTCTGCGCAGCGCCGCATGAAGTCGAACACACCTAGTGTCTGCGGAGTGTAGTCCTCATCAGAGTCAACAATGCTTTCATCACGGAAACTCTTCCATGCAAAACACTGGCTTAATAGTGAGTACTAAAAGCCATCCGTTTATAAAAGCCATCTGTTTATATTCCTAGTGATAAAGTTAGGTGTATTATTACTTGTGATTGTGACTTGATGTTATTACATGCACTGCGCTCCTTCCTCTCCGCTTGTCTGAGGTAATTCGCGCGTTCATGTGTTTTGGGGGCGTGGCTTTAGAAGAAACCCAGAAGGGAGGGGGTGGAATGAATGGAAAAATGAGCTGTGTTTAAAACAGTGGTGAGAGGTCTACAGACACTCGATTTTTATACTCTCTTTTTCAGAGTACTTACATTTTACTTATGTATTGATATATAAAGACAGTTTAAACTAACTTGTAAAAAAGTTTTTTTAGATAATTCCTGCCTATCCTGCCTTTAAGCACCGGTCACATGCACACTCCTCTCTTAAAGAGACACTGCATTATTGGGCTGCTAAACCTTAAATGTTTCTCCATGAATGTTACTTGCAGCATTTGTAGCTCTAATTTATATTAAATATTTGATTAAACATATACATATGAAAAAATAAAACTTCACAAATGACAGAACTCCACAAAAAACACAACACAGACTGTCAAGTGTGCATCTTGATCAGTGTCTCAGAATTGCTACAACAGAATATAGCCCTAACATCAGAGGTATTGCTTCAGCTGGTCGCTGTCACTTCTCTCATTGAATGGTGAGTACATGGAAGTTTATACTTTTAGTTTGATCCAAGTAGAGGTCTACACGGGTCCAAAAATTCCTACCCGAACCCGATCAGACCCGCAAATGTGCTACACTGAACCGACCCGGACCCGTCTGTTGTTTTGAAAGCTGGACCCGGACCCGACCCGGACCTGTCTATTATTTAAAAGCTGGACCCGGATCCGACGAAGACCCGTCTATTATTTAAAATCTGGACCCGAACCCGTCCGGGAAGACACAGACCCGACCGGCAAATATTCTTAGCTAAATGTTATTAATAAGTCAATAAACAAGTAGCGAAAATTAAACTTTTTGTCTTACCCATAGAAGTTAGTGTTCTCCCTCCTTGTACCTGTCTGTGTGATGCACAATCCTTATTTCCAAGAAAGTTCCATCCATGTTATTCCTTGACGATTGAAATGTTTAATGCTTATTCCAGCTTTTAAAGTCCACTTTACAGTCATGGTGATTAATAACGCAGTCTTACATCGGGTCAACTTGCTTAATAATATTTGCCCATATGGATTATAATAACGATTGCTCGTTCAGTGTCATGGCTGGTTTCGTTAGCTTTGCTTCTTTGCTATCATCTCTGTGCTCTTTGAGTCGCGAAAACTTTAGATATAACAGACGGTCAATTTATAATATTATTATAAAAATTAGAGAAGTCAGTGCAAAATGCGCGGTATGGTGGGATAGGTCCCGCCTTCTAAATAAAAGAGCCAATTGTCAAAGGTAAAGTCATTGCGTCTCACTGCAGAAGCTCCTGACTGGTAGCCAGAGAAACATTAAAAGAGCACATGCGCGTTAGCTGCCTGGTTGGAGCAACCAAATATAAACTTTTTAACGCAATTTTAGCGTCATAGAAAAAATTTATGCGACAGTTCATCTAAGTTTTTGTTGCTGATTTTGAAATATTTTATTTAAATGTGAGTGTGTGTTCTCCGAGTCCGATTGACCTCGGGTATTACCCACAATGTTAAACAGACCCGGGACCCGAAGTAATAGATTGAGACCCGACCCGGACCCGGCTGATCATTTAAAATATAGACCCGAACCCGTACGGGTCCCGGGTCTTCGGGTCTCGGGTCTTCCGTGTAGACCTCTAGATCCAAGTAAGAACATTAAAATATTAAAGCTGGTCTAATAATTGAATCTGCCATCAGGGAAATTGATGACTTTTTATGAAACATTAAGGTCATAACATTGTGGTCGGTGGCCCTTGGCTTTGTATTGTTAGGAGAATTTGGCCCTTGGTAAAAACTAATGGAGGAAGCCTGCTTTATTTCTTATTAATATTTGGAAAATCACTACAGTAGTGGTCTACACAAAGCTTCCATTTGAAACATGTTATAATTTTTGTACATTTATTCAAAATCAAAACCTGGTATTTAGGCCTTTTGCTATGATGTTTTAAGTCAAGATCGTTCAGATGTACAACTTGGCTGAAGTCCAATGGTAATTTCAAAAATCTATTTGTCATGCTTATGATATTATTATATAGTTTTATATAATTTTGGTTTGTTGTAAACGTCAGAGATGTACCTATGACACTTTTCAATGAACAATTTTCATGAATCATGTTAAAGCCAGAATTATAGCCACGTTAATAATGTTTGTAAGAAACCAAACCGCTTAAAACTGTCTGAAGTAAGATGGCTGCCAAGTGATGACGTTAGAGACTCCGCCGTAACACATCTAGTCTTTATTATACGTATATATATTTCTATCCTTAACAGCGCCATATAAGTTCTTTGACACCGCAGAGAAATAAGGACGCATTCAATCTAAGCATCCTTTGAATTGGGACCTGAGGCTTACTAAACTCAGGTCGCACAGCTGTGATGCAATCGGTCTTAAAAAACGTCCTTAGAAGGTTGCACAAAGCACACTTATTGTTCTTCATAAGTTTTCTTCTTCTTCTTATTATTATTATTATTCTGCACAAATTTTTGGCCAGCTCCTGCAACTAGGCCGTTTGACACAGAGACCCCGTTCAAACTTTAAAATGTTCGGGCAGTGCCGGTTTAAGTTGCTTGAAGACATGATGTTGTTCTTCCTCCATATTGGATTGAACAGAAAACCAAAAAAATTCACAGGTCACAAATTTTGTCCAAGTTCCAATGCACCTTTACCACTAGATGGTAGCCTTTACGTCCAAATGTTACAGTTATATAATGCATATAATGGTTTTACTGTGACCTTTGTACTTTGTACCCTTCACTGTTTATAAAAAAAAGGTTGCAGCCTTTGAATAAGGACACAGCTTAGGATTCATGCGAGTCCGCCATTTCAGAAGCTTTGTTTTACGACAGGTACGCCGCCTTACCCATAGTCACGTGACATTGGTGTTATCTCTCTGTTTGTATGTTTAGTTTAGTGTCTAACGTTGTTCTTCTGACGGTCTGTGAGTTTATGGGTGTGACGGCTGTTAGTCAGACAAACGGTCAGAGATCAAGAATTAAACTTTTATATAACTTTACTGATCTGATCTTTATTAACTCCAAGCCTACAGCAACATGAAGACGATCTCTTTGCTCTTTTTCATCTCTATATTTATCAACAGTAAGTTGATTTATGAACATTTCTGCAACACTTTCACTTTCACTTAATACAATATATATGTATATATATATACATTCTAAGTTCTACATATACCTGCATATATCTATATTTATATATGATGTATATAATGTATTATATATAATGTCCTGCTGTAATGCGGACTCTTTGCTTTTTAGAGAGTTTTCGACATTTCACTATTTTAAACAGAAGTGATCTTTATACTGACAGTTTAATATATGTCTAAGTAATTGTCTCTGTGCAGGTGTGTTTGGTGATAAAGTGAAGTCAGTGTCGGTGATGGAGGGAGATTCTCTTACTCTACACACTGATTTTACTGACACACAGACAGATGATGTGACAGTATTATGGACATTTGGACCTCAAAAATCTAACATAGCTAAAATCAATAGAGAACCTAAAAGCAATAAGATCTCAATATATGCTGATGTTCTTGATGGAAGATTCAGAGACAGACTGCAGGTGAATAATCAGACTGGAGATCTCACCATTACAAATATCACAACTCAACACACTGGATTATATGAAGTAGAGATCACTGTCAGAAGTAAGATTATACAAAAGAGTTTCAATGTTAATGGTGAGTATCGCAGATATTTTAATAATTTAAGTACTCTTCACCAGATGAACAATATTATATGTACCTGTTAATTGATGTCTGATAGCAAACACTCAAATGTAATCAGTGTCTGTAAAATCATAATCTTACAAAGTATTCGTAAATATGATTTTCAGGTGCATAGTATGAGTTAAGACCTGGATATAATACATCAGTGTTCGCTCAAGTATAAAACTCTTATGTCATATACTCACCCTCATGTAGTATTTTTCCATACATGAAAGTAAAGGGTCAGTCATCAATGTTTTACTAATCTTGACTTTCTATGTAGATAGATAGAGCTTTATTGTCATTGTTAGAAAAGACAAAATTATAAATGTCACCTCCCCCTGCATTTGAAACCATAAAAAATAAACAACAAAACAAATAAACACACTTAGGGGCCAATCACACCAAATGCGTTTTAAACGCTTGGAAGCGCAAGGTGTGAAACTTTCCCATTCTTGCAAAATGAAACAAAAATGAAAGAGACTGAGAGCAGCCGCTTTAGTTTTATGGAAGTCTAAAGTGCACACAGAACACTGTGGGTTAAAAGTTAGGACTGATATAAAAGGGTTGTACTCGTACATTACACATAAGGGGCCAAATGTACTAACTCCTTGCGCAAAACCACCATTTTAGCGTTAAATAAGAGTTTAATGGCATCAATGGCGGTGAAAGAGTTAACGATCGAACTCTCTGCAATTCAGTACTACATAGTTTACAGTCTTTTAGCCATGTTTCAGCAATACATTTCTAACATTTTATATTGTGTTTAGAAACAATTTTCAAGATTGAATTAAGACTTACAATAGCAGCCTTTGCTTGGTTATTGGGAACAGCTTAGATATTAAAGTGCCCATATTATGAAAAACTGACTTTTTCTGGGTTTTGGGGTGTTCTTTTGTGTCTCTGGTGCTTCCACACGCATACAAACTTGGAAAAATAATCTATCCATGCTGTTTTGAGTGAGATACAGGTTTCTGAATGTCCTCTGCCTTGAGTCTCAGATTGCACGGTTTCAAAATCAGCTCCATTGTGACGTACAGTAACTAGCCTTGTCGTCACATTCTATTCAAATTTTTCCACCCAACACCCCACTACCCAGGTCTCCACCCACCAGGTAGCTACAGAGTAGTCACTTCGCTGATATTCTCAATACTGTTATCATGGCTCACGGAAATAGCAGCGCTATTTGGATATTATTTATTATACTCCCGCCTACTTTTAAAAACAAAGTTTTAACGTGTGTTTATCGGAACCTAAAGTGCTTGTGTGTGTGTTTTAGCAGTCATTTGCCATTGAGAACGACGATGTGGCTAACTGCTATGCTTGCTAGTTTGCAGTGTGGTTTCTACTGCAAAGCCAGTGACCACTACCGTACTTTTCGAAATTTTTAAGAAATATTTTACTGCTTTATTTTACAATTCTACATGAACTAAGTAATAGTGTTTTGCCAAACTAAAAGGGTTTTTGCCAAACTAACCAAGACCGGGCCTTACCGACCGGTGTAGCAGCCAATCCTGTTCCCCTCGGAATGTCTGTTTCCCCTCCAGTCGATAAAGCTTTTCTGCTGACAGCCCAGGCACAGGTACCTAATAATATCTGAGTGTTTTTATTTATGTAATTTTTTAGATGGTATAGCATATTTACAGAGTTTGTACAGCCTAATACAGCTTACAACAATTAAAACTATAAAATAAATGTACTCGAAGTGGAAACTTGTTGAAAGTGCAATTAGCAGAGTATGTGCGCAAGGGCCCAAAGCTTGAAGAGCAGAATTGGGACAGTTTGGCACACGTCACTATCTACGTCACTTCTGTCGTGATCTGGGGCTAAATTCACGAAAACATTCTTAAGACAAAAAAATAGGAAAGTAGTTTAGATAAATTACAAGAAGTTCGTAAAAATTTTTCTATGTGCAATTCTCAAAACACTTATACTCAAATATTAACATAAGAATATCTTAAATGTTTAAAAATGAGTAAAATGACAAGATTTGAAATGAATTATTCTACCCTGCTCATGAGGTTATCCGTCCATTCATCTTTTTACCACCTTGTAATCATTAACGCGATATATACTACATAATTGAGTGATGTATTAAGACTATAGAAGATGTAATTTGCTGTTGCAACAGAGACCACTGTATGAAGGCGGTGCAGTGAGTAAATATCATTCCCTAATCTCCCAATCGGTCCATCCTGCGGGTGCTTTACTCTACGTGCCCGGTTCTATCTCCCACACGTCCGCATGACAGAGTTGGACGCGGAGGGTGGTGAAGTTTGCACGGGGCTTTCAGAGCGTTCGACTCACATGGTGGATCGATTGCTGGTTTGACTCCCGCTCAGAGCGTTTTCCAGCTGTTAGTAATTTCACAATAAATGTACTATAAAGTAAAATGTTAGCTAATATTATCACTAATACTTATGTGTTTTGTGACACAATAACTAAAGTAAGCCATTAAAGCAGACATATCATGCTTTTAAATCTGTCCTTTTTACATATAAATCATCTATTTGTGGTCTATATAAAGCGAAACTGCAATGCTTGGGTCTGAATTCCTCATTATTATAGCCCCACAGGCCCCCTTTCTACCCCTTTTCTGATGTGCATCTGAGAGCAACTCGTTTTGGTACTGTCTTTTTAAATGCACGTCATACCCTGCCCCCTCTCCAGGTTGCAGAGGTGACACTCGGTTAAACTCCACCCCGTTCGGCCATTTTTGTAGTTTTAGCAGAGATACGATTATCTAGCGGCACAGAAACGTTTTATTTACTCGTTATTCACAAAATGTCAACAACGGAAGACTTGTCCATCCTGCCTTATATGTTCGCGCCATAGTCGGAAATGGAGCGAGATGAAAATGAAGACGACGAACCTGCAGAACAACGTCTTCATATGGAGGTATCACAATGGTGTGTTAATGCCGGCTGTCTTATTTCCGAATATTAACAATTATAGTTGACTATTATTCTTAGTTAATTGTAAATTGTTGTAATATGCTATAACTTAATCCCGGGTTGATGACCACATGCGACATCCACAGGCTGCAGCCTTCGGATTGAGAAACAGCACTGCTAAACCATGACAACCGTGTACTTTACTGTTTTTAAAGTTATTTACAGCTTACCGAAGTGCTCTGCTCGTCGTCTCCAAAGATAGAAGTAATTGACCCCTCAATCAGACGAAGTCTATCGGCAAATCCTACTTTATACTGGTGGAGGTTGGTGAAATAGTTATCATTGAAGTGCTTCGCGCACTAAAAAATGACATTTCTGTGAAAAATAAAACCCAACCAGGCACAGGTTCAACAACCGAACATTTTGATTTACTCTCTCGTAACTTCTGCATCCTTGAGCTTGGACTACAATATCGCAGTGAGAAATTGAAAATGGCGGATTGCTCGTAGTGTTGGGCTGGGAGTCGATGTCCTTATTTGGCAGTTCCGCTGCAAATACTGTGACGTAATTGTTCAAAAAACGTAATAGATAATAGAAAAATCAGAACAGGTTGGAAAATATCACCAAAACAGAATATAAAGATATCAACAAAGCACCTGAAGAGACTAATTTCAACTTTTATGTACTTTTAAACACTACAAATATACAACAAAATGCATTTAAGAGCTAAGAAAGTGGATTTAGCATGATATGTCTCCTTTAAACTCTATTATTTTAGGAGTATGAAATTCCTCATTAAACTAATCTTTGTGAAGTAAACATTTTAAATGTTTTCCCTCTGAGTTTTGCCAGCGTCCGACCATAGCAACCGTTTTGCTCCCACCTTGGTTAGCTGTTCGAAATGTCAGGACACCACAAGGATTCTGGGTAATAGCCCATAGCAAAGTACGGTCTGATGCGCACTTGCAAAGTGGTGCATTAAGTGAACTTATGATCACCCCCTGGAGAGCACCATTAGAGAATCGTGACACCCTACGGTCTTGCACCCGTTAGCGAGAGCGCGCATTGAGGGGCACAAGGGCAGAAGTGCGTATATTGGGACAGGGCCATACATATTACTGTAAACATTTCCTGGAATAGGGTTCGTAATGCTACTTCTTTTGTGGCAGAAAGGGAGTTTCTGCACGAGAGTGCCCCCTGGCTTTTGGATGTGGCGCCATTTCACCGTAATTCATTCAAATTAATTAATTGAGAAAACGCGCATTTGCACGATAAATCGTTACAGCCCTAATTTATATAGTGCTTTTCTGCAGCACTCAAAGAGCTTTACATATGAAAGGGGGATTCTCCTCAACCACCACCTGGATGATGCGACGGCAGCCATATTGCGCCAGAACGCCCACCACACACCAGCTTATTGGTGGAGAGGAGACATATAGCCAAATAGTATGAGGGGATGATTAGTACGCCAATGTGCAAGTTTGCCCAGGATGCCAGGCACACTGCTACTCTTTTTCGAAAAACATCCTTGGATTTTTAATAACCACAGAGAGTCAGGACCTCGATTTAACGTCTCATCCAAAGGATGGATGCTACACAGGGCCTACCTCCAGCTAGCTTTTAGCAATTAGCATGCTGTCCACAAGCAGTATACATCCCCCGCCGGGTCTAAATGTCTATTGCGAAAATAATGCGTTTGAAAATGTTTTATAAATGGGAATATGTTAGCGTTGTCCAGGGCAAAACGAGTGTTTTGTTGAGACTGCTACATCACATCACAAATTTACTCTCCAATCATAAGGTGTAATTAGTTTCTTCTCCTGGAGTGTACTTATTAGTGATACTTTTTTGCTTGATTTGTCTGTTGGCAATACATAAACCGTTAATAATTATATATAATAATATACAGTATATGGTCTGTACTGCTCATGCGATACCATTGCGCAGACGCACATGACGTTAGAAGTGGGGCGTGGCCAAAGGAGCAGCATCTCATAAATATGTAATGACCTGCTCAAAACGGCACAATCTGAAAGGCACTGAAACAGAGGCTACTAGGGATGGGTAGGAATCTTTTCTTACAAGCTATTTCGAGCAAACAACTTTTGAAACATGCTTTATGGAACTCATACACTTATTTAACTTGTGGAAAAGCAGTCATTATATGGGCACTTTAACAAATACAGCTTCTGTCACTACAGAACTTGGGTGGCAATTTTGTTGGTCTTTCCTCAGATCCTTTGAATATTTCAAGAATTGAGTTTATTAACTGTCTTTGTTTGTGTCTGCAGGTGTGAATAACCCAGAATCAGGTCAACTAAAGTCGGTGTCCGTAAAGGATGCAGATTCTGTTACTCTACACACTGATGTTCATTATTTCAAGACATATGATGCAATACAGTGGAGATTTCAAGGGATTCGTATAGCTCATTTCAATAAATCAGCCAGTGAAATATCAGAAGATGATGACATTCATGATAAAAGATTCCGAGACAAACTGCAGCTGGATGTTCAGACTGGATCGCTTAAAATCAAGATCATCAGAACGGATCTCTCTGGACTTTATGAAGTAGATCTCACCAGCACCAGCAGCAGTTATACCATACATCAGTCATTCACAGTTACTGTCAGTGGTGAGTAAATCAAATCTTACAATATAATACAGATCTTATTCAGATTATCACTCTATTAACAATTCTGATGTAGACTTAATAAGTAATGTGCTGTATAATATGCTGAATAAAACTGTCAATTCTAAGAAAAAAATTGTGGATCTGAAATGTCATACTGTGACAGTATGTACTACTGAATTTGAATTTTCGTGTGAGCCATATGTTTTTTTCCCATAATTACAAAAACCATGATTACATTTTTCAAAGGTGTTGTTAAACAAATACAATTAACATTTCTTGCTACATCCCTTAGACCTCAAAGAGCCACTTGGTTCATAGATTTCCAGTGAATTTTTTTTATTGAATTTGGTGCTCTTAAGCTCCTGTAGCATCATGGTGTAAGGCATCTCCACTTTCGGAAGAAGATCAAAACTGCAAGCGTTACCGGGTTTTGGCACCAAAACTATAAAGGGGGATACAGTGGTTCAAGCTGTAGGAATGCCTAAAGAAACGTTAAAAGCAAGATGGTGTAAAACTGTGTATTTCTTGTCAATTACCACCCTTCTGCAACTTATACAAGTGGCGGAAATAAGTGCAGTTATGATTGCAAAATATACGGGAGAGAATATAAATAAATTGTATTGCAATAGGTAGCGTTTAAGTATTAACATTAAATCAAAACTTGGCCTAATGGCCTGAACCCTAGAGCTCAGGTAAATAAGAAAATCATTGAGAATGAGCCGAGTCCAAAAGCAGATTTCATGGAGACCAGCCCAAAGGAGGATGAGAGAATAAAAGAGCCTGAGCATACCCAAACATTCTCTTTTATCCCTTCCTTGACCATCTGACCAAACTCAACATGATGCTTTCAAACTGACCAATCAGAAGACCACATTTAACCCCCACTGGACTGGATAAACAATTCTGCCAATAATCTTTGATCACTACTGTATCAGGGAGAACAGGAATGCAGATGGTAGAGGATGGAAATTGGGGTTTTGACAGAGTTATAAATTCTTACATTTAATATTTCAATGGGATAAAGTGTCCTTCCCATGCATACTAAAAATTCTCACTGGAAGCAGTACACCAGGGTATCAAAGTCGGTCCTAATCAAACACACCTGAAGCAGACAGTTAACTCCGTAACGGTCTTTAGATTCTCAGTAAGCGGAAACATCCTCTTTTGCGCCTTTAAACTGACTTTATATACCAATACATAAGTAAAATTTAAGTACTCTGAAAAAGAGAGTATAAAAATTGTGTGTCTGTACACCTCTCACGGCTGTTTTAAACACAGCTCATTATTTCCATTCAATCCACCCCCTCCCTTCTGGGCTTCTTCCAAAGCCACGCCCCCAAAACAAATGAACGCGCGACACTGACCACTCTGGAAGATGCATATTTACCTGAGACGAGCGGAGAAGATGGAGCGTGGTGCATCTGTTGACATCATGCCAGAATCACATGTAATAATAAACCTAACTTTTCACTTTTTGAATATAAACCAATACAATGGTTTCAGTACTCACTATCAAGCTAGCATATCGATACTGGTAAAGTTTAAAATTTATTTAGTTTAATTCGGTAACGAACGAGCTAGTTATGTTTGCTAAAAAAAACAGGTTGTATTGATACACTTTTTTACATAACCATCATTTACACGGTGATGAAGGTGAATTTCGTGTAAGATTCATAACATATACGGTGTGTGGCATGTAAGAGTTTCCACGATGAAAGCATTGCTGTTGACTCTGATGAGGACTACACTCCGGGGACAAGTACCGCATCATCGGCTCGAGGACAGGTCCGTGGTCGAGGGCGAAACAGAGGAAGTCGTACAAGAGGGCGAGCAACCAGGGTCCAAGGAAGTAGGGTCCGAGGACGGGGTGGTCGAAGTGCAGGGCAAGGAGCACTTAGTCTTGGACAAGAGGACCTGCGTTGAGTTTTGAATCTTCAAGATCAAACAAGGGCATGTGAACAGGTATATGATCTGAAGTGTAATGTGCACATAAGTCCTCTTAGAGAGCATTAAAGCCAATTTATTGCCATACAGGCAATTTGTAGTGTGGCAGTATGGAGCACTAGGACAGGGTCACAGAGTCGTGATTCCAAGTTACTGTGTCTGGAAGATACGCGACCGTTCACTCTAAAAACAAACGGTGCTATATAGCACCAAAAGTGTTTCTTTGCTCGTAATCATAGAAGAACCATTTTTAGTGCCATATAGCACCGGTGAAGCACCTGTGTAGAACCAAATAGGGGCCATATAGCACCACATATGGTTCTACATAGCACTATATGGTTCTACACTGGTGCTTCACCGGTGCTATATGGCACTAAAAATGGTCAGGGAGAACGCCATGTTGACGGGGATCATCAGGTCTCCTGGTTCTGCTTCTAGCCATCCCCTTATTAGCTGACAACCGTCGAAGGAGGATGGCACGCTGTAGGTCTGCAATGTAGCTGTAGTCCTTCTTCAGCTTCAATGAATACAATCTCCAATTCCTGGACTTCTTGTTGTACAGCTATTCTTACAATATAGAAAGGTGTATCAGCTTAGTGAAAAGTTTACAATACCATACATCATTCTTTTATACAGCATTTGCACAGAACATGCAATTTTGATAATAAATCAGCAACGATTACATTTGTGCTGTGAACAAAAATAATATCTATATGTTTTACACTAGTAAATCTTTTTTGAGTCATCACTTAGACATATATAGAATGAAATGCATTGGAGTACTACCAATAACACTATCAACATAACAACATCACCACATATTTTAAATATCTTGTTTACAGATAAACAGAGTAACATACACTCAAAGAAAACCCGCATGTGGGCAGATCCTGTAGCATCGGGGGTGGTAGCAACGGTTGCGAAACTATCAATTGTTTCGTCCCGAATGGAAATAATTAGCCGTGTTTCAAACAGTTGTGGGAGGTGTACAGACACTCGACTTTTATACTCTATTTTTCAGAGTACTTACATTTTAATTATGTATTAGTATATAAAGACAGTTTAAACTAAGATTTTTAGACAAAATCTGCCTACCCTGCCTTTAATGGGACACTACAAAATTTCAGGCAGGTGTGTTGTGCCAGGTTTAAGCTGAACTGTGCAGGATTTTCTTAATATATCTTATTAAATGTAAAAAAGTGATTTAGTCAAGAGCAGTGAGAGATTTTCTTTCAAGAAAATCTTTAAGAACTTAAAGGTAACTTTAGGAACAAAGTCCATATCTGGGCTATACATTAACTTTTTTGCACATAGCACTGGTGCTACAGAGGTCCAAACTGTTGTAGCACAAACATAAAACTATATTATTACCATTAGGTTATTAGTCTGTAAACAAACACAAGTAAAGAAGTTCATCATAAACATTAAGTTCCCATAAAGAGCACAAAAAAACGAAATAATTGAAGAGTGCAGAAACAACATCTCTTACACCTCAACACTACACATAAAAGTAGAATAAAGTAGAATAGATCTGTGCGTAGACATCACTAAATAAAAGCTCTTAATTAAACCCTAAATTTGCAAACTAGCAAACAAACCTATATACCATGAAACATTTTTTTGTTTCTCCCTAAAGGGGTCGCACACCGGATGAGAAGTGCGCACCATGTATCTAAAAATCAAACACATAATGTTCTATGAATGTACCAATTTATAAGAAAAGTATATGAGTATATCATGATATGTGATGAATCTGGCCTTCATGACTTTGATAACTGTTAGTAAGAAAATCTCTTTTTGCAAATCTGAATAAATAAGAAATGTCATTTTAAATGATTGCAAGGCTCTTTTTGTTTAGGCTCTATAAAGTCCAACTTGGGTTAAAAACTTTGAGAAGTACCTGCTGATGATTTATAATATTTTTAACTACTGATAGATACTCAAATCAGACCTGCAAACTTGTCGCTTTTCGGCGACAATCGCCGTTTTCTTGATCAATTGGGTCATTCACGTGAATCGCATAGAACCGGAGAGTTTTTTTTTTTTAGGTGTGGGGGGGGTCGGAAGGCTGCCCTTTATCTGAATGCAATGCGGGCTAGAATTGCCAAACATTATTGGATAATTCTTATACTTGACATTTCTCTGGGCCAATCGGAATCTTAGCATGCTTTCCTCTGGGCCAATCGGAATCTTAGCACTTCCTTCAGAATCTTGAAGACAGCGCGGTCCTTTGGATGAGAGACACACCTCTACCACGCGAGTCTGATGGACACTTTTAACGTGAAGGAACCATCTTATTTGAGGTAAGTCAACTTTTTTGGACCAAAAACGACAACTATTTGTTTGCTTGATTTAATTAGCGTTAGCTACCGCTTATATTGTATTTTTAGGAACGAGTTACGCCGAGTAATGCACAAACGTAGACCTTGCATAAAGTTTGCCTATGCTTCGAGCAAAATGACTAATGTTAGCTAACTTAGCAGGACGAATGTTAGCTAGGCTTATCGTTACCCGGGTGTTCTGCCCGGAGTTCCGAGATATACGGCTACTAATCGAATTCTGAGCTAACGTTACCCTGAGTAACTTATTCATTATGGTGGCTGTGGTGCGCGCTTGCGCAGGCAGTCGTTCGTGGTGTGGGTAAATGTGACTGTTTACACAACAGCTGATGCGAGAGTAATGTTAAAGGAAAACCCACCCTTTTTCAACATTTTCCTATGTTTTTACCTCAACTTAGACTAATTAATACATACCTATTTTTTTCAATGCATGCACTTAATCTTTCTACATCGCGTTGTGAATGTTTAAGGATTTAGCCTAGCCCCATACATTCCTGGTGGCTGTATACCTGGTAAACAGTAATTTTTAACAACATAGGGCTGTTTAGATAAAACAATCTGGCGAGCGTGTTGTCCTAGGATAATACACCAACAACCAATTTCTGTATAATAAAGGGCTACATTTTGCATCAAAGTCTGTCAATGAAATCTTTACATTGTATTGTTAGTTGAATTTACATTATGAACACTAGCACTTTGAGATTGTTTATTCAATGTAAGGAGCCCTACATATAAAATGCATTATTATTATAATAATTATTGAACAGAAATGTATTTTGATATTCACTGCATATCAGCCATACAGTATGGAGACACGTTGTTTTATCATATTAGTCCTATGTATGATAGTTTGCAAGGTTATATTTTAATGATTTTAATTTACTTTCAGGCAATGGTTCTGGGCACTTTGGTGGAGCACTCAGTGCCATTCACAATGGCCCGTCATCGTCAACCTTGCACAGACGCCGGCTGAGGACAAAGTGGCTCTGTCGCACGAAGCTTTCACGAACATCAGCAAAATATATTTTTTTCATTTCTGTCTGTCTCTTGTTGTTTTTTATTTCAGTGTCATGCTTCACAACACTTCCAGGCGTTTCCGTGAGTTGTAAATAAAAACATTTGTAAAATATTAAATGTGTCAATCTCTTTAAGCTTCAAGGATGTTTTAACAATGTTTTTTGATTAAAGTATGCTGATTTTTGTTAAGTCACGCTCAGAATCATATTAAAATCACAAAAATATAGAGCTGGGGTAACCCTAACCCCCCACACCCCCCGTGCGTGCGACACTGTCACCTTTTTTACTCTGAGGAGTTTGCAGGTCTGTCAAATGTGTCTTGCCAGTAGGACTACACAATGTATCGTTTAAGCATCGATATCACGATGTACGAATCCATATAGTCACATCGCAGGAAGAATAGGTAGCTATCGTAGTTGGTCTGTGATTAATGTATTTTTTTGTTAACATTTCATGGTGACACAGACTTCAGAGCGTCCAAAGCGTCAACAAGCTTTCCTGTACTTTTTGACAAGCGTCCTTGAACGGGTGGCCTGAGCTTCTTTGGAAGCTCAAGTCGGCGGCGGTGTGAATGTACAGTTAGCGCTGATTGACTCTGATTACGGCTGTTCTCCGATCTACTCAGGTTTTACACACAATGTAAATCAAACCCCGGGACCCAAAGAACTGGGAACAACCCGAACCTGACTGCCAATTTAAAATATAAACCCGGAACTCATGTCATTACCAAATGTCATTACAAAAGAGTGTCATTATCACAGAAGAATGTGTGTGAATAGTAGATAAATTACAGTATGTCTGTTACAAGTCCTGTCTGTGTTTGCCCTGTGTATTTCAGTCTGCTGGTTTCCCTCCTGTTAATTACTTGCTTGCTCCACCCCCTTGTTTGTTACCATGAACACTTATTGACTCACCCCACCACCTCTTGTTTGTTGTCTTAGTTACTCATTGTTTCTGTTCTGTGATTGGTTCTTGTTTTGCATATATACCTTGTTTGTTCTTTTCCTGGTTGTCAGTCGTTGTTTAATGTTACCCTGAGTTTAGCCTGTGTTTCTTTGTGTTATCTGCCTTGTTTTAATGAATGGATTGCCTGTGTATGACCTTCTGCTAGTGATGGGAGAAACGAAGCTTTTCGAAGCTTCGAATCAATTGAACCAATTGCTTCGAAAATGTATTCAGTTTTTCGAAGCAGTTCGAAACCCACACACGCTGGCGACCCCTGCTGGTCAAAATAGTGTTTAAGCAGATCTGTCCAAACCTTTTACACTTTTTTTACAAAATAATAGCAAGACTTTTATTAAAATATGTTAAAAAAAAATATTTAACTTAATTAAGACATATAGTTAAAAGTCTATTATGTGTTTTTAGTTTTATTTAAGGCAAACAAATTAATAAAACTAACTACTCTTTTTATTATGCACATTTTTGTCATTAAATCTGTCTATAAACAAAAAGTAGACAACATGGCAGTGTTATTAGTCAGAAGGATGAATGTTTTATAAACTTTCATAATAAAACTGACCCGAGTTCACCTAAACTCATTAGACACTGGTCATGTGATCAACTCCCCCTATTGGTGAACCATCGTATTTTCGAAACGTTTCGAAACAGTTATGACGTATTGAAGCCTCGTTTGCTAAAATCACGTGACTTGGGCCAGTTTGAAACAAGCTCCGAACCACTGATTCGAAACAAAAGATTCGTAAATGTTTCGAAGCCTCATGAAGCAGTGCTTCGAAAACGACCATCACTACCTTCTGCCTGTTTTATGGATTACGATTATGGAATACCCTTCAATAAACCCAAGCTGCATTTGGATCCGCTCCTTGTCTTTCCTGCCTCTCCTGTAACAGAGTCTGTCCAATTGTGTCAGTATATTTTACAATGTTCTGTGTTTAGTATGCTGGCCAGTATTCTTGTGATGTTGCTGAAGATATTAAGTTGTAGAGCTGTAAGAGAGGTGCATTAGATATCAATGATATCAGTTAGATGATTATATTAAAAATGACTGACAAGTGTTTAATCTCTGTGTTTAATACAGGTGAAGTGAAGTCAGTGTCAGCGATGAAAGGTGATCCTGTAACAATAAACACTGATGTTCCTGACATTAAAACCTATGATCGGATACTGTTTTTTGGGAATGATGACAAACTGATTGCTGATGTAAATAAACAGAACAAAAAATTCACTCTTTATGGGAGAATCAGAGACAGACTGAAGCTGAATGATCAGACCGGAGATCTCACTATCACAAACATCACAACTGAAGATGCTGGACTTTATGAAGTAAAGATGAGTAGCAGAAGACGAACCATTCAGAGGAGATTCAGTGTTAATGTCAGTGGTGAGTAACTTTTGTCTTTTAGTATAATCAAGAACATTAGATCACATTAAACACTTTTGCACTGATATTACCTGTTGAACAAACACATGGGGCTCTATCTTGCACCCAGCGCAATTGACTTTGTCCGTGACGCATGTATCATTCGTATTTTGCCCCGGCGCACAGCGGGTTTTTTCCGTCACAGAAGCACGTCGGCAAACTAGGGAATGAACTTGCGCTCCCTGGGTGGTTCAGCGCAAAAAAAGAGGCGTGTTCCGGCGCAAACCATCCCTGATGCTATTTTGCAGTTTCAAAAAACAATTGCGCCACTGACCAGAAAAAAAAAGTTTAAAGTCAGTGGCGCGTTGCGCGTTGTTCATTATGCTATTTTAAGGGCGCATGCTTGACCATAATGTATAGGGTGCACAACGCGCACACACTTTGCTTATCTAATCTACACAGATGCAACAGTTATTTTTGCAAATCATAAATTGTTACACTTAAAAATATTAATACACGAGATAAGGGGAATCATAGTGGTGAGCATTGTGGTGATAGTTTTTATTTATTCTCATGCAAATAACAATTAAAATATTTTCATAACTTTGTTGTGTGGCTGTATTACGTTTATTTTATGTAAATAATAATTAAAATGTTTTCACAAGAAACCTTAATGTATATGAACTTGATTTGTAAGAGTACTTTGGGGTTGGACCTTGCTTGCATTTCTTGGGTCCGATTTCAAAGCCCCCAAACCCTTTCAGCGGTGAGGGTGGACGCAGCGATGTCCTCTGCTGGCATCAAGTCCTGAGGCAGATCCACCTCCCGTTACACGGCGTGCCCGATTTATGCTGGCAAGCGTGGGATTCCCCCGTACAAGGACGTCGGTCTCCTCGGCTGTGAACTGCTCCTGGCGTGCGCCTGGTAAATCCGTCATAATAATAGCAACCCGCCATGGAACTTGCGCCCTTGCGTTTAAAGGGAATGTTGGCTAGCGTTCTGATTGGTTTATTTGACGTTACGCCCAAACCACACCTATGAATAATGAACCTACTTCAGACCAACCCCTTATTGATTTGCGCCCGGCGCAAGAGTTATTTCTCACGCCGGGAAAATAGCAACAGCGCCCAACATCCGCCCACAAACTCACTTGCGCGTTGCGCTTCGCACTTGCGTTTCAGATCGTTAAAATAGGGCCCATGGTTTCTATGTGTCCTGGAAAATTCTCCAGGACACTAACTAATTTTTCAGTTCTGAAAAACGCTTGGAATATGATCGCTGTCTTGGCAATTGTATGAGCTAGATGGAGTAAATGGAGAAAACATGTTTATTGGATGTTATCTGTTAAGCAGGAATAATTATGATTACATGCTAGGGATAGCGCAGCGAGGTTCAACGTATGCGTGAAGCATTTAACATGAGAGACCTTCCACAACATTTTTTTTTCTGTTAGCTGCCATTCCTCCACATCATCTAAGAGTAGCCTCGCCATATGAGCACCAGTGTGGCTTTCATAAACTGCTTTCGTCTGCAAAGGACTCTGTTGCGACTGAAGTCCAGGCGTCCCTTGTAATGGCTACACGACTGGGTTTACACATTGATTCCATTATCTTTGCTTTGGTTTCTTTGTACAATGCGGGAAGCGGAGACTCAGTGAAGGTAGCTCTTGTGGGTAGCTTATACTGGGGCTCAATTGTTTTAAGCATGTGGGAAAACCCTGCATTTTCTACCACAGAATCGGAATCAGAAGGGTCGTAGATCCTTAGCTTTGAAGAAGGGTCGTAGATCCTTAGTTTTGAAGAAGGGTCGTAGATCCTTAGCTTTGAAACATGCCACCGATCGTGTGATCCTCTTTGCTCTCTCGGAGTTGTGTGGCAATGTTGACATTAGCGACTCGTCAATTCTTGGCTGGGTTGTGTCGACTTTTTGTGTTGTTGTTGAAGCCAACTCAGGATGCCAACGATCAACATGGTTTGTGAAGTTAGTTGTATTGCCAACGTGCTTGATTTTAGTGTTGCAGGTTTTACACACCGCATAAGTCTTGTCTAGTTTCCCATTAACTTCGTAGAATCCGAAATGTGCCCATATGTCCGCTTTCCAAGCTTTGAGTGCGTCTTTAATTTCCCGTCAATCGCGGTCATTCCTCTTCACCTCAGCCATCTTGATTGTTATTGTTATGCCCCGGAAGTAATTGAAACTTCATTGTCCACTCGAAGCCAGAAAATAAACACTGACATAATTGATTACGGCACTTTGCTGCATCGATGCTGAATCATGTAGACGCAATATATTTAAGCAATATGGCTCGAGTAGGAGTGTGATATTTGTTTATATCGTCACGGCTGTGATTAGGCCAGAGGCAATCACAGCCGTGACGTTATAAACAAAAATCACACGACTCCGAGAGTGATATTGCTTTTATACAACAGTTCAACAGCACACGTTTGAAAAACGAAAACAACAGCAGAGTTATTTTAAAAGCCTCTTTTTTTGGGAACTACTTTCGTCCGCCACGGATTTGAGGGCGGCCAGAATGACAGGTAACACTCGGCTGCTTTGAATCTCATAATAACTCAATGGACGGAATAGCCGTTCCTTAATATTACCGTTTCTTGCTCACAAAGTGTAGTTTTAAGATTAGTTCAGTCGATAATATATATGTATAAAAAAAATCTAATCTGCATCGCTTATTAAAGATAGCACCTGTTTGAATGTTTGCTTAGAAAAATTTTTTAGGTGAGAACCAGAGCCATGAGCCGACGTCAGTGTTCACTCGCCCCGCTCACCACCTCCCTATCTGGGCTATTTATCTGACAGGGATTTCCTCGCACTGATGTTGGCCCTGTCCGTGTTTTATGGTCAAAATGAGATCAAATCAGCAGTATTTGGTGTCATGATGAGAAACTATTACTTGTTTTCTTATTCATATTTAGTGTCTTTTGTGTTGTTATTGTTTTGGCGCGAGGTAAAAGTTAATAAAACTATATTTATATAACGTTACTATTGCTGTCCCATTTAATCTTAACGCGATACGAGCACTCGATTATTATTAGACTTTGTTCTTGTCAGTACTATATAAAACTGTTTTTTATAAGGGTCAGAGAGATGTTTTTGCATGCTGCTTATAAATATATCAGTGGCGATATCTCATAACATGTTTTAATAGTCACGTCATGGTAAAATAAATTATCAATAGTCCACATTAAAAAGCTGTTCCGTGTTTTCGCGTTCTGAGGAGAGAACGTTCCAGAGAAAAGGATTGTTTCATCGTCCACACGATGTGACATTACTCCATTTAAGTTTAACGTTACATCCAAAAGCACTGATCTTTGATGGGATAATCACTTCCGATTGGGATTCACAGACTGATTTACGAGCTAGTGAACTAATGAGACACATGGAGAGTGTTTAAAAACAGTGCGTCTGTGTTGTGTGTGCAGTTTTTCCATTCAGAGATGAGCCGGTTTAAAGAACCTCCATTCACTAATACTAAAATGACCAGTAGGTGGCGGAATTATACAAATGGTGAAGTGGTTACTGTTACGTTATCAGGACAATATCGCACGGCTGGGAAGAGCTCTTGGCCAATCAGATTCCAGAACCAGAAAGAACTGTTAAATAAATAATTAAATAAATCACATGACTGGCCAAATGCTGCTTATTTTAAATATAAACTGATGACTTTAAGACATCTGGTGACCGTAACAATCATTTAGTCATTACATCTGATGTTGGAGGATTCTCATGATTGACTTTAAATAGAATGAGATTCATTGACATTTATTCTGTTTTAATCAGATCTGTTGTTGGTTTCTGATATTTGTTTATGATCAGATTAATAGATTGAGTTACAGTAATGATTGTGTGTTTGTATCATTACAGAGCAAGGTCTGTCTTCAGGTGCTATAGCGGGAATATCTCTTATCTTCCTCCTGCTTGCTGCTGCTGGATGTGCTGCTGCTGGTGTGATTTACTATCGCCGTAAGAAGGCTAAACAAAAACATCAACTGGGTAAGAATCATCTACAGCTGAAGGAATATAATGATCTTAATTCTGCTATAATAGAGATTGAATTTAAAGGTGTAAACATGTTTGTTCATATTCAGTTTAGCGCTGCACAGGCCTCAAATCTAGGCCCTGGCCCAATAGGTTAGTAGTATGTTTAAGGTACCACCTGTCAACAATTGATTTATGACCCCCTGTCAATCATACTTTCACAGGCGTCTCACCTCTATCAATCAAAAAATTGTACGTGTTGGACATTTTCTGAGTGCCATTTTTATGTTTTTTTTGCCAGCAGTCTGGATGCCTGTTATTTAAAATAATGCGTCGATCAAAGCGCTGTATAACTTTTTGTGTCTGTTAGTTGTCCCGCGATTGTTTGTCATTTTTATTAATGTGTCAATCAAAAGGTTCCGATTTTTGGTTTGAGTTCAAAGTTGTACAGAGATTTTTTTTCTGGTTGTCATTTTTATGGCCGGTGTCTCTCTCCCCCACAGCCGTATTCCTTCCAGCTGCACTGTTGATTATAACACTCAATGCTGCAATCCGGGAAAATCTATTGCAGATGACACTTTCATTAATTTCACATCACTTCATTGGTGACAGCCATAATAGATGTAGCAAAATTTACTGGGGCATTTTACCCCCTTATCTTAGATAACAGATATCTTAGATATCAATTTGGCTCAAAAATCTCACTTTTACTGGGCATGGGACCTGTAGTGTGAACAATGTGGTTGACAGTCTAGGTCATTTATATGTAAAATACATTTGACATATTTCACATCAAAACAAATAAAACTGGTTACCTGAGATCGTCGATTCGGCGGATCCATCTCGGCTTGTCTTGATTGAACTTAAGTGAACTTATTCCATGTAGGGTTCAATATCAGCCAATAAGATTCCATGTACGATGTCATGATTTCATTGGTCATTTGTTAAAGCCTATTTCTGATTGGTTGCCATTTTGACAGCGTTTATGCCAAGAGCAAAGAGAAAGAAATTGAAGAGAAGAGTACTTAGGCATGCGCGAATGCGTGGGACACAGTCTTAGCACATAAGCGCTTACTTTGAGCGAAGAGGAGAGATTCTCGATTACACCGAGAGATTCACGCTCGCTCATCATATTAATGTTTTGCACTACAATTATGCACTCTTGACATTTGACAGGAGCAGAGCAGAATAAAAGCAGAATACCCAGGGCTCTGTTTACACCTATGACCATTTTAAACCAATTGGGGAACATAATCCGGCTTGGGGAACTCATATTAATGTTAAAAGACCTCATCAAGTGAACTTTTTTATGCCATGGCCCCATTAAGTAGTTTTTAATATCTGTAATTTTACTTTTACTGTTTTGTTTAAAGTATTGTATTTCGCTACAATTTAAAATCATACCTGTTACTTGGTGAAAAAAAATAATGCAAGGTGATAAAGGCGCCCAACGGATACTGATTGATTGATAGGCGGGGGAACGTGCTAAAAGAACCATGGAGACGGACAAGACAGGCACCAGAGATGCAGACCCTGAATTCAATTCTTATGAAAGAAACCCCTGGCCATATTTAAGTGACCACTTTTGCATCTTATAAAAAAAACAGCAAACATGTTCATGTAAGTTAATGATACTCAGGGATTAAATTGGGTGGAGGCTGAGCCCAGGCACATAGGCTGAAGGTCTCGCTCTGCTCTGTGCCAGTGTGCCCGCTGGTATGTGTGCACTGACGCGAAGTGAGTGTTTCATTCCTGTGAAAGGTAGGATTCACGCTCGTGAACAGAACTTTGACAACACATGTGAACTCTGTGTATCCTTCATTTCAGATATTTGGTCGGTTTTTTAGTTAACAACTACATAACTGATATCTTATATAAACACTTAAACACAATGACTGAATAGTATAGTGAATTCATTAGTTGTATTCTGTGTTAAGAGATTCCTAAAATTCATCATCTTGATGTTATAGTTGTGTTTATATTTATATACTTATAGAGAATCTGAAAGATTGAGATAATAAACAGAAATTCATTTAATTGATTTAATTGATTTAATTTCAGTGTTTCTGTTTGCTGCTGTTACAGATGAAATACAACCATTGCAAGCGTATGGGGGAGAATCAAAACCATCGCAAGTGGATGGAGGAAAATCAAAGCCATCGCAAATAGATGAGGGAGAACCAAAACCATGGCAAGTGGATGCGGGAGAACCAAAACAATCGCAAACGTATGGGGGAGAACCAAAACCATTGCAAGCGTATGGGGGAGAACCAAAACCATCGCAAGCGTATGGGGGAGAACCAAAACCATCGCAAGCGGATGGGGGAGAACCAAAACCATCGCAAGCGTATGGGGAGAACCAAAACCATCGCAAGCATATGGGGGAGAACCAAAACCATCGCAAACGTATGGGGGAGAACCAAAACTATTGCAAGCATATGGGGGAGAACCAAAACCATCGCAAGCGTATGGGGGAGAACCAAAACCATCGCAAGCGGATGGGGGAGAACCAAAACCATCGCAAGCGTATGGGGGAGAACCAAAACCATCGCAAGCATATGGGGGAGAACCAAAACCATCGCAAGTGGCTGCGGGAGAACCAAAACCACCGCAAGCGGCTGCGGGAGAACCAAAACCACTGCAAGCAGCTGCGGGAGAACCAAAACCATCGCAACCAACTGCGGGAGAACCAAAACCACCGCAAGCAGCTGCGGGAGAACCAAAACCACCGCAAGCGGCTGCGGGAGAACCAAAACCACCGCAAGCAGCTGCGGGAGAACCAAAACCACCGCAAGCGGCTGCGGGAGAACCAAAACCACCGCAAGCAACTGCGGGAGAACCAAAACCACCGCAAGCAACTGCGGGAGAACCAAAACCATTGCAAGCGGCTGCGGGAGAACCAAAACCATCGCAAGCGGCTGCGGGAGAACCAAAACCATCGCAAGCGGCTGCGGGAGAACCAAAACCATCGCAAGCGGCTGCGGGAGAACCAAAACTATCGCAAGTGGCTGCGGGAGAACCAAAACCATCGCAAGCGTATAAGGGAGAATCTGTGAATCTGAAGAGTGATACTGACATACAGAGAGATGATGAGTTGAGATTTAATGAAACTCTCATAGCTGAAATCAATCCTGCAAACAATATTTCCAGTACATATGATGGTGAGAAGTAATAATTAATTTACATACACATATTGTAAAAATTAATCTTGTGTGACTGATACGCTGTAAACCAGATGAATTTAGATCATGATTTTAAATGTAAGCCAATGACGCCTACTGCAGGTTGGGCATACCAAGATGGCCGCTGGCTTTACCTCAGGCTGTTACGTTAAGCGTTCTATGCACAATCCAGTTATTTATATAGATCAGTGGTAGTACCACATTTAACACTGAGTTATGACACTCTGTTCCTGAAGGTTAGCACAGTGCTGCTAACCCAAAATGATGATGCTAAATATTTACAGTGTGAAATAATGCAGTGTTGGATAATGGCCAGTTGTTTAACAACCAACAACCAATCATATTGTGCCTCAGTGTTAATGAATGATTCATGCACTTTATAAAGTATCAGAGAGTATATGAGAGAAAAGATGAACTGTGACATCAGTTAGTGCTGTTAACCCCCTTTTTAATCTACAGCTGCTTTACCTGCGGTTCAAAGCAAGTTTAAAATGTTAAAGTAAAGTTAAGTGCAATGTAAAAAAATATATGTATGTGCTACATTTTTCTTGTGTTCCCATTTGACTTCTAGAAAACAAAAACCTGTTCACCTCACAGCAAACTCCTGTAGTTGCATTAAAACACCATATTTAGTGTAGTACACAATGTGACATTGTACTGATTTCATCTGTTTTATATAACATTTATCCAGTGATAAGTGAGAACCACATCATTCGTTTCTTAATATAAACTACAGTTCATCACACTGACTGAATGTTCATAAACTCATTTGAAAGTGGATTCTGATCTCAGACTGATTCATGTTAAACATTCACTGATCTGGAAAAGTCACAGCTTTTGACTGTATATTATGAAAGACAGTCTGAGAGGTTGAGATCATGTGATCATGAGATAAAGTTTATTATGAGAATCTGAGCTGCTGTTTATAATAAGAAAATAAGACATTTGACAGAAAAAAAAGCAAATAATTGTTCTGTTTCTTTATATGTGCAGCTTCTCCAGAGAAAATGGAGAAAGTCTCAGTGAATGAGGGAGAGTCTTACACACTGAAGAATAATCTTACTGACATACAGAGAGATGATCTGATAGAGTGGAGATTTAATGAAACTCTCATAGCTCAAATCAATCCTGCAAACAATCTCTTTAGTGGTGATGATGATCTATTCAGATATAAACTGAAGCTGAATGATCAGACTGGAGATCTCACCATCAATGACATCAGACAGAAACACACCGGAGTTTATAAACTGTTGATCATTAGAGATGGAGAAACCTCATACAAGAGATTCAGGGTGTCTTTGAAAGGTGAGTGATATCTTTTAGTGTTATAATCATCTTTTAGTGTTATTATCATCTGTACTCTGTTGACAGTATACTGTAGATGTAAGAGGGATTTATGACTATTAACTTACACTGGAGATTTTCACACTGTGTTTAACTCTGACTTATATTCTGTTTAAACCTGATTTTAACTGCAAACCAACTTTTATAATTCAAATAATTTAAACAAAAACTGTGATGAACTCTGTTCATCCTTAAAGGAACACGCCCACATTTTGGGAATTTAGCTTATTCACCGTATCCCCCAGAGTTAGATAAGTCCATACATACCTTTCTCATCTCTGTGCGTGCCTAACCCTAACTCTGACGCAGCCCCCACTAGCTTAGCTTAGCACAAATACTGGAAGTGAATGGCTCCAGCTAGCATACTGCTCTTAAGAAGTGACAAAATAACACGAACATTTTCCTATTAAGAACATTATCCAATAAATTTGCGTCATCTGAGGTTTTTTGTAGCCTGGCTCCGCCCTCCTACGTGCTTCCGCTTAATTTTCATTTCGCTTCAGCAGTACGTCTGGGACTGCTCTGTAGAGTTTCGTTTTCTCCTGCAAAAATCTGCAGGTCCAATCAGCGAACAGAGGGGGGTGGCTAAAAATTATGACGTTGAGGTTGTGCGTCAGTTTGAGTTGTAGTTCAGTAATGGCAGCGGAGAAAGACGTGAGAAAAGCTATTTGGTCGTTGTTGCAAAGCTGCCAAATATACAGAAGTTAAAGCCAGAGCAAGAAACAGGTTTGCTAAGTTTTGTTGGTCTGATTATTCGTACTTGTTGTTTCCGTCCGGTTTCGGCGCATGATATACGTCACGACCACACGTTAGCGACTGCGTATGGCAGATCCTGAGTGACTCTGGGCAGATCCAATAGTTTTAAACTTCAACAGAGGACCCTCCTTAACGGAAGTAACGCTTTGCAATGGAGCGTGGCCAGACTCTTTGTACAAACGAAATGAATGTACGAGAGTCTGGTTGGACCAGGCTAGTTTTTTTGGCAAGAGGCTTAAAACTACAGGCAGTAGTAGCAGCTAGTTCCGCATGTTTCCACCACGCCCATATGGGTGGGATCTTACTCACAGAATGTAAAGATAGTGTCAGCCATCTTTAGAAGCTAAGCTAACAGACTATTGCTCCGTGGAAAAGTTTGAATATGGCGGAATGTAGTTTTAAGGTTGAAATGGCAGAAGGGGATTTTGAAGAGCTGTTGAGAGAATCGGGTATTTCTATGCCACCTTTAAGAGCCCCAATACAGCGAAGAGCTGAGGGAGATGGAGGAACAGAAAGCAGAGAAGCCCGGAGAAGAGGCCGCAGCCTCAGACTCCGCTGCGTAGTAGAGCCCGTGGAGGACGCAGCATCCTCGGCTGTGTAGAGGATCCCGGACTGGCGAAAGCTTGGACAAAAAAGTAGTGGCTGTACTCTCGCTGTGTACCTTCTGTACGGAATTTCTGCATCAGATCAGGATATAGACGTTTGTGTGGTGAATAGTCAGGCGGAAGAGAATTGCAACTTTACGTGTGTTTGTTTCACAAGCGCGTTTCGGCTCATGAGCACAGGCACTGAGCCCGCGCGTCTGCGGAGTAAATGTATTGTGCGGCGGAGGCGTTTGTGTGCAGTGTGCGGCATTTTCATCTTTGGGATTATTTACATGTTTGGCCAAAATAACTAAGAAATTGAGTGAAGCTTGTTCTTTTGACACAATTCGTTTGTGTGTTGAACCAACCATCCAAGCTTCGTATTGTATATGGACAGCGGAGTCCTGGATACATATTTTAGAATCCTAAACTGGAATGACAGCCAAAGCCTGCAGGGATAAACGGACATCTGACTTAACAGTGAGTGTTTCAATTTTCTTTCTTATACTAATGTGGCAAAAACCAGGGAGGATCGTGCTTTTTTAGTTGTAGCCCCTAAACTGTGGAATGAGCTTCATCCACAGGTCAAATCAGCCCCAACCCTTGAATCTTTTAAATCTCGTCTTAAAACTAATTTATTTTCTCTAGCTTTTAACACATGATGATAACTGTGTGATCATATATTTGCTTTGAGGCGTTTATGTGTTAGTTTTTATGTGTTTATATTTACATATGTTTATATGTGCTATTATTGTATTATTCCTGTTCAGCACTTTGTAAACATTCAGTTTTTTAAATGTGCTATATAAATAAAATGGATTGGATGTAAAATAGCATACAGCTGAGCTAGCGTGTTCTGGATTAGTGGTGGTGGCTTGTAGCCTGGGTGCCAGCCGATCTTAGCCCCGCCCACAACATTTTGAGGAACGGGAAGATCGGTCTGGAGTTTCACCGTTGAGTTGCTACTATGCTCGACCCAAAGCTGGTCGACCAATCAAATTGTCAGGGCGGGCTTTATATGATGATGGACAGATGATCAGTAACGTAAATCAACCACGTCACCAAAGAGCGCGTGTGTTGAATCTGTTGTTTACAACGAAATGGCTGCCGCGGTAGAAATCAGATGTGTGGACTCTGACATTGAGTCTGTTCTAAAAGATATCGACAGAGCATTGATTTTAAAAGAGGAACAGAGAAACGCGAGCAAGGCATTTGTTGATGTTTTTGCCGTCCTACGGGATTCGACAAAAGTTGTCGCACTTATGAAAGATCAAGTTAAAGAAGCAACTGAAATGGGTATCACGGCGATGCAACTCGGTGTGCACGACGAGATGGATATAACAAGCAAACGTAATGGGTATCGTCGTGGATGAAGTTCAACTAATGTACAAATGGTAAGAGATAGTCTTACTGTATGACTTAATGTGATATAAATGAAATGTTGTAAACATAGTAGGTGTTGATGTACATTCGCAAACTCAGACTTGTAGTATGTGTCGTAGCGAAATAACTAGCAGTTCGGTCAAGCTGCAAATACGTCATTTCAACATACGTCTCACACCCCGTTGCTCTGATTGGTCGTAGGTCTATCCAATTGAGTGCAGAGGCATTTTTCGGTTGAGACACGCCTCATAATTATAGCTCAATGGAGCGGTATCAGACTCAAATTCTGACTAGAATTGAGTATGACAACGTCAGGCTAGGTGGCTTGCAGAGCTGTGCATTGTGGGAGTTGTAGTTTTCCATACAAATGCTCCCTTAAGTCATGTTCTGTCTTTTCTCTGTCAAAAAGGCACACAATTCTAAATTTATATTACATTTTGACTACAAATATGACCCACTTTCAATAAATATTAATGTTTCTACAAATGAAATGTTCCTTTAATGTTAAAATACCTCATAAAGTGAAATTTTCATGCCATGGCCCCTTTAAGTAGTTTTTAAAATTGTTAATTTTACTTTTACTTAAGTATGTTTTGTGTAAAGTATTGAATTTCGTACAATTTAAATCATACCTGTTACTGGGTGAAAAAAATAATGCAAGGTGATAAAGACGCCCAACAGATACTGATTGATTGATAGGCAGGGGAACGTGCTAAAAGAACCATGGAGACGGACGAGACAGGCACCAGTGATGCAGACACTGAATTCAATTCTTATGAAAGAAACCCCTGGCCATATTTAAGCGACCACTTTTGCATCTTATAAAAAAACCCCAGCAAACATGTTCATGTAAGTTAATAATACTTGGGGTTTAAATTTGGGCAGTGGCTGAGCCCAGGTACATAGGCTGAAGGTCTCGCTCTGCTCTGTGCCAGTGTGCCCGCTGGTGTGTGTGCACTGACGCGAAGTGAGTGTTTCATTCCTATGAAAGGTAGGCATCAAGCTCGTGAACAGAAACTTTGACCACTTCAGATATTTGGTCGGTTTTATAGTTAACAACTACATCACTGATATCTTATATAAACAGTTAAACACTGATATACAAAATATTATAGTGAATTACTACCCTCAGTATTGAACAACAAATATTTTATTGAAATCATTTTTCCATTAGTTGTATTCTCTGTTAGGAGATTCCTAAAATTCATCATCTAGATGTTATAGTTGTGTTTATATTTATATACTGATAGAGAATCTGAAAGATTGAGTTAAAGGTCACATATGGTAAAAACTGAAATTTTGTGGCTTTTTTCATGATAACTGAGGTCTAGGGGCTATGTAAGTACCATATAAGTTTTAAAACAGTCATTTAAGAGTCAAATTCACACAGCCTGCTTGAAGTAGCTGTGAGTTAAAACGGTTCGTTTGTACTTCCGTGAATTTGCTACGTCACCGTGAGACAGTCGCCGCCTTCAGCTCCACCCCGAGCACTGTTCACCGTCCACTGCCCCACCCCCTTGTTGCTAAACAAACTGCAACAAGTTATATCACACCACGTGAGAAAATGCTGTTCAATTGATGGATGTCAGGAAACTAAATCATTGCAAAGGCTTCTGAAAACATTAATATATGAGAACAATGGCTAATATTCATTTAATTAGAAATTCCTCAACAATTAGTTCAACTTTAGCCGTCTGATCTAAACATTTCACAAGTGACTGCTTCAGTGTGGCAGTTCAATGCTGGTTTCTCCAGAAATCTACTCATCAAAGATGTTGCAGTCCTTACTTTGTTGGATCCGACCTTAAATCTACAACCCGTAAGTAAACACATATTAATCAGGGCTGCACAATAACTTGCACGCGATTGTCATGCGAACCTCGTCGTTAGTAGTAAAGCGGCATCACCTGCTCCGGCTGCCGGTTGCCGCTTCTGAAAGCAGCTGATGGTGATTTACTACTAATCAATGAACCGGCTTTACTGAAGAGATGCATGAGACAATCGCATGCAAATTATCAGCAGTCCTAACTTTTAAATTACATTATGGAGCCAGAGAAAACTGAAATGATATATTGTAAACAGTTATGCAACGCTAACGTGTTTGCTAACTAGATGCTAAAGTGTTGTTTTGTAACGTTAAAGCCCTTGGTAGCCACCGGTTTTGATAGAATATCTGTTGGAAATCAGACGTTGTTTGTATTCTTAAGTTACAGACACCAGCCCTGTTTGTGTCTGTTTGTTTATTGAGTTAAACATGGTAAGGTTAAAATCTCTTAGTCTCTGTGTCTATTGGTTTACTAACCTAACATTTAGTGTCCAGAAACTAACACTTAGTGTAATTCCATGGGTAACTTTATTTCAACTGCGTATTTCACTCATAAAATAACAGGCCTATCAGAAGAGAGGCTCATGAATATTACTTATTACAGGCCAAAACGACCTGTTTTTAGCAGAGCTCCTGAAAGAGGAGCTGTAAAAAATATATAGAGATTGTTTTTGGTACTTAAACAGCAAATATATATTCTTAAGGACATCATAACCTAAAATAAAACTCTAGAAAGCCTAAAAATATGTGACCTTTAATAAACAGAAATTCATTTACAGTGTTGGGCAAGTTACTTTGAAAGTGTAATACATTATATATTACAAATTACTGTCATTTGAAAGTAATTAGTTACATTACAATATTACTGACTCTGAACTGTAATGAGTTACACTACTTTTGCGTTACTTTTGAGTTACTTTCATCAAAATAACAGAAGTATGACTAGGCATTATAAAATGTTAAAATGTAGTTTAATGATGCTTATAAATCTAGAAGTTATGTGTTGGCCCTCGAGCTTTGAATAGGCACAGTGAAGACTTATGGCAAAAAACAGTAACAAAACACTGTCAGAATCATAAACATAGACAAATGATCTGGTAAAAGTCTGGTAAATGATGGTAGACATACCAAACACAATAGAGCTAGAGACCACTATAATGAAACCTATAGACTAATAACATGGCAAGACACGCAACCTCTTTTCATTTCTATTCTTTAATTCACTTTTAATTCAGATTCACACAACTTATCAAAAAGTGCTATTGGAGGATCAGGCCTCAACGAATACAGCTCATTTCAGTCCAATATAAGGATTACATGTAGGTTAACATATAATTGCTTAATAAAACACAGACAAACAGAGGAACACTGCTTTTTGCCAAACAATGAATATGCTCCCATACAAAGGCTGGTAAAAACTTTAACCAGTGATGTTTAAATGTACTATTTAAATAACCATGTTTAAGTCTACATTAATGTTATGTTGTAGTTTAGGTTGCTGTTTGTAATAAAACTGTAGATAGCATAGGAATAGCCTAGCAATCTATTATGTATATGGACTGTAACCATAGCAACGTTAGCTTACCTTTTCATTGCTGGTGTGGTGAAATGGATTTTACTGGCAAGATTTCTAAAAGTCTCTTTACTTCTGAGGTTCAAGCAGCATGGGAGACCGATAGAAACTTTCTGTTGCTTTTACTTAGTGCTCTCATTCGCAGAATTTTGCGTGTGCGGCGCTACGGGACCTGATTGCGACCACTTTAGTCAATCCTTATACAGCGTAACTTCCCAGATTCGGCTCTTTAAGAAACGCGTCAAATACAAAATTAAATTAAAAATGAACATGCTGCATACAGCACCTGGAAACAGACATACGCTGCGTCCCAAACCGCCTACTTCCATACTATATAGTAGGCAAACAGTACGAGAAGTAGGTCTTTTCGCCTACTATATAGTATGGAAGTATGCTGTTTGTGACGCAGCCATTACTATTTTACCCGCAGCTTTTTCCTGTGTGGATGCTGGTCGCGCGCATTGGTCAAAAATAAAAAAATGTAAATAACACGTCTATTTTTGAAATGCATTGTTGTAACGCGCTCGTTACTAAGACTGTAACGAGTAAAATATTACCAAAATTTTATTAGTAATGCGTTATATTACTGCGTTACAGCAAAAACTAATATATTACTGTAATATATTATATTTTGTAATGCGTTACTCCCAACACTGTTCATTTATGAGAATATGACCTGATGTTTATAATCAGTAAATAAGACACTTAATAGAAAAAAATCACCTAAATTGATTACATTTATGTTTCTGTTTGCTGCTGTTACAGATGAAATACAACCATTGCAAGTGTATGAGGGAGAATCAAAACCTTCGCAAGTGTATGGGGGAGAACCAAAACCATCACAAGCATATGGGGGAGAACCAAAACCATTGCAAGTGGATGAGGGAGAATCAAAACTATTACAAGTGCATGAGGGAGAATCAAATCCATCGCAAATAGATGAGGGAGAACCAAAACCATCGCAAGCGTATGGGGGAGAACCAAAACCATCGCAAGCGTATGGGGGAGAACCAAAACCATTGCAAGCGTATGGGGGAGAACCAAAACCATCGCAAGCGTATGGGGGAGAACCAAAACCATGGCAAGCGTATGGGGGAGAACCAAAACCATCGCAAGCGTATGGGGGAGAACCAAAACCATGGCAAGCGTATGGGGAAAAACCAAAACCATGGCAAGCGTATGGGGGAGAACCAAAACCATGGCAAGCGTATGGGGGAGAATCAAAACTATCGCAAGCGGATGCAGGAGAACCAAAACCATGGCAAGCGTATGAGGGAGAACCAAAACCATTGCAAGCGTATGGGGGAGAACCAAAACCATTGCAAGCGTATGGGGGAGAATCAAAACTATTGCAAGTGCATGAGGGAGAATCAAAACCATCGCAAGTGGATGAAGGAGAATCAAATCCATCGCAAATAGATGAGGGAGAACCAAAACCATCGCAAGCGTATGGGGGAGAACCAAAACCATCGCAAGCGTATGGGGGAGAACCAAAACCATTGCAAGCGTATGGGGGAGAACCAAAACCATCGCAAGCGTATGGGGGAGAACCAAAACTATTGCAAGCGTGGTTTGGTTCACCCCCAAATCCATTGCAAGCATATGGGGAAAAACCAAAACCATGGCAAGCGTATGGGGGAGAACCAAAACCATGGCAAGCGTATGGGGGAGAATCAAAACTATCGCAAGCGGATGCAGGAGAACCAAAACCATGGCAAGCGTATGGGGGAAAACCAAAACCATCGCAAGCGTATGGGGGAGAACCAAAACCATCGCAAGCGTATGGGGGAGAACCAAAACCATCGCAAGGGTATGGGGGAGAACCAAAACCATCGCAAGCGTATGGGGGAGAACCAAAACCATCGCAAGCGTATGGGGGAGAACCAAAACCATGGCAAGCGTATGGGGGAGAACCAAATCCATCGCAAGCGTATGGGGGAGAACCAAAACCATCGCAAGCGTATGGGGGAGAACCAAAACCATCGCAAGCGTATGGGGGAGAACCAAAACTATCGCAAGCGGATGCAGGAGAACCAAAACCATCGCAAGCGGATGAGGGAGAAAATGCCAATCTGAAGACTGATACTGACATACAAAGAGATGATAAGATGAGATTTTATGAAACTCCCATAGCTGAAATCAATCCTGCAAACAATATTTCCAGTACATATGATGGTGAGAAGTTATAATTAATATACATACACATATCGTTAAAATTAATCTTGTGTGACTGATACGCTGTAAACCAGATGAATTTAGATCAGGATTTTAAATGTAAGCCAATGACGCCTACTGCAGGACAGGTTGGGCATACCAAGATGGCCGCTGGCTTTACCCTAGGCTGTTACGTTAAGCGTTCTATGCACAATCCAGTTATTTATATAGATCAGTGGTAGTACCACATTTAACACTGAGTTATGACACTCTGTTCCTGAAGGTTAGCACAGTGCTGCTAACCCAAAATGATGATGCTAAATATTTACAGTGTGAAATAATGCAGTGTTGGATAATGGCCAGTTGTTTAACAACCAACAACCAATCATATTGTGCCTCAGTGTTAATGAATGATTCATGCACTTGTAAGGAGTCCAAATATGACCCCATCCATCCGCTTGGCCCAACGACGGAATCCAAACGGCATGGCCGGTTTAAAGCGCATTCGGTCTTTTCCGGTGCTTCCGGTTTTAACATTACGCAACTTTATAATCTGACTCCAAAGATATAAAACGTATTGTAATATGAATCAAATTGATATACATATAGAATTTGGATAAACGTTTGATCATTCTATTTACTCATGTTTACATTGAACTCATTCACTCGATTACAGATGTCGTATCAGTCAACACCGGCCGTTGTGCAGATTCTGAAACATAAAACTTGACCACACTAGAGGTCAGGCAACATTGGCCACTGTAATCATACAACTTGATACAAACCCATCCGATGATCAGAGATCCAAATTAGCGCCGTCTAATTTGGTATGGCGAATCATATACCATACAACAACTTAATCAAGGCAGGGGCAGTAATCAGAGGTCCAGGCATATCTCCTTATAGCCTGCCTATAGTAATCACGATTACACACAACTTAGTTAGGGTTAAATAATTTGGTCTATCCGTATAACCAGAGGAAATGGTTGAAGCAACTGCCACATGCTGGCGTACTCTTATTTAAAATACTTATGCAACCCCAGCCAACTACCTATATACAACTTAATGTAGAACTCAGACTTTGATCAGAGGTCCAAGTTAGCACCGTCTAACCTGGTATAGCGAATTATATGCCATACAACAACTTAATCAAAATAAGGCCTATCATCAGAGGTCCAGGCTTATCTATTTATAGCCTGCCTATGGTGATGTAATTGCTGGACATCTTAGTTAGCGGTATAGACAATTAGCATGACTTTATACCCCGGTCATAGATTTATGGTGACAAAAGATATTGTAATACTTTATAGTAATTTAGAAGAGTCAATAATACAGAGCAAATTAGAATGAATGCAAAAACGTAACAATTTATTAACCAGGTAGGTAAAACATAATTCAGAAGCCAATTTACAATCCAATTAAAATACGAAAGAATAAAAAGAAAAACCATTGCATACCTGGTACGAATGAAGATCTGGTTACAGATTCCTCAAAGTAAAATAACAATACATGATGCTGTGCCAGGACAGCATCATGGGGGTGGATTTCTCGATATTGAAAGTCCCGCCTAAATCTTCTACACATCTCCTTAAATAACCAGAGAACAAAGCATATAGGAATTTGGTACCGATTGGTTGTTGTAGAACTAAGGGCTGTCCTTAATCTGTATACAGTGGGTGATTGGTTTATGCTGAGAATGGGAGGTGTCTATCAACATTGAATGAAGTTTCACATATACTTTAACATTGAATTCTGTTGTTATATGAGTGAGACCATTGTAACCACTTGCGATGAGACATTTCAATAGAAAACAAATAAGATACAGATTTTAGATTCTTTGTGCATGTAGCATTTCATATACAGTTTGCTTTTAGAGAAAAGAATACAAATGTATGACACCCTAAAGGTGTGTCTTTGAAACCCAAATGTGTCTCAGTGGGAAGTCCACTGTGAATCGTGCAGAGTGGCTTTTCCCGCGCACTCACTTTGCCCCCATGCAGTGTCCTTTGGGGAGGTGCTATCCTATTTAGGAAATTGTCTAAAGTATCAGAGAGTATATAATAGAAATGATGAACTGTGACATCAGTTAGTGCTGTTAACCCCCTTTTTAATCTACAGCTGCTTTACCTGCGGTTCAAAGCAAGTTTAAAATGTTAAAGTAAAGTTAAGTGCAATGTAAAAAAAATATATGTATGTGCTACATTTTTCTTGTGTTCCCATTTGACTTCTAGAAAACAAAAACCTGTTCACCTCACAGCAAACTCCTGTAGATGCATTAAAACACCATATTTAGTGTAGTACACAATGTGACATTGTACTGATTTCATCTGTTTTATATAACATTTATCCACTCATAAGTGAGAACCACATCATTAGTTTCTTAATATAAACTACAGTTCATCACACTGACTGAATGTTCATAAACTCATTTGAAAGTGGATTCTGATCTCAGACTGATTCATGTTAAACATTCACTGATCTGGAAAAGTCACAGCTTTTGACTGTATATTATGAAAGACAGTCTTAGAGGTTTAGATCATGTGATCAAGTTTATTATGAGAATCTGAGCTGCTGTTTATATGAAAATAAGACATTTGACAGAAATATAGCAAATAATTGTTCTGTTTCTTTATATGTGCACCTTGTACAGAGAAAATGGAGAACATGTCAGTGAATGAGGGGGAATCTTACACACTAAAGAATAATCTTACTGACATAAAAAGAGTTGATGTGATAGAGTGGAGATTTAATGAAACTCCCATAGCTGAAATTAATCCTGCCAACAATATCTTCAGTACATATGATGATGATCTATTCAAAGATAAATTGAAGCTGAATGATCAGACTGGAGATCTCGACATCAATGACATCAGACAGAAACACACTGGAGTTTATAAACTGGAGATCATCAGAGATGGAGAAACCTCATACAGAAGATTCAGAGTGTTTGTCAGAGGTGAGTAACTCAAATGTTTCAGTGTAATAATGATTTTATGATCATCTGTACTCTGTTGACAGTATACTGTAGATGTAAGAGTGATTTATGACTATTAACTTACACTTGAGATTTTTACACTGTGTTTAAACCTGATCTTAACTGCAGATAAAGCTTTTATCATTCAAATTTAAAACTGTGCATCCTTCATTTCAGATATTTGTTCAAGTTCAAGTTTATTATAGCCATTTCAACAATATAATAATACAGTTGACAGGAATGTGCTTTGGTATGCTCACATGTTTCACAGAACCATGACAACACAATATAAAAAAAATGATGAAAAAGGCACAAAAAATAAATAAATAAACAGAAAGTAACAACACTTAACACACCTAGAAAAGTGCATGGTTATAGACAATGCAGCAGTAAGTTCAGTTGTTCTATAAGTGCTAGAGAGGTAGACCAGGTTATGAAGTAAACTATAAAGTGCTTTCATGTGCATGTTCAGGTGGTCAATAGCTTGTAGGTACTGTTCATAAGTGTGATACTACTGTACCTTCTCCCTGATGCAGACCTGCCAACCTTTACGCATTTTGCGTAACAGATATGCATTTAGACACCAAACTACGCTGCTACGATTTGTCACTTCAAAATACGCGAAAAGCATTAAAAGTTTGAGTTCAAACTTGTGCAGTTTAATAACAGTATCAAAATCTCAAGTTCACATTACTTTATTTAACATGCATTTATGAGCAAAACCTCTTCAAGACGCTTTTTGAAGGTCAGTGTAATTGATATAACTGTGATTTGTTTAATCAACATTGTTTTCGTGCTGTTCTGGTCCGTGTAATGACAATCTGTAGCGGTATTTGGCTTTACAATTAATGGGTTCGGGCGCCAGGGGTAAAAACCACCACAGTAATCAAATTACTTTATAATTTTCCACCAACTTATAAGAAATCCAGTTGAAAAAAAACATAGCAAAAAGTAGCTTATACTGTTGTATTTTATAGCTTCATACAGTTTGCATTTAGGTATGAGCACAACATTACATAACTAGAGAACAAAATCACACAAAAGAAAAAAAAAGAAAACATTTCCAGGCCCAGACACATTTACCTTCTATTACCGAAACAACTATCAACGGTTGACAACTTCTAAACAATCCATCATAATAATAATGTCCACATGACAATAGACCCTTATAACCTCATTATAACTTTGTATTATAAACGCACCAAACAGACTAACATGTGCCCAATTAAATGGTCTTTAGTATATTAGGTCAACCGTTGGACTACTAGGCCTGGAAAAACTCACATTAATAAGTCCCCAACATACACAAACAAAACACCACTTTACTTGGAGCGCTCCACCCAAAAAAAAGAAAAGAAAACAATTGCCTGTCCGTGCCAAAATCTCTCTAAACTTAGCGGCATACTCGCTCTCTCCAGTATAACAAACAACGCTTTCGTAAAGGCAAAAATACTCTCGTATTACACATACACCGAGGAATCATCAACATTGACTCCCGCGTTAATATTATACCATACACTCACTTCAAAGCAATATTACGCGGTTTCAGTACAAGAGAGTAAAAAAATATACCAACATACTCACGGCAGTGCAACCCACTGCACACTTCAACAACAACAGAGGAGACACGCGAGCGAACCTGAACCTACACCTGAACGAGAGCGCGACCCGGCTCACAAGAGAGAGAGAGCCAGAGCGAGCGAGCGTCCAAACCAAACTCCCTTAAATAACTTCCGGTATCGCATATACACACGCATAAGCTCCGCTACCACTAATAAACATAAACTCCGCTACCACTTAATAGAAAAAAAATATTGACAACCGTCACAATACACAATTATAGACATAAAAAGTCCATGGCACATTATTAAATCTGTTTCTCTTAAGTTTTAAGATAAAATAAAACATTCACCCAGTGATTGACAGCATGAAGCAGTCGATCGGGTTTCCCTTCAACAGTTTAAGCATACGATTTAGATTTAACGTTATAGATGTATCTGTTTCTCTGAAGATTATTAGGATAGATGAGAACTCATTTGCTGGGCATGACAGCGCAGTCTTCTGGCTACAGTGTTTTTTTTTATATTTAATTGCTTTCTTTAAAATTGCTCAAAGTCATGACTGTTTGAAACACACTTGGCATCACATTTGATTTTATTGTAAAATTACACTTTTTCTAGTCAATCCACGACCATTTAAACCATAAACAATGCACTTTAATTGAGCGTGAGCAGCGCAGCAAAAATAGAGCAGACACCGAAACAATAGCAGCACTGCTGCTTCAGCAACGCTTCTGCCACGCGAGCACGCGCTGCTCACGCGTGCGATGTACATGCTTTAACTTGTTAACATGGGCGGCGAAAAAAAACAGTGCAGCTTACGCGCTGCACACGCTTGCGGTGTGAAACCGGCGTTAGAGGACTTAAATCAATCATAGCGCTAGTTTTAAACTCTTCAAAGCGGAGAGCAGGGGCCATCTCGGTCCATCTTTATACTGTGACTTGTTTTACTAGGGAGGATGGTTCTAAACACCATTTTTAAAGGTATATGTGCAGGGTATGGGAATCGTGAATTGCGTCCATTGTAATAAGCCTGCCAACCAGGGGCGTCTAGACCCCTTTTACTGTTGCATGTACCCCAGTGTAAATCTGTTGTACCCAGTGTCCTATGTTATGCTTCAAGTTTAAGTTTTAGTTTATTTGGCAGTAAATTAATTTACACTGCTAATCGTGGCAAAAAAACTGAGCTATATGAACAGTAATCCACGCTTGTAAACGCGTTGCAGTCCCACATTAACGGAAAAGTCAAACTGGCGCGAGCACGCAGAAATCGATGTCCGCGAGCGGAGCGTCTGTTTAATTTTTGTCTATCTATCTATCTATCTATCTATCTATCTATCTATCTATCTATCTATCTATCTATCTATCTATCTATCTATCTATCTATCTATACGTGCCATTCTTCCCGGATGCGTCCTGGCCAGGATTTCGGTGCGTCTTCCGGAAGTCTTATTTGTTGACAGCATATGTTATTCAGTTAAAAACATAAGATAAGACATACAATCGTAGTTTTATTCTTACCTTAAAATGTAACTGTTGCTTTTCTGTAATAATAATACTAATAATAATCCTCTATGACGTATGCGGTCAACAAATATGACTTCCGGAAGACGCACCCGAAATCCACGTCCGGGAAGAATGGCACGTATGGTCACCCTAATATATATATTAGGTCTGAAGCTCTTTTTCTTGGAATCTGCCGTCAAGGGTTTTCGTTGCTTCTTCCCCGACTCTGCCATTTGCAACAATCGATAGCCGTGTTTCGCTCACCTGCCTCTGTGTTGTTTGCCGTAAAGTGATCCTGCGTCTCGCGATATCTGAGACTTTGCGAGACTGAAGGACACCGGGTCGGATACAGCGAACTTGCAAGTGGGGTATTCTTCCTACAGACGGTAGGGGCGGGCGAGAGAGTCTTCATTCGTCCGGTAATGAGTCATTTAACCATATACCGACTTACGAAGATGATTTATTAACATAAAAATGCTGCCTTTTGTCCCTTTAAGACAAGTTTTGTTAGTTTTCTAATGGTTGGTTTTATAATTGACAACTACATCACTGATATCTTACATAAACAGTTAAACACTGACTGAATATTATAGTGAATTACTATAATAAAATATCAGTTGGTCAAAATTGATTGAACTCATTTACCCATTAGATGAATTTTCACTGTTAGGAGATTCCTAAAATTCATCATCTAGATGTTATAGTTGTGTTTATATTTATATACTGATAGAGAATCTGAAAGAATGAGTTAATAAACAGAAATTCATTCATGAGAATATGAGCTGAAGTTTATAATCAGTAAATAAGACACTTAATAGATGAAAATCACCTCAATTGATTTCATTTCTGTCTTTCTGTTTCTGTCTGATGCTGTTACAGGTAAAACACTGGAAGTGTATGAGGGAGAATCTGTTGATCTGAAGACTGAAGTTAAAGACATACAGAGAGTTGATCTGATAGAGTGGATATTTAGAGAAACTCTTATAGCTGAAATCAATCCTGCAAACAATATCTTCAATACATCTAATGATGATCTATTCAGAGGTAAACTGAAGCTGAATCCTCAGACTGGAGATCTCACCATCAGTGACATCAGTAAGGAACATAAAGGAGTTTATAAACTGAAGATCATCAGAGGAGGAAAAACCTCATACAGGAGATTTGGTGTGTTTGTCAGATGTGAGTAACTGAAATGTTTCAGTGTAATAATGATTTTATTAACATCTGTATTTGTTGACAGTACAGGCCTTTATCAGAGTGTGCGTGTCGTCACTTCCCAAGAGAAATAGTAGCGAAAACCGGTCTAGTCTGTAGCAATGGCGGCGGGTACAGCGAGGGATTGTTTTGCATTCATAAATGTTCTAATAGTTCTACTAAACAGTCATATTTCAGTTTCCATTCTTTACCAAATGATGAAGAAGCAAAGAAAAGATGAACTCATGCTATTCAGCGGGATGAAGGCAAAAGTTTAGTTGTTTTTAAAGGTAGTACATATGTAACAGTTATGCAGACAACACTTCACGTAAGAATCGGACTACTCATCAACAGCCAATCGTAAACACCTGAAACATGAAGTTATAACACTGGGTGAGTGTTCTCAAAACCAAATTAAAGAGACATTCAACGCATTAAAGAAAACCACATCTTGACATTCCTCTCAAACTGACAGGCACAGTGAACCAATATGGGCAAACTGCTGTTTAATGGCTAAATATCAAGACCCAATTGATGTAAAAGATGATTTTGTATAAAACATTTATACAGAAAAGAAACATGATTTAAGTTGCCACCAATCAAATCTCTGTCATTTCATAACATTAATGAACTAAGTTTAGAGTTGAATTTGTACATAAAAATTGAAATGTGAAAACTTGCATTTAATGTTGCAAAATTTTTGCAGTAAATAGGTTTGAAAGTTGCAAACTGAAAAATTAGAATAAAAATGTATTTCTTGCACCACTTGCTAATACATATATTACATATATGTACAAGTATTGACTGCATTGTTAAAAAGTTAAGTTACAATGTCTCATTCATTCATTAACAATTTACAGTGAACTTACATTTTAACAGTGCCTATTCATAACTAAGACGTAAAGATGCTCAACCAAAATGTGCATTTCAAGAATCTTTTTAACAGAATAGTTTACCCAACAATGAAATTTAATAATAGCATAAATATCATTTTTGGGTAAACAATGTACAATGTAACAGTAAACAATCACCATCAGCACTATTTTAAGCGCATCAGCACTCTTTCATAAACAAACAGTCAATCACCATCAGTCTTCGTTTAACAACTCCTAGAGTTAAAATACACATTTGTGTATATATTAGCGAAAAATAAGTCTACTTTGTCGTTCATCAAGACAATTAAACTGTCATCTCTCCAGATGCCCTCAATGGTTATATCTGTTTTGGTATTTGTTATACAATCACACCAACTCAGTCCTGTTACTGCGAGCTCTCCCTGAAATTGCTAAGTAGGATTTGTGGCTTTTCTTTAGGTTTGCTTGACCGTTGACACCCGAGTCCACACAGGAATAGCAGAAAGTACTGACGACAGGAGGATTCTCATCGACTTTAAAGGAACACTTCACCCGTTTGCATTAAGCTTTGTAGAAACCCAGTCATGTTTTTGATTGGTCATGCATCATTCCCTCAGTTTCCCCTGAGACAGGGGCAATACAGATTTCAGTGTTGCACTTCCTTCTTTCAATGATGTAAAAATCGTCATTTTGCGTCGTTGAAAGAAGGAAGTGCTATATCTCTGTCGAGTGTGTAAGACTACAAACACTCATTTCAGAGGGGGGCAATGGGTGGAACCCACTTACGCTACAGACACATCAGTGGGTGGGACTTGCGAAAATACACGGACATACACGATAGAACTGCCATCTTTTTGTAAACTAAGCTAACGGACGCTGTGGAGCGAGACAGACTTTATGTTACAGTAATAGCGGAAGATAATCAATATGATATGGAAGAGGGCGATTTCGCAAGCGTGATGCTCTAATCCGCTGTTTGTGGCTAACTTTATGATCCACAATACAGTGAAGAGGAACAGGAGGCAGCTGTGGCAAGAAGCACGCGGAGGAGGCCACAGCCTTGGCCTCTGCTGTGTAGAGGAGCCCGGACTTACTCAAGCTGGGACGGACTAGTAGTGCCTGTACTCTCGCTGTGCGCCTTCTGGACAAAATTGCTTCCCGGGGAAGAGAGGTACTTTGGGTACAGGCGTGTTTGTTTCACAGGCGAGTTTCAGCTCACGAGCACAGGTGCTGAGCCGATGCACGTCTGTGGAGTAAATATATTGTGTGGTGGACACGTTTGTGTACAGTCTAGTGGTTGTCTATTATACAAATGCGCCCTAAAGTCACGTTCTGTCTTTTCTCAGTCAAATAGGCACCAAATGTTACATTTCAAGCACTTTCAATAAAGATTAATGTTCCAAAGAATTAAGTATTTCCCTTTAAATCTAAATAAATAAAACATTATACATTATGTTCTGTTTTAAATTAGAATACAAAACAAAACATTAACATAAATTGTTGCAACAGCAGTCTAACACGCTATATAACTGTAGCAACTATAAATAAAAACAAATGCATGTGTCCTCTAACTGGATCTCACTACAGTTCATCCTGAACATGTTTACATGAAAAAGTTTACATGTTGAAAGTTGTATCGCTTTGCGTCTTTGTAAGTTTTATAACGTTACATTATGGATTTCATCAAAGACTAATGGTTTGCCAGCTAAGCTAACTTTAGGTAACGTTAGCATGTTAGCCATTTAAAGAGAATAAACAAACGTTAAAATTAAACTTACTTATTTTTATAATTAAAGATGTAGTTTTCATAGAAGAATATGAAAGTTTGGATACTTTTGTTTGATAATGATTTTTCACAATCGTGTAAACATTGGAAATTTGGGAGGAGGTCCCACAGTGATATTGAAAAGCTTCACGCCACCATTGCTCCAACAAACCGGAAATCGGTTATCTACCCTTTAAAGCAACACTATGTAGTTTCCATGTAAAAATGACTTACAGCTCCCCCATGTGGTTGAAAAGTGCAACAGTGCCTGGTATCAGACACTCTTCTGCAGGCAGGGGGAGGGGTGGGGCTGTGTTTCCTACCCTCCACCACCACTTTCAGAGTGTGCTTGTAGCAGCTAGGAGGCTGCTCAGGTTGCAGCAACAGTACAATTTGTCCAGTTAAAAGTTGTTCTATCACTGAAATAATTTTAGAGACATTATTTAAAGGTAAAAAAAACTACATAGTGTTGCTTTAAAACGGCTAAACTTTTTCCTTCATCCTGCCGAATAGCATGAATCCTTTCTTTGCTTCTTCATCAGTTGGGAAAGAATGGAAACTGAAATACGGTTGTTTAGTAGAATTATTAAAACATTTAGGAATGCAAAAACAATCTCTTGCTGTGCTAACCATTGCTACAGACTAGACCGGAAGTCAGTTATCGCTACTTTTTTTATCGTAAGTGACGACACTCGCACTGTGATAAAGGCCTATACTGTCTGTATGTAAAAGTGTTTTATGATCATTAACTTACAGTGGAGATTTTCACACTGCGTTTAACTGACTTGTCTTCTGTTTAAACCTGATTTTAACTGCAGATAAACCAACTTTTATAATTCAAATTTAAAACAGTTTAAAACAGATGTGATTGTGAACTCTGTGCATCTTTCATTTCAGATATTTGGTTGGTTTTATAATTGACAACTAGTCAACTACACCACTGATATCTTAAATTTAGCCATTAGTAGATTTATATACTGATAGAGAATCTGAAAGATTGAGTTAATAAATAAATAAATTAATTTATGAGAATATGAGCTGAAAATGATTTGAATTGATTTCATTTCTGTCTTTCTGTTTCTGTCTGCTGCTGTTACAGATGAAATAAAACCATTACAAGTGTATAAGGGAGAATCTGTTGATCTGGAGACTGAAGTTAATAACATAAAGAAAGGTGATCTGATAGAGTGGAGATTTGGAGATGAAGAAACTCCCATAGCTGTACTCAATTCTGCAAACAAGACCTGTATTACATCTTATAGTGATGAAAGGCCATTCAGAGGTAAAATAAGGCTGAATCGTCAGACTGGAGATCTCACCATCATAAAAATCAGTGAGGAACATGATGGAGTTTATAAACTGAAGATCATCAAAGGTGGGAATACTTCAGAAAAGAGATTCAGAGTGTCTGTCACAGGTGAGTAACTCAAATCTTTCAGTGTAATGATTAACATCTGTACTCCAGTCACAGTATCAAAGTCTATGAGTTCAGTATGATATTACTTCACACTTTCATTTTAAATCAGATAAACTGCAGACTATTTCATGTGTTTTTTTGGTACATGTAATTTCAGCTTCTATGTTATGGGCTATATGACTATAAGAAGATGTTTGACCTCTTGACCCTTTTTGTTGCTGTAGTTATTGTGAAACATCATTAAACCATTTACTTGATCCAGTACCGCCACTCCCTATACATATATGTTTGGAAAATAAAAAATGTAATTCTGTATAAATATGAATCACAACATCATACATATAAACCAGGCCTGCCAACCCTCACATAATTTACCCCGCTCTCACGCCACATTTTCTCACGCAGGCACATCCCCACCATTGAGATGCCCATGGTGTGTAATAACAGCTAGTCATGGAATAATTGCCTAATATGCCCAACTGTAAATACTGTACAATGCCTATCTCTATTTGGTCTATTTTAGGTGTGACAGTCCCTCTATTAGACTCCCCCCATAGGAATACATATTAATTTGATATATTCATAACACTATATCCTATTTCAAATCTTTAAAAGTGTTGACAAACTATATATCACTGGAAAGCTCTAAGAATGTAGTTTTCATATTTCAAAACCTTTTTCCATTAATAATAATGCCGTTACAGTAATTCATTAATTTGTGACAAGAGCATGCAGCAAACCATTGACACCTAGTGGCCTTTGTTGGTAAAACCACTAAACATGTGACATAAGTGTAATATAAAGCATTTTGCGGTGAATGCAGTAAGCAGATGGCGCTTTGCAGATCGATTCGCGTAAAAAACATAAAAATACAGAAAGCATGTGGAACAGTCTGCACAGTTTCAAAAGTGCTTAAAGGGATAGTTCACCCAAAAATACAAAGAACGTAATTAATGACTCACCCTTATGGCGTTTCAAGCTCTGAAGACCTCTGTTCATCTTCGGATCACAGTTTAAGATGTTTGAGATTTAGTCCGAGAGCTTGTTGACCCTTCATTGAAATTTATGTACATATACTGTAAATGTCCAGAAAGGTAATAAAAACATAATCAAAGTAGTCCATGTGGCATCAGTGGGTCAGTTACAATGTGTTGAAGCATTGAAAATACATTTTTGTCCAAAAATTACAAAAATTACTTATGGCTTCATGTTTACATTACCTGGGCAGTAAACTGTACATAGATTTCCAATGGTCAGAAAGCTCTCAGACTAAATCTCAAACATATTAAACTGTGTTTCCAAAGATGAACTGAGGTCTTCCGAGCTTGGAACGATATGAGGGTGAGTCATTAATGACATTATTTTCATGAACTATCCCTTTAAAGGATAGAAAAGACTACTTTTGCGTTTAGTTGTTGATTTAACAACAGTTTACTTGCTTATCAAATTTAAGTGAAAATTAAAATACATGCAATTAGCTTTGTCACATTAGATTAAAGGAATAGTCTACTCATTTTCAATATTAAACTATGTTATTACCATAACTAAGAAGAGTTGATACATCATCTGTGTGCGTGCACGTAAGCGCTGGAGCGCGCTGCGACACTTCGATAGCATTTAGCTTAGCCCCATTCATTCAATGGTATCAAACAGAGATAAAGTTAGAAGTGACCAAACACATCAATGTTTTTCCTATTTAAGACGAGTAGTTATACGAGCAAGTATGGTGGCACAAAATAAAACGTAAAGCTTTTCTAAGCGGATTTAAAAGAGGAACTATATTGTATGGCGTAATAGCACTTATGGGAGTACTTCGACCCTGCGCAGTAACACCCTCCCTCTCCCATTATGAGAGTGAGAAGGGGAGCGGACTTTTCAGGCGAGTCGAAGTACTCCCAAAAGTGCTATTCCTGTATAAAGTGCTATAACGCGTATAAATAGCATGCATTGTGAAAAGTTGTGCAGCTCCAAAACAACAATCAATGACTCCATTATTAAAAGATGTTTATCACTGCTGCTTCCTCTCTAAACTAGGGGTGGAACGGTAGATGTATTCGTTTCAAATCGAATCGGTACGGGGGTCACGGTTCGGTGCATGAATTTAAACTGAGAATACACTGTATGAAAATAAAAAAAACTTGTGTGCAAAAAATTAATGTAATGCGGGACTACTGTTAGATACGCGGGTTCTTCATGGGCAGCTAATCTGTAGCCCCGCTTTAGCTCTGAACCTCTGATTGCCGCGGATGCAGCCGAGCTCCGCCAATGTATGCGCGTCTATCAGAGCCCGTCTACATTCTGGCATTCTGCAGTTTTGTCAGGTCGACGCCGATCCAGTCAGTGAGCAGCGTCAGGGAGAATGGCAAGTGGTGGTGTTCCACAACAGTTAGACGCTCTGCCAGCCTCTTTAAGATCGCAAGTTTAGCAAAACTTCACTTTTCCAGTCAGTTACAGTAGTACAGGCGAGAGAGTGGTAGAAAAGACGAGGACTGTGCGTCGGCGTTGTTCAGCAGTTGTTGGGTATGTGAGTGGAAATACATCTAATCAGGGCTCTCAAGTCTCACGCATTCACCACGAGACACACGCATTTCAGTCAATTCACACGCTCACACGCCACACTTTGTATTTCTCACGCTGAGAAGTAGGAGATAAATTGTACTGCTAATATACAATTAATGGACGAAGCGCAGGCATACGCAGGGCAGTTCTGTCGGGTTCAGCTGCTTTCAGTTTTTTAAGTGTGCTCAACTTTTCGCAGCGCCATCAGCGTCAGAGTACCGCGAGAAATCTTGCGGAGGAGCCTGATTTCAAATCGCTCTCGCGTTACTCTGACGTCATCCACTTGTCGTTTCTTGCAGCGCCTCGTGAAGTCGTACACACCTATTAATTCATCCTACAAGCCTTTTTTTATTTTTTTTAGTACATTAATATGAAATATGGACAAAATGTAATTTTAAAATGTATTTAGGTAACACTTGTAATACATTTGAACCCATATTTGTATGAAAGATGAGTACAAGATTACGTAAAGTGGTTTACATTTTTATAATACGAGATAGTATGTTAAATGCATTTCAGTTCATATTCATGACATCTCAAAATAACACCGATTAGGACACCTATGTTTTTAAGATTATCTTAAGTACTAAAAAAAATGTGCCTTCATTTTTGTTTTGCTTTTCCCTCCATTGTACCGAAAGTGAATCGAACCGTGACGCCTTAACCGAGGTACGAACCGAACCGGGACTTCTGTGAACTGTTCCACCCCTACTCTAAACAACTTCTAATTTGATCTCTCATTACTATTTTATCTCTGTTTTTACAGAAGGAGAAGATTCAGCAGGGAAGAGAGGACATGGGCTAGCGTGGAAAAAAAAACAAGGGCCAGTGGGCGTGAGAGGAGAAGGGCAAACGGGGAAGAGAAGACAAGGGCTAGCGGGCGAGGGAGGAGAAGAGCCAGAAGGGAAGAGAAGACTAGGGCCAGCGGGCGAGGGAGGAGAAGGCACGCACATGATGAACAATCAAAAAACCTGAGTTGAGGGAGAAAGTTGATAACTTGCATCATAAAACAGATTACCTTGAATTAACCTGGTTGGATTTCTCAACTTACTCTGCAACTCTGAGTTTGTTAAACTTGCTTCATGGAACAGGCCATCAATGAAGAAAATGTTGCTTATGTTTGTTTATCTCTCTTTTTGTTTCTGCTGTCTGATGGGTGAGTTACAAACATATTTTTATATTATATTTCAGAGCAGTTAATCCAGAATAATAATCATCTGCACTTGCTTTTATACTTCCAGTCTTTGTCTGGTTCTATGATTTGTATAGAATTGATTAAAGGAGCATTTCACCCATAGAAACATTAATCTTTATTGAAAGTGTGTCATATTTGTAGTCGAAATGTAAAATACATTTAGAATTTGGTGCCTATATGACCAAGAAAAGGGGTGTTTGTAGTCTCACCCCATCAACAAAATATTGTACTTCCTTCTTTCAATGATACAAAATGATGATTTTTACATCATTGAAAGAAGGAAGTGCAACACTGAAATCTGTATTTCTCTTGTCTCAGCGGCAACTGAGGAAATCATGCATGACCATTCAAAAACATGACTAGAGTTCTAACTATACGAAGCTTAATGCAAATGGGTGAAGTGTCCCTTTAATAGAGGAAACATTATACACTTACCTAAAGTATTATTAGGAACACCTGTTCAATTTATCATTAATGCAATTATCTAATCAACCAATCACATGGCAGTTGCTTCAATGCATTTAGGGGTGTGGTCCTGGTCAAGACAATCTACTGAACTCCAAACTGAATGTCAGAACTGGAAAGAAAGGTGATTTAAGCAATTTTGGGCGTGGCATGGTTGTTAGTGCCAGACGGGCCGGTCTGAGTATTTCACAATCTGCTCAGTTACTGGGATTTTCACAAACAACCATTTCTAGGGTTTACAAAGTATGTCGTGAAAAGGGAAAAACATCCAGTATGCGGCAGTCCTGTGGGTGAAAATGACTTGTTGATGCTAGAGGTCAGAGGAGAATGGGCCAACTGATTCAAGCTGATAGAAGAGCAACTTTGACTGAAATAACCACTCGTTACAACCGAGGTATGCAGCAAAGCATTTGTGAAGCCACAACACGCACAACCTTGAGGCGGATGGGCTACAACAGCAGAAGACCCCAACGGGTACCACTCATCTCCCCTACAAACAGGATAAAGAGGCTACAATTTGCACTAGCTCACCAAAATTGGACAGTTGAAGACTGGAAAAGTGTCGCCTGGTCCTCCAACTTCGTCCTGTCAGTCAATACTATCCTCACGTAAGAAAATTAAATCTCTCGCAGCAAGCTTTAAAGTGATATAGATTGTACGGTCAGTGAAGAGAGTGACTCTGTGCAGAATCGCTCTGAAAGCGACAGTTGATCGAAAAAATGATCCAATCTGTAACTGGATGATCCAAACTGTGAGTTTTGTGACCCACTAAACCACTTTTAAATGGTGAGTATATCTGGTGTGAGGATGAGCAGGAAAAGCTGGTTTACATGGAAATACAGTCTTTTTGTTTGTTAAAAAAACAACAGCATCAAAACAACAACAAGAATAGCAGATTAAACATTGTGGTTAGAGGCCCGATTGGCTTTGTATTGGCAAAATTTGGCCTGTGGTAAAACTAATTGAATAAGCCTGTGCTATGCCCACAAAGTCAAGTGGCATTTTCTTATCTGTGACTTCAGTTAATATTTCAAATTCAGAATCTGATGTATAGATATTTCACTTCGTTAGAAGAAAAATATGTACTGATGATTGATATGTACTGAAAATTGATATGTGTTGTTTGTGTTTTGATAGATGTTTTGTCTTAATATTCTACATTAGAAGTAATGTATTTTTTATTCGGGCTACTTGCATTCATTTCGGGCTACCAAAAACTGAAGAGTGCCTGCCCGAAGGGCTACCAGGGATTTTGAAATTTTGCAAGCCCTGCCATAAATACAGCAAATGAAATTAATGTACATGTGACAAAAAAAGGCTGTTTATTATTCTGGCCGGTAAAAAATATGCTTGGCTGGTGGATTTTTTCATCTACCAGTCCCCGTGGCAGGTGAGCCAAAAAGTTAATTTCGGACCCTGTGTCCATCCCTTTATGACCACCATGTACCCATTCTCTGATGGCTACTTCCAGCAGGATAATGCATCATGTCACAAAGCGAGAATCATTTCAAATTGGTTTCTTGAACATGACAATGAGTTCATTATACTAAAATGGCCCCCACAGTCACCAGATCTCAACCCAATAGAGCATCTTTGGGATGTAGTGGAACGGGAGCTTTGCATCCTAAATGTGCATCCCACAAATCTTCCTCAACTGCAAGATGCTATCCTATCAATATGAACTAACATTTCTAAAGAATGTTTTCAGCACCTTGTTGAATTAATGTAGAATAAAGCCAGTTCTGAAGGTGAAAGGGGGTTAAACACAGTATTAGTATGGTGTTCCTAATAATCATTTAGGTGAGTGTATTTGTTAAATCTGTTTCCCATCAAAAGTTATTTTTGTATAAATACTGAAACAAGTACTGAAACTTAAACTGTATTTGATTGTTAGTCAGCGTTTCTAATGTAAAGTTTGAAAATGTAAACATTTGTACCTGATCTTCATGAATAAAAACACTTATAAACGTGAGAGTTCAAATGTGCTTTAGCTCTGCTTTTGTAAAGCTCACACATGCAGGGTGAGAGCTGTAACCTTTTAACATCAGTGCTAAAACATTTACATTTCATCACGTATGCATTGTGTGAAACCAAAAACTTAGCAGTTATGTTTATGAAACTGCCATATGTAGCACCTATAAACATCACCGTCCACAATTACTGAAACCCATGGTTAAATGTCAGCGCTCCAGAATGCCACCAAATGGTGGCAATGTGAGAGTGTGCCACGGAATTTTACATCCAGTCGCACATGTGCAATCGGTTAATTTGACCTTTTTTTGTGATGTGACACTGAATTTGAAACATCACATTGTACTTTCTGCATCTATCATTAAAGCATTTATTAGTAATACAGTGGAAATTAGTAGAAATGTGAATATTTGGTAAGCATATTGATTAACAATGTGTGCCCCTAAATTTTCTGATTGCGCCCCTAAAATTTTCAGTTGGGGCCACTGTGCTCCTATTGAAAAAAGTTAGTCTGGAGCCCTGAATGTGTTAAAAGCTGTAAAATAAATTACAATTTATTGCAGAAGCATAAAGTCACACAAGTGTTTTTTTTTTTACAAATATAAATGTTAACTCTAGTAAATTTTAAAAGAATAAAACAACCTTAACTAAAAAAAATCTTTGTTTTTTATAAAATCACCTGTTTCACAATTATTGGCACCCCTAACAACTCCTATAAAATAAATGTTATTGAATCATTTTTACTATAGTTTTTAAAGTTGATCAGAGTATTTAGAAAATTTTAACTAGTAATTCAAGACTTCCTCCTGTTCCTTGGGGTATAAATATGACGTGACACAGATGCATATTTTTTTTTATCTTTCCTCTTATCTCTTAACATGGGAAAGACAAGAGAACATGCAATTTATGTGTGTCGCCGTAAAAAAAATCAGGCAATGGCTACAAGAAAATAGCCACTCCCCTAAATTTGCCCATATCTACAATCAGAGGAATCATGAAGTTTAAAAAAGTGGTCCGAGCTGTGCGATAGAGTAGAGGCGGTGACTAATTAGCATATTCAAAAATCTGTGTCTAAAATGAGGCAAGGGTGTAGAGTTAGTGTTTTAAAGTGTAAGGAAAGTACTGTAACAGGTAAACGGCTTTTATATACGCTATTATGATGCTCAAAGATGAGTTAGGGTTAGGGTTATAAAGTTGATAAAATTCTTGACTACAGTAAGACTTTAAGAGCACTTAGTATTCAATCTATACTGTTTAGTAGAGAGTCATCTAGTGTACACTACAGGAAATCACCTCTTCATGATCTGACTGTGACTCCAGTGGGACACAATATAAAGTAAACAGAAAAAACTTAACAAATGTTTATAATTATAAACGGAATATGTAAACACTACTTTTATGTGATAAAATTATATACCAAGTTATACACAATTTTGTTGCATTGATAACTTTATAAAAAATATACAGTGTTTACCTCTCATAGCTTTACTTCTGAAAAATTTTTTTTTTTTTTAGTTTATGGACTTCTGTTGTAAACACTCTGCAGCTGTTATGTTTTTTAAAGCGTTAAACTGATTATACTCGTGGAAAAGTGAAGCCTAAAGTGACCAAAAGTTATAAAGTAAAAATCACCTTTATAAAATATCTTTGATGCTGACTAGAGACACAAACTGATGAAGATATGTGACCTCTGAAACCTCCACCTTAGGAAGATGAAACTCTTACAGAAACTCTTACCAACTCTCATCAACTATGAACAAATACGTTTTCCTGAAGCAATGAGACTTTTATTTTAAAGATCTTACTTTTTGTCTGATGCGCTGTCGACTCCAGTTGACTTTAATTTTTAGCAAATAATAATTTGTTTTCCTCAGTTTTACCTCAGTTTCCTCGACGTTGTGCTGACTGAGGGGTCGTGTCGTATCCCGATGATGATTTGACGCCGATTCGCGGTTGTGGCTAGAAGGGAAACTGCTGCGTGAAAAATCTCGCCGGATAAACGCTGTTTTCATTCTAATCCTACTACCAAACCTTTCATTGGGTTTAGTTCGTAACTGTATCATCTATCCAGAACCGCTGTTTCATCCAAATGAATCCTATCCCAATCCTAACCCTAAAGTTTTGAGATATGTGTGTGTATCCCATTCCCATCTAGCCAGAACCCTGATTGTGGAGTCGCGTCTGTTTGTTCAACAAATAAATTTGACATTGAAAGTAAAATTAAACTACATTCACAACATATTAACACATTAGCGTTTTTACAGTTAATTAAAACAGAGTTTAAAGACTCGTGTAGAGTTTACTTACACACACACACATAGATATCATATAGAAGACTAGATGCCCTATTGGCCGCTGGGGACTGAGAAATACGGCGGCCATCTTAAACCGGTCGTACTCCTAGTTTCGTTGCATGGCAGCAGATAAGATGCCAGAGCACTGTGGAGCATTTTCCTGTTCTAATCGGCAGACCATCGCAAATAGAGCCCGGAGGATTATTTTCACAAGTACTTTTTAACATTGCGGTATTATTGGTTGTATTTTGTAAATAGAATATTACCAGAAAATTGAGCAAGAACCAGGATTATTGATTTTACTGTACTGAAATCGTAGCCAGCTAACGTTCGCTAGACTATGTTTACTGCACCAGCCGCTGTTCACCCTGCAATGAGAGGTGGGGTAAAGTAAAGTAATAATTACAAGAGTTTCTCTGTTGTGAGTATTGTGTAAGGCGCTATATAAATGTGTATTATTATTATTATTATTATTATTATAAGGTGCTGTGAGCTGCGTGATCCGCCGAACTTTAAAAAGCTGTCAACAGTCATGCACGTTGTGCGGGAGGATCAGGAACAGAGGATGTTTTCCTTCGTAGGGAGGACATTGAGGAGACTCGGTTTGGAATCGACAACCATCAGTCTGACTCGTTGTCATTGGTTGTGTCTGTGTTTTTAAAGATAAGGCTCCACCATGTTGCCAAACTAACCTCTCTTGAAATACAGAAAGGGAGCACGGGAAAGAAGCTCTGCAAAACAGTCCTCTTTCAGTGCGCGCCCGTGTGTGGGGGGGAGAGGGGGGGGTTAAATCATTTTAAATTGTTTCTTCACCTTATTAAAAAGTCTTATTTTACTGCAACTATCTGTTTCTGCATCTTTGTCATATTTATAGTGTGTGATTTATAAAATATCTTATATCCTACACCACATATTTTGATTTTGGACTCACTTTATATCTTATAATATCAGAATATTTTATTACTGTTTAGTGAATATTCATTTATTCCTACTATGAACATTAAGTGGCGCTGTCCACATTAGTGTTTGTAACACTAACATTCTAAACCTAAATCTTGACAAACTATATATTGTTGGAAAGCTCAAATAGTATAATTTTCATATTTCATTACCATTTGGGGAAAATTATGACATAGTGAGAGTCAGTTTCTAAAATGTTACGGGCCCACAGGTAGGCCAAATTAGTTTTTGCATATAACACTAAAACCCTACTCTAAACCTAAAAAATCATGAGCTATATATCATCGGAAAGCTCTCAGAATGTAGTTTTCATATTTCAAAACCTTTTTGCATGAATAATAATGCGGTGATAATCTATTAGTTTGTGAGTATACAAGAGTACAAGAGTATGTGGCAAAATCTAGTGGCAGTTGTTGGTTAATCCATTAAAATTGTGACACAAACATAATTTTTTGTGATTTTAACTTGAAATTTGGATCACAACTACTTGAGACATATTGCTTCATGTTAACATTATTTATTGTGTGAAACATTAACTTTTATGTCATTTTATTTATAAATTAATATGTTACTGCATTATTTTTTATATTAAAATAAAGGTAAACGGCTATAAAAATATTTATATTTAATATTTTTACTTTCTAACTCATTTGTGAAAAACCCTAAATTGTCTTCTTTAAAACAAGACCAAGATTAGGTTTCTAGCCCAAAGAATCCCAGAGAAATATTCATTTAAAGATGTACATCACATTGTCACCCTCCACTCAAACGGGATTTGCGGCACATAAGGGGTTAAAATACGCCGATCCATGTGTCCTGTATCATAGCCCCATGAATGACCTTTGCAGCAAAAAAACCCGCGTGAAAATCTGTTCGGTATTCACTGAGATATGATTAATTAAATGCGCTGATAGCGCATTCCACCAGTCATACAGATTACACTGAGTGAGCGGGTGACCGATCTAAGATGGCGGCCCCATATCTCGCCGCGCCAGTAGGCAGTAGCGGTCGATAGGGCGTCTACCTATATGATGTCTATGACACACACATATAACCCTAATCGTAGAGCGCCATCTTGTGTCCACCGAAGATATTCATCACTACAGAAACAGTTGAAATGATGGTTATTTTTCGAAAGAGATAAATGTTGTCAGAGTAGAAAACCAACAGCTTATAATGTAAACACAAAATGATTTTTTTTAAACATGATAATGAGAGAGGGAAAGATCATTTCAATGTTGATTCACTGATGGTCTGCACCGTTGAAATTCTAAATAGATGCTTAGACGTTACATGGGAAATATTAAGTAAACTTAGGTCCCCGCTCACGTACGTCTCTCTCTCTCTCTCTCTCTCTCTCTCTCTCTCTCTCTCTCTCTCTCTCTCTCTCTCTCTCTCTCTCTCTCTCTCTCTCTCTCTCTCTCTCTCTCTCTCTCTCTCTCTCTCTCTCTCTCTCTCTCTCTCTCTCTCTCTCTCTCTCTCTGGTTAACTTCACTGTCAAAACGCGCTAATGTGTTAATATGTTGTGAATGTAGTTAAATTTGAGGAACTTGACGTCAATGTCCAATGCATTTGATGAAAACCCAAACTAATCTCCGCGAACTCTTGCTAGATGGGATACAGCAACGGCATAAATCTCGCGAGATGTTGAATTTAAGGTTTGGTTTGAGGGTAGAATTAGGATGAAAACATCGGCATAAATCTACGGCCTAAATCTAGCGAAAGTTTGGCTCTAGGGTTAGGCTTGGGCGTAGCATTAAGGATGAAGATTTAGGATGAAAACGGTGCTCATCCTGCGAGTTTTTTTGCCGTTGCTATATCCGTTCTAGACACAACCGCGCATGCGCTCATCGTTACAGTCGCTTCAGCAGTACAACATCATGCAGCGCGGAAACTGATGGAAAACTGAGGGAAAACAAACGATTGTCTGCTGAAATTAAGTTAACTCGAGTCGACAAAGATAAGACCGAGTGACAGATGTACGGTTCATCTTAAAGAAACACAAAATAAGAAATGTATCACAAAAGTGCTGCTGTGAGACTGACTGAACAGTTTTAACGTGTCGGGTATGTTGATTTAAAACGCAAACTTGCAAAAAAACATTAGAGAATGAGCATTAAATGGTTATAATTTGATTTGTATGGTTTCACAAACACATGGCTGCAAACTAAACTGTGTAAAAAACACATTTTAAACAATTTCTGTTTAATGTTTTATTTTCTGTTCACTCTCTGCTTCAGAAATATTGATCTTTTCATCAGTAGTTGATGTTATATTTATCAGAGTTGTAATAAAAGCTTAATCTTCCTCAGGTGGAGGTTTTATCTTCATCAACCTGACCAATTCATCACCATCAACATCTCTTATAACGGTGAGAGTTTTACTTTAAAAAACTGAACCATGATTGGCCATTTTAGGCTTCACCTTTGACCTCAGTCATCAGTTTAGCTCTTTAACAAACACAACTGTTACACTGTGATGTTTACAATGGAAGTGAATGAGACAGTCCATAAACATCAAAATATATTGTTTTAGAAGTAAATTACAGCTACAAAATGTAAACATTATACGTCTTTAAATGAATGTGTAGTAAAATTTTACTTACATTCGGTAACAACTTACAACTTACTTATTATGTAAAGTTATATCAATGCAAGTTGTGTACAACTTTGGATATAACTTTACACACATGATGATATTGATTTTAACACACAAAAGGAATGTGACAGCTGTGAGATGTGTATATATTGATCACAGTCAGATCTGATCATGAAGAGGTGAATTCCTGTAGTGTACACTAGATGGCTCTCTAGTCAACAGAATAGATTGAATATTGAGGGGTCAGTGATCTAAACGGCATACAATATTTTGTTTACTGTATTGTCAAGTAAGGTGTTATTTACATCTTATCATGCTACTGTAAAAATACAGTTATGTTAATGCATGTTTATGTTTTTGCTCAAGTTTGTGCTAATGATCCAGTCAAAGTCATTTAATATTTAACTGATTCAAAAGTGTTTCTGTGCCTTAGTAGATTTAACTTTAAGTTAAAATTAGTAAACTCTATTAAAAATGTATCATATCATATGAGTTAAAATAACATAAGAATTTGAATAATTTGAGTAATTCTAAATTAACTCATTATTGACTAAATTCATTTTTTTGACTCAACTTTATCATGTATAATCCACTTAAATTTGTAAGAAGGAAATTAACTTAATAATTTTGTGTTGAAACTACATGAATGATTTTATTAAACATAACTAACTAGGCAGTGGACTCGTAGTTCCCAGAATGCTTTTCATGGGACTGCATTTGGAGGGTACAATTTGAATTTAAACTCTATTTTATGTTTTTTTTAACTAAAAAGAAAAACTTGTTGATGTTTAATGTTCATTTATTTGGAACTGTTTCTGTTGAAATCCATATTATTAAGTTGTCCCTACTCAAAATATCAGTTAGTTCAGTAAACTTACAAAAAGTAGTTGGAAAATGTTTTCTTTATTTTATTGACTTAGATCCAAGTAACAGTTTTACTTTACACTTTTAGTACATTAAGGTTATTAAAATGTATTCAATGTATATGCTTGACAACTAAATAACAAACTAAACAGACTTTCTTTTATTTTGATATCATTATAGACTTTTTATTAACAATTCAGCTTAGTGCATGATTACAGTAAGCTAGTTTCAAAACAAGAGCCAGTTGTTATCACCATAGAAACCGATGGCACACTTGAAACTGCACATGAGCTTTAGCGCGTTAGCACTGACTGACTCTGATCACGGACGTTTTCCGATCGACTTGGATTTTATACACAACGTTAATTAGACCTGTGACCCAAAGTAATTGAACTGGGACAGACCCGGACTCGACTGCCATTTTGAAAAACTTCTAATCTAAACACCTGAATATATATAAATGAAAATCATGGAAATTGTCAGGGGTTCTTAAACTTTTGCATATGACTGTAACAGTATGGTTTGATTTGAAGCAATCTTTTATTTGTTAAACATTAGCACTGGTGAATTCAAATGCTTTGTGTACAGTGAAAAAGTCAGACAGTATTTACAGAAACACACTGTTTATGCCTCTCACATGCACACACATATACACATTAACCACATACAGTTAAATAAAAACGCACATTTCAAGTTCACCAGTATTACAAAACCACATTTCTTTCCTAATCAGGCATCACTTGAACCTGAATGAACCTGTTAAAGTCAGATGCATTCAGTTAGAAAAATAAAAAATAGACATAGTTTCTGTTTTAAGATCAAATACTTTAGTTGTTTCTGATAATGTACAGTTCTGTCTTTCTTTAAACTGTTGTCTATAAACATTATTTAAAACATGGTAAAATATTGTTTAAGTATGCTTGCATTTTAGCGTTTGTTAGTGTGTATTATGCTTCAGAATTCAATGGAGAAGTAACAAATCTTGAAAGTAAGAGAGAGAACACCGACATCTTAAATGTAATAAGCACTTTATCTAAAGTTATAACCGAAACTGAAAATGATTAAACAGCTGAATGTTGACTTGAGAATCACAGAAAGTTTGTTTATCATCTCTTGACTCATGTATACACCACATCATCCTCTACTGCAGATCTCTGTAAACACAAACACACAACATAAAACACATTTAATAACAATCAGATCAATTCATCAAATAAAAAAACTACTAACCCTTGATACTGTATTAGATTTGATGAGATATTTCTAGTTCACTTATATACAGTATTGCTGTTTATTGCTGTTGCTTTTATTGTTACCTCATTTGTAAGCCGCTTTGGACGAATGTAAATAATTTTTAAACTACGTTCAAAGTAAGAGTGTTCTGTATGCATTAAATAGGACTAAAGACAACGTGTTAGGTTGTAAACAATCTGAACGGTCAGTTGATAGATGGATGGATGTTAGATGTAGGCGTGTGAGGCTACGCGACTCCGCCCCGTCCGTCCAGTCAGTGGCACAGAGAAACATGGAGGATAACTCAAAAACTGTGTTAACTGAGCAGCAGGATCATCTAGTGCCCAAGAAAAACAAATGACTTGCGCATGTGTGGGCACCCATGACAAAAAACGGTGGTCCCAGCTCATTTCAGGTCATTGATCAGCTCCTCCCTTGTAGTTCTGGGCTGATTTCTTACCTTTCTTAGGATCATTGAGACATTGTAGCGCCCCTCAGTGTCAGCGATAGTAGTATTATGGGTGAATAAAATTATAAAATGTTTTTATGAATGCAGACTCCTCGTTGTTTTGTATTGTAATTTGCTGAAAATACCTGATTATACTGAGCTGATTTGATTTTGTTACAATCAGATTTTGCCAGATGAGTTTCTTGAAGGAGGCAAATGTCGGCCCTGTAATTTATTTAAATGGTCAAACACCTTGGACCTCTTTGCCTGAGACCCAATACCACAAAAATTCCATGTTAGGATGGACAATGTTGACATACCTTAATGGGAATAACTTCTGTCTAATTAAATTGAATGTACAGGTGAGCATGAATGTGTGAAATGTTATTATTAAGTGATTGTGAATGCATGGGAGCAACAGAGGATGCCATAGCCATTGTGCTACACACCTTGCTGGAACACCCAGAGCATAAGAACATATATGCAAGGCTTCTTTGTTGATTTTAGTTCAACATTTAATACAATCCTGCCAAACAAACTATTTAACAAATTACATGAACTTGGACTTGGTACCACATTATGCAACTGTATACTGGATTTTCTAACAAACCGTACACAATATGTTAGAGTGAGCAAGCACACATCCTCCATCCTGACCATTAACACCGGGGCCCCCCAGGGTTGTGTGCTTAGCCCACTACACTTTTCACACACGACTGCAGCTTTTCCTCCCCATCCAACTATGTAAAATGTAAAAAGAAGAGCAGAGAAGGTCTTACAGAGAGCATGAGAGTCAAGTGAGCTGACTCTCACCTCTCATATACACACAAACCATAAACAGCTACTAATAGTCTAACACAAGCACATCTCTCATGTCCACCAACAGAACAAAACCACATTTCTTTCTACATCAGGTTTAACGTCAACTCAGAAATGAAGCTCTTAAAGTGTCACAAGCATACAGTGACTAAAATAAATAATAGACATGCTTTGTGTTTTAAAACCACTATGACTCTTTGGTCATATCTACACTCTTAGTAATTCATTTATATTTAGATCACAGTGTTTCTGATAATGTTTTACACACAACATACAAAAACAAACATTTAATAACAAGTTAATTGTAATCAGATCAATTCATTAAATCATCACTAATCTATATTCAGAAACTGTTGTGTATGCATTAAATAAGACTAAAGACAAAGTTAAAAACACTAGTAACAAGTAGCTGGTTGCCAGCATATACTCGGTGTGATCAATCCCAGGCTTAGTTAAAGGCCCACTGAAGTGGATTGGAATGTGCAGCATAATTAAATGGGGTGACATCAGTTTAACTGAAACAGGAAGTCATAACGGAACTACTGAGAAGACCCTTGGCAATTAATATAGATTGTAGACATCTTTATACTGTAATATTATAGTATATGCACTAAATAAGACTAACTAAACAAAGATTAGAAGAGACACTATATCATCTTTGTTCTCTGAATCATCTCTACTTGTATCCACATCAGGGTTTTCCACAGAAAATTAGTTAAGGTGGTAGGGTTGGGCGGGTGGTCATGTCCAGGGGCGTGGCAATTAAAGGGGCGTGGCATAGACATGATGATGAAAATTAAAATATTTTTATTTAAAGGGACATTTCATCTGTAGAAACATTAATCTTTATTGAAAGTGGGTCATATTTGTAGTCGAAATTAACATAATTTTAAAATTTTGTGCCTATTTGACCGAAAAAAGACAGAACGTTACTTTAGGGCTCATTTGTATGAAAAACTACAACTCCCACAATGCATAGCTCTGCAAGCCCCCACCACTAATCCAGAACACCGCTCGCTCAGCTGTATGCTATTGTGTACATACATGCCACGTTAGTATAAGAAAGAAAATTGAAACACTCACTTTATAGTCAGACATCCGTTTATCCCTGCAGGCTTTGGCTGTCACTTTAAGTTTAGGATTCTAAAATGTATCCAGGACACCGCTGTCCATATACGGTACGAAGCTTGGGTGGTTGGTTCACCACACAAACAAATTGTGTCGTAGGAGCAGGCTTCACTCAGTTTCTTATTTATTTTTGAGAGTGCTTGGCCAAACATGTGAATAATCCCAAAGAAAATGCTGCACCCTGCACACACACGCGTCCACCGCAAAATACGTGCTCGTGAGCCGAAACGCGTCTGAAACAAACATGCAAGTTCACCACACAAACGTCCATATTCTGATCTGATGCAGAAATTTCGTACAGAAGGCACACAGCGAGAGTACAGGCACTACTAGTCTGTCTAAGCTCATGCCAGTCCGGGCTGCTGCATCCTCCTCTGGCTTCTTTGCTTTCTGTTCCTCCATCTCCCTCAGCTCTTTGCTGTATTGTGGCTCATAAAAGTAACATAGAAACACACGATTCCCTCAACAGCTCTTCGAAATCCCCTTTTGCCATTTCAACCGCAAAACTACCTTCCGCCATTGTTTTTCAAACTTTCTCCACAGAGCAAGAGCCTGTTAGCTTAGCTTCTAAAGATGGCTGACACTATCTTTACATTCTGTGAGTGAGATCCCACCCCATATGGGCGTGGTGAAAACATGCGGAACTAAGTGTAATACTGGCTGTAGTTTTAAGCCTCTGGCCAAAAAATCCTCAGATGACGCAAAATGACGATTTTTGCGTCATCTGAGGATTTTTTCCAGACTAAAAATACACATCTCTCATCTTGGGGTGATATGAAGGGTAGAGGCATGGTAAATCAAAAATACTACTGTTTTTAATATTTGATACAAAGCTTAATGCTAAATCCTTAAGTATCCCTTTAAAACACTCAAATAAAACTTCATTTTAAAGAAACTATGAAAGAAAATGAACACATACTAGATTATTAATGAATTAAATGTTTTTACCTCTAACAGGAAAAGGTGCATTATGAAGTGAAACTAAAGGGTTAATAAACACAAACTAAAGCAGATGTTGTAGAACGTCTGGCGAACGATGATAGATAGCACAAAAATTGTATAAAATGATTATTTCTCACTATTAATTACATTAAGCAGTGTAACTACTGTAGCATGTAAATAATGCCCATAAATAACGTGAGCAAGAGCGCTCAACAATTATATCTAATCAACAGGCACGTCCCTTACGAAAATTAACCATGTTTTTATTGTGGTAAAAGTGTAGTAACCATGTTTTTTGGTGTATTGATTACTATCAGCAAAACCATGGATTTACTACACTAACCATGGTTTAACTATGGTTTTTGAAAACCATGGTTGTCAAAACCATGGTTATTTTGTGGTTACCATGGTTTTACTACGGTAACCATGGTTTTTTAGTTTTAACTGTAGTAAAACCATGGTTAATTTTCGAAAGCTAGCAGGTTGCTCAAACAACAAAATCACCAGCTAACTTACTTTAAATTTGTAAGAACTATAGACTTATACAATAACAGGCTTAAATAAACCCAAAACATAAGTCCACTTACAGTTCTCACGAACATGTGTTTTATCAGCTGGCTATCCTCCAGACATGACAGACCACTTTGTGCGCAGTGTGAAGCGCATCCGCGCTATTCTACGAGATGTTTTTATCAACTGGCTAGTTATCCTCCAGACAGTGACGGTCCGGACCACGTCTTTATCTCATATTAGGCGTGTGGCGCTTAATATGAGCCACACAGCCAAAATGGTTACTAGCAGCTGGTTTTGGGACCAGTACAATACGTTACAACAAGTAAAACATATTTATTGTACGCGCTTGTATATGTGCACACGTGTGATAAAATACATCTGTCATATTTCAGGTAATCCTATAAACATTAATAAATGATCTCACCGGTTTATTTGCTGCTCTTTTATAGAATGTTGGATCTGCAAGTGATTTCCTCTTCTATGGTCTGAACTGTTTCAGGAAAAATAATAATTACATCATTATTTGTTATAATACGGTAGTTATTACCATACAGCTGTATTAGTTCTAGTTGATATTTACCATGTTGCTGTGTGTTTCTGTGTTTCCTGTAGATCAAGAAGATCAGAACTGACACTTTAATCATCAGACATCCATCAAAAACACAACGGATCAGAATGAAGGTGAGAGCTGTAATGAATAACAACAAACATTACTGTTACTGAATCTGATCACAGATTAGTTAATATCATAATGTAACTAAACCTGTCGGTCTGACCTTTAGATCAGCACTGTCAGTAAGCATTATTACCACACCTGTTGTATCTGAACACATCTGACAGAGATGATTAATGTTGAGATGTTGAGTTTGGTTTGTGATGGGATTGTTGAGTACACATCTGTATGTGTTGTTATCCTGATATTCAACCTCCAGAGGTAGAGAGAGTCTGATGTTGAGATCAGACACACTGATGATGGACAATAAACTGTTTCCTTTGTACCAGGACAGACTCACATCTCTCATATTCAACACTGAACACAATAATAAACAGTTTGAGATTGATGAAGAGTTTTGAGGAGAGTAAATAGAGATGAGAGGAATGGGCAGACGAGCTGAAAACATGAGAGAACAAAAACAAAAATCAAACTCATATCAATATAAAGCAAGAGACACTATTGAGAGTAATTGTTATAGTTAATTTGCCAAATGCTCAAATATATAATATAGAAGACAAACCATAAATCTTTACTCACCATAGAGAGTAACATTGAATGTGTATGATGAGGTCTTCTGCTCGCTGACTGTTGATGTTTATTTGATAAAGTCCAGTGTGTTGAGTTGTGATGTTTGTGATGGTGAGATCTCCCATCAAGAACATCATCATATATTGATGTCTTATTGATGTCTTTATTGATTTTAGCTATGAGAGTCCCATGAGTTTTAAACCTCCACAGTATCAGATCATCTGTCTGTAGTTCAGTATCAGTGTGTAGAGTTAGATTATCTTCCTCCATCACTGACACTGACTTCACTTCATCACCTGCACACACACCAAAGTTCATCAAAGTTTTGGTGTTAAGTTTATTTGGTCTTTTTAATCTTTTTACAAAAGCACAAAGACAAACTTGAAAAGAGATTTAGTAATGTGAGCTTTGGAAGAAAGATTTCTTAAAATGTGCGTTACATCTATGCATTTGCCAGACACTTATATCCATTAAAGAGCGCTTTATCAGTGTGTGTTCTCTGAAAATAAATCCCACAACCGTTTGTGCTGTTAATGCTTTGATCTAACAGTTGAGTTACAGGGACACTTTAAATACAGAAAACTACTAAAAAGCTTCAACAGCATGGAATAATTTAGTAAAAAAGACAAGTACATTTACATTAAGGCATTAGGAAAATGCTTTAAATCGAAGTGACTTTCAAAAGCCAGAAAAAACAGAATAGTAAACTCATCAAGACTATCTTCTTCTTTCTTTTCTTTAAGCCTTTACATTCCCTTCGAAACATAGGCCATTGATGAATCGCCTCCATCCCCGCCTGTCTTGGGCCATCTTTTCAAGCAGTTGCCACGTCAGCCCCTCCTTCTTAATCTCTTGCTCTGTGCTTCTCCTCCAGGTGTTCTTGGGACGACCTCTTCCTCGTTTGCCTTGTGGGTTCCATGTCAGTGCCTGTTTGGTTATTGCCATTTTGTTTCTTCTCATTGTATGCCCAATCCAGATCCACTTTCTCCTTTTTATCTGTATTTCTATTGGTTCCTGGTTGGTGAGTTCCCAAAGCTTGATGTTGTTTATTGTGTTTGGCCAGAAGATCCCAAGGATGCGTCTTAGGCAGTGGTTCATGAATGTCTGCAGCTTACTAATGATGGTAGTATTGTTCTTCCATGTTTCTGATCCGTACAACAGTACGGATTTAACATTGGAGTTGAAGATTTTTAGCTTTGTCCTGAGAGAGATATTTTTTGTTTTCCAGATCTTGATTAGTATGTTGAATGCTGCTCTAGCTTTTCCGATTCTCGTCGTTACGTCTTCTTCTGACCCACCATCCACAGCTATCACACTTCCCAGGTAGGTAAATTTTTCGACCTCTTCGAGAGAGTGGCCTGCGAGTTTTATGGTATTCATGTTTTTGTTGTTTATCCGCATGATTTTGGTTTTTGGCCCATTTATTTTGAGTCCAAGCTCAGCAGCAGTTGTTTCCAGCTGTGTTGTCTTGTCCTGCATCTGTTGGTATGTATGTGAGAGCAGTGCTATGTCATCCGCGAAGTCTAGATCATCAAGTTGTTCCGTCAGACTCCACTGAATGCCATTCTTTTTATTGTTGGTTGTTTGTTTCATAATCCAATCTATACATAAGAGGAAGAGGAATGGAGACAGAAGGCAGCCCTGTCTTACACCCGTGAGCACTTTGATCTTTTCATATGTAACTCCCTGTTGGTGAACTTGGCAATGCATACCCTGGTATCTTCATAGGCTCATCAAGACTATGGAATAACATAAATGTAACATAACATACTGAAAACTACAGTAAACTTGTTAACTAAAATTATTTAAGGATTTAAAGAACATCCTGGAAAAATAAGAGGTCTCTGAATTAATAAAAATGCCTTCAGGCTTTGGTTTGGTTAAATATTCAGTTATGTATTTAAACAAAACATTCATAAAATTTCAATTCTGATGAGTCCTAAACTTTACTGACAGAATTAAAGTTCAGTTGACTTTCACACAAACAACAACAAATCTTAATAGAGAAAAAACCTTTTATCTTCAAATATAAAGAAATCTTTTCTTTTTAACTATAAATCCATAAACAATTAACCTTTTATTAATAAACAAAATACCTGATGAATATTTAGATTATGTGAGATCACAGGCATCCAAACTAGATTTTATGATAATATCTTAATTTTTATATGAGAATTAAATCAAATGCATCTTTAGTCTAAAATCAAAACTTCATAACTTTGTACTAACAGCTGTAATAAACCACATTTATAACTTACCAACCAGAGAAGTGAAGCAGAAAAAGAGAAAAACAAACATGAGAAACATTTTCTTCAACAGTTCAGATGTCTGAAATAACAACACAACAACAATCTGACAGTGTTGTGATCTCCAGTAAAGTTGTATAGAGATTAACACAACATCAGTTTGAGTGCTGTGACCAAAAGCCGGTGGTCTACGAAATTTCCCGGTAAATTTTTTGGTCCCACTCCGCCCCTGGTGTCAGGACCTTGTCAGGAAAGTAACAAACAAAACAGCTTATATATTATTGCATTTCTAAACTGGTATTTTATGTCAGAATAATTTATATTTTGTTGTTATTGCTTATGAAATAGCTGTTGAAAAAGCGCTATTTATCTATGCATTTACACATGCATTAACTCTATCAAACTGTGATAGCTTGCGGAGATAATAAATAATTTCCACAGATCTTTTTTAAGATGTTTTAGCGAAATAATGTTTATCTCGTAAATGTTAATATAACTTAGGGTACATCTTGTTAAAAGTTAGCTACCTGTGGTAGCACTTGGTGAGTGAACAGCAATATGAAAGTGATTTTACAAGGCTAATGATGAGCATAAATAACAGAGAACATAATTAATTCAGCGTTTTGATTTCCCACACACATTCATTCATGGCTGTTTCATTCATGTATATCTACGTCGTTAATGAGACAGAATTTGATGGATCAGTCTGCCGTCATATTTGTTGTGCACGTTGTTGTTGTGTCCTCTTCTCAGACGCTGTAATGAAATGGCAGTCCAGCACGCACAATGGCTGTGTTTATCGGTCAATCCAATTTTACAAAACCGATACCCGATAATGGGAAAATGCTTAAATATCTGGGAAATTATTGGGAAATAGATCGGTATATCTCTAGTCCAGGCTATGGTCCCACTGCAGTAGCGCTATGGCCCACAGTTTGGGAAGAATTTAAACAACATAAAGTCTTAAAGTAATACATCACAGTAATATCTATTGATTTAATCTTTTATTTATTAAACTTTAGTCTTGATGGGTCACACACACTCTCTCACACACACAGACACACACATATACATTTACATTTCAGGGTTTCCCGCAGAAAATTTGTTAGTTAAGGTGGTAGGGTTGTGCAGGTGGGAGGGCCGGGGGCGTGGTAATCAAAGGGGCAGGGCGTACGCATCATGATGAAAATATTTTTATTTAAAGCACTCAAATAAAACTAAATTTTGAAGAAACTATGACAGAAAATTAACAAATACTAGATTATTAATGAATTAAATGTTTTATCAACAGGCTAGTTATCCTCCAGACATTGACGGACCATGTCTTTCTCTCATTTTGGCCATGTGGCGCGTACCCGCGCGCAGTGTGAACGCGTCCATGCTATTCTCCGAGATGCACTTGACGGCCTTTTTTGCAGCAAATTTTTTTGGACGACCTTGTTAAGGTGGTAGGGTATCCCAGCTTAGGTGGGCCGCCCGAACTGAAAAGTGCTGCGGGAAACCCTGCATTTAGTCATTAGCAGATGCTTTTGTCCAAAGTGACTTACAAATGAGGTAACAATAGAAGCAATTAAAGCAACAGCAGTACATAAGTGCACTAGAACTAGTCTCATCAAGTCTAACACAGTATCAAGGGTACTTTTCAGTATTTTTTTGACAGAGAATGTAAAGATAAAGTTAGAGAAAAAGAAAAGATTAGCAAGTGAGATGTTTGTGGAAGAGATGGGTTTTTAGCCGATTCTTATAGACTGCTACAGATTCAGCAGAACTTGTCACAGCTGGCAGATCATTCCACAGATGAGGAACCAAACCTGAGAAGGTACTTCATAGTGATTTTATTTTTTTATTTTTGAGATGGCACCACAAGTCACCGCTCTGTGGCAGTGCGTAGGGATCTAGAGGGTACATAAGTTAGTATAAGCGATTGAAGGTAAGAGGGTGCTGACCCAGTGGTGGTTTAAAAGGCCAGGAGTAGAGCTTTGAATTTAATACAAGCAGCTATAGGAAGCCAGTGTAACCTGACAAAGAGAGGAGTGACATGTGCCCACTTTTGCTCATTGAAGACCACTCTTGCCGCAGAATTTTGGATCACTGGTAGGGGTTTGGTTGTGCAGGCTTGGAGTCCGGCCAGTAAAGCATTGCAATAGTCCAGTCTGGACAGGACAAGAGCCTGAACTAGGACGTGTGTAGCATGCTCAGATAGGAAAGGTCTAATTTTCCTAATGTTGTAGAAGATAAATCTACAAGAGCGGGTAGTGCTGGCAACATGCTCCATGAAGTGATCAGGTTGATTTGTGTGTCATCCGCATGGCAGTGTTAAGAAAAGCCATGTTTCTGAATGACAGAACCCAATGATGTCATGTATATAGAAAAGAGCAGTGGTCCTGGCACTGAGCCTTGAGGTACCCCGGTACTGAGACATTGGTGTTCTGAGACGTCACCTCTCCAGGTTACTCCAAATGACCTACCTGAGAGGGAAGACCTGAACCACAGTTGCGCTGTACCAGAGACAACCATAGCCTTCAGGGTCAACAGGAGGATGTGAAGATTGACAGTGTCAAAAGTGGCAGATAGATCCAGTAGGATCAGTACAAATTATTTGGAGGCCGCCCTTGCCTGCCTTAGGCCTCAATGACTGAGATCAGTGCAGGTTCGGGAGAGTGACTACTCTTGGAACCAGACTGGTTGCTGTCCGGGAGGTGATTTTGTGTGCAGAAGGAGGAGAGCTGGTCAAAAAATACACATTCAAGAGTCTTGACAATGAAGGGAAGGAGTGATACGGGTCTGTAGTTCTCTAACATTGCAGGATTAAGTGTGGGCTTTTTCAGCAGTAGGGTTATCAGTGGGAAATGTACCAGTGGAGAGAGATAATGTGCATGAGAGCAGCAATAACCGATGGAGAAATGGCCTGAAGGAGATGGGTGGGTATGGAATCTAACGGGCAGGTAGTTGGGTTGTTAGAAGCAAAGATCATGGAAACATCCGCTTCATATAAGGGAGAGAAAGAGGGAAGCAAACATGTATCAGGAGTTTGAACATGTGCAAGAGGGGGCGGCGCAGAGAACTTCACAAAAAAAGCTAAATCGTCATGGGGGGCGGGTGGAAAAAGAAGAGCAGAGAAGGTCTTACAGAGAGCACGAGAGTCAAGTGAGCTAACTCCTTACCTCTCACATACACATAAACCATAAACAGCTACTAATAGTCTAACACAAGCACATCTCTCATGTCCACCAACAGAACAAAACCACATTTCTTTCTAAATCAGGGTTAACGTCAACTCAGAAATGAAGCTCTTAAAGTGTCACACGTATACAGTGACAAAAATAAAAAAGTCCTGCTTTGTGTTTTAAAACCACTATGACTTTTGGTCATATCTACACTCTTAGTTATTAATTAAAATTTAGATCACAGTGTTTCTGATAATGTTTTACAGTTCAATCTTTCTTTAAAATGCTGTCTATCAATGTTATTTAATTGTCCTATAGTTGCATTTTTGGATGTTAACATGAGGTTTAACCTTGTGAATGTAATGGAGGAGTATGGAGCGAGATATGCGTCTTTATTACATGCGATAAATTGAATGATCTGAGAGAAATAAAACTATTTGAAAGAAAAAGTTATCACACTGATAGCAAAGAAGCATTTCATGAGAAAAAAAAAGAATATTTGAGAGAAAAAGTTTTCATACCAATAGCAAAAAATAATAATATTTGAGACTAAAAAAAAGTTTTGATAGAAAGTATTTTCTCATGATAGAACATAAAAAATATAAATTTGAAATTTTTAAAATTATTTCTGAGAAAAGTTGAGCACGGACACTCTAATGTTTGATTAAGATGATGACACACAACTCGACGGATAGCTGGCTGAGCAAGTTCACAGCACTGAAGATTAAACATTAAAAAATGAAATGGTACTCTTATTCATGAATGAATGTGTATTATATTATTAGCTTGCTAATCGCTAATTAGCCATCATGCTAGGTAAACTTGCAAATGCCAAATGAATGTTTTGATTCACTCCTTATTTAGTGAGTAGTGATCTAGTTTCTACCTTTGCACTTGCTAGCCTCAAAGCACCTGAAGAGTAACTGCTTGTTCATCATATACAACCTCCTGTATAACTTTCAACCAACGTTAGTGTGCATGGAGGAAGTACACGCCTAGCTGCCGCAGCGCGGGGGGCCATACACGTCGGGGCTACGGTGACCACAGTCCCGATGTCGTACCTGCCAGTGGTGATATATCATAACTTAAATGTGTTTTTTTGTTTTCATAAAAATATTAACATTGATACCATTATAATAAGATAGCTGCCTGCTATTGAAATCAGTGTGAACAGATGCACTCAGTCTCTCAATATCACAACTATGGTCATATTGAATACACAGCTATGACAATAATAAATAGGGCAACAAAGTAATAATAATAATAATAATAATAATAATTTGTTACACTTATTTAGCGCTTTTCTGCAACACTCAAAGCGCTTTACATATAAAAGGGAGAATCTCCTCAACCACCACCACAAAAAATAAGCTTTGGAGGAACTTGTGAGATGTGAACCATATTTTTATTAACTTATTAAATTAACAGATCCATAACTTAGTAATTATAGATTAAACATATGCTTTGATACTCAAAATAGTATTGGGGAAAATACTCGAGTCTCACGCATTTCAGTCAGTTCACATGGTCACACCCACACCTTGTATTTCTCACGCTGAGAAGACTTAACTTTTCCTGCTATATACAATTAATGGACGAGGCGCAGCGCAGGAAGGTTCTCTGTCAAGTTCATAGCTGTCTCGAATTTTTCTTGCGCTCCTCTGATGTCATTCACTTGGACTTCATTTATTCAAAAACTCCCTAACTGCTTTGCAATAAGAAGCTTAAGCTTACCTGAAACTATAAGGAAAATAGACTATAGAGGCTTTCTGAAATGAATGAAAGGACTAGAGGAGCATGTCAGACCTACTTTTTTTATAAGTGTAATTCTTGTCACTTGTCACAATTTAACACATCAATAATGTGTTATGTTTGTAACAACACTGGGTGTGTTAATTTTAACACATTGTTTTGTGTTAAACTTTTCAACACATTATGTGTTATTTCGTATTGATTTTGAGTTCATGTAAATAAAACACTAGGGGCCCTATTTTAACGATCTGAAACGCAAGTGCGAAGCGCAACGCGCAAGTGAGTTTGTGGGCGGATCTTGGGCGCTGTTGCTATTTTCCCGGCAGGAGAAATAACTCTTGCGCCGGGCGCAAATCAATAAGGGGTTGGTCTGAAGTAGGTTCATTATTCATAGGTGTGGTTTGGGCGTAACGTCAAATAAACCAATCAGAACGCTATCCAACATTCCCTTTAAACGCCAGGGCGCAAATTCCATTGCGGGTTGCTATTATTATGACGGATTTACTAGGCGCACGCCAGGAGCGGTTAACAGCCGAGGAGACCCACGTTCTTGTAAGAGCAGTCAAAGAAAGAGAAGTTGTTTTGTATGGGGATAGGAGAAACCTGCCCAAATCAGCGTAGGTTAAACAGGCGTGAGAGGAAATAGCCACAGCCTCATCAGCAGGCATCCGCTACAATGATATCAGGAGACGGGGGAATCCCAAGCTTGCCAGCATAAATCGGGCACGCCATGTAACGGGAGGTGGATCTGCCTCTACACAGGACCTGACGCCAGCAGAGGACATCGCTGCGTCCACCCTCACCGCTGAAAGGGTTTGGGGGCTTTGAAATCGGACCCAAGAAACGCAAGCAAGGTCCAACCCCAAAGTACTCTTACAAATCAAGTTCATATACATTAAGGTTTCTTATGAAAACATTTAAATTATTATTTACATAAAATAAACATAATACAGCCACACAACAAACTTATGAAAATATTTTAATCGTTATTTGCATGAGAATTTTTTAACGCAGCCACACAAAATAAATAAAAACTATCACCACAATGCTCACCACAATGATTCCCCTTATCTCATGTGTTAATATTTTTAAGTGTAACAATTTATGATTTGCAAAAATAACTGTTGCATCTGTGTAGATTAGATAAGCAAAGTGTGTGTGCGTTGTGCACGCTATACATTATGGTTAAGCATGTGCCCTTAAAATAGCATAATGAACAATGCGCAACGCCCCACTGACTTTAAACTTTTTTTTATGAATATGATGAACAAGCAGTTACTCTTCAGGTGCTTTGAGGCTAGCAAGTGCAAAGGTAGAAATTAGATCACTACTCACTAAATAAGGAGTGAAACACTTTTTTTTTAGAGAAAATGTTTTCACACTAATAGCAAAAAACATATACTTGAGAGATTTTTTTTCTCAGAAATAATTTTAAAAATTTCAAATTTATATTTTTTATGTTCTATCATGAGAAAATACTTTCTATCAAAACTTTTTTTTAGTCTCAAATATTATTATTTTTTGCTATTGGTATGAAAACGTTTTCTCTCAAATATTCTTTTTTTTCTCATGAAATGCTTCTTTGCTATCAGTGTGATAACTTTTTCTTTCAAATAGTTTTATTTCTCTCAGATCATTTAATTTATCGCATGTAATAAAGACGCATATCTCGCTCCATAGAGGAGTAAGAGATCTTGAAGTGAGAGAGAAGACAAACGTCTCAAATGGAATAATCACTTTATGTAATATTATACAAAACTCTGTTCATGAGAAACTTTTTAAACTCACAAACACTGAGACTCTGAAGTTATAACAGAAACTGAAGACGATCATACATCTGAATGTTGATCTGAGAATCACATCAAGTTTGTTTATCATCTCTTGACTCCTGCATACACCACATCATCCTCAGATCCCTGTACACATAAAAACACAACATACAAACACAAACAATTAATAACAAGTCAATAATAATCAGATCAATTCATTAAATCATCACTAATCTATATTCAGAGACTTTTGTGTATGCATTAAATACAAAGTAAAAAAAAAACACTAGTGTGATCAATCCCAGGCTTAGTTAAAGAACCCATTGAAGTGCTTTGGAATGTGCAGCATTATTTAATGTGGTGACATCAGTTTAACTGAAACAGGAAACAGCCCTTGTGTTTCTTGTCCTGTGCTCATTCGTTTTGTATTTGCTGTTTAAGTCCAGTGTTCTAGTTGAGTGTCAAGTCTTGTTTTGTGTTAAATCTGTCTAGTGACTATATATCCTGTTTTCTGTTGTTTACCCCCTCGTGGGCCTTTGTTTTGTCTATTATTAAGGTGTTTTCTGTTTACCCCCGACATGGCTTGCTTTTGGGTTTATATGTCCCCTGTTCCTGACAGAACAAACGAGCCACTTCTGAACCCAGCAACGATGTCGGAGCCCACTGCAGTTTCCCCCTTCTTCCCCTTCAAGATGACTGAATGAGAACGGTTGGCCATCTTTTTTTTGCTCTGGAGAGCCGTCGCCAAGTCCGATCGGGCCCTCCGGATGTCTGCCGCTGTGCTCGGCCCGGTTCTCGGGTTGACCGCTGCCACGTTTGCTCCAGTTATGGAGATGGACGAACCAGGGTCCTCTATCTTATCTGCTGTTCCTCTGCAGCCTGCGCAGTCGACCCAGCCCATGCAGTCGACCCAGTCGCTGAAGCCAGAGCAGCCGATCCAGCCCGCGCAGCCGACCCAGCCACCGAAGCCAGAGCAATTTGTGCTGCCCCTGTGGCACCCAACTCCTGCACCTCCATGGACTTGTTTTTCTTGTGCACCCCCCTGGACTGTATCTTGTGTTCCCCCTGGACTCCTTATTTTGTTGTTTTTTTGACCAGTTTAGAGTCGTGTCTTGTTGTTATCTGTAATGTTGTGTTTGTCTTGTGTGTCCCCTTGGGGGAGGGGTACTGTCAGGATTCTGTCAGAATCTTGTCTTGTTTTAATGTCTAGTTCTATTTGACAGGATTCTGTGTGGGAACACATGGCCAAGGTGTGTTGATATCAGGCCACGTGTTTTCCTTGTCTCGTCTCTTTTACCCCACTACCTTGTCATTCTCATTGGTTTTGATTGTTTGATTCCTACCACCTGTTCCCCTCTTGATTTACTCCCTTATTTAAAGCCCTTGTGTTTCTTGTCCTGTGCTCGTTCGTTTTGTATTTGCTGTTTAAGTCTAGTGTTCTAGTTGAGTGTCAAGTCTAGTTTTGTGTTAAATCTGTCTAGTGTCTATATATCCTGTTTACTGTTGTTTGCCCCCTCGTGGGCCTTTGTTTTGTCTATTATTAAAGTGTTTTCTGTTTACCCCCGACATTGCTTGCTTTTGGGTTTATCTGTCCCCTGTTCCTGACAATATTTTCTGTATGAGATTTTTTTTGTCTGTGTTTTGGACCATACCAGTTTATATATATATATATATATATTTTTAAGCCTAATGTATTTAGTAGTATACTAAAAGGAAAAAAGTTACATTTTATGGGGGCTTAGTTAAAGGCGCTCTAAGCGAATTGACGCGTTTTAGACCATAAAACATTTTTTGTTACATACCGGAAACATCTCCTTACTATCTGCTTGCTGCCTGTCCGCTGATCAAACTGTAAAAAACCGCGATCTCTGTAGACAACCCAGGCTTCACAAACAGCAATATCAACATAGTGGCCAAACCTAGCAGCACAAAACAAAGTATTCCAGCCAATAAACGACAAAAAGGATTTGGGGGTGGGGGTTGGGCGCGTTCATGAAAGCACGAAAGGGAGGGGGAGGGGGAGGAGTTAGCTACGCTCTGTCTGTTTGAAAACAGTTCAAACGTCAACAATAACTAACGTCTCACAGATTCGCTTAGAGAGCCTTTAAGTGGGTTTGTTTCTCATTATATTTTTATACACACTAAAACATTTAAAGCATATCAGCTTTGTCTCAATTTGGGTTCCAGAAGGCATTTGAAGGCATCAGTTTGCCATGTGATGGTTTAACATTGTCTTTTCCAGTGTACAAAATCTAAATTACTAAAACATTAACCGTTTTTTCTACTGTAAAGTTGGTTATTTTAACATGGGGGTACATGGGAATTGACTACCTTTTGGAGCCTGCCTTTAGTGGCCAGTTGATGAATTGCTGTTTAAAGGACAAGTTCGGTATTTTACACTTAAAGCCTTGTTTTAAGATTGTGGATGATGAAATACAACGGTTTTGACTGATATTTGGACATCTGCTGCTGGACTGAGAATTTTCGGTGTCTGTGGTATCGCCACCCCCCCCCCCCCCACCCACCCCCACAATGGCTGCATAGGTGCACTGGAACAATCCTTCCTAAAATGCATTAAACTTTCGTTTACAAAGACATGAACTCACCGAGTGGTCAGGGGTGTTTACTAATATGCTCACAGAAAAATCGCTGCAAAAGATGCTTTTATAATGGCGCATCTTTATACTGTCATATATTATATAATATTATATAAATAAAATTATAGTATATGCATTTAATAAGACTAACTGAACAAAGATTAGTAGAGACACTGAATCATCTTTGTTCTCTGAATCATCTCTACTTATATCCACATGTGTTTTGTTTTATGTTTAGTTTTTGTGTTTCTCTTGTAATCTTTTAGATTTGTCTGATTTGTTTCAGCTACGTTCATTTTGTTGTCATGAATATCTTTGTGTCTTGTATGTATAAAAGGTTGCTAGCAGCTTGTTTTAGGACCAGTACAATACTATACACAACTATACAACAGGTAAAACATATTTATTGTACGTGCTTGTGTGTGTGCAAACGTGTGATAAAATCCATCTGTCATATTTCAGGTAAACCTATAAACAGTAATAAATGATCTCACCGGTTTATTTGCTGCTCTTTTAGAGAATGTTGGATCTGCAAGTGATTTCCTCTTCTCTGGTTTGAACTGTTTTAGGAACAATAATAATTATGTCATTATTTGTTATAATACTGTAGTTATTACCATACAGCTGTATTAGTACTAGTTCATATTTACCATGTTGCTGTGTGTTTCTGTGTTTCCTGTAGATGCTGAAGATTAGAACTGATGCTACAATCATCAGACATCCATCAAAAACACAACGCAGCAGAATGAAGGTGAGAGCTGTAATGAATAATAACAGACATTACTGTTACTGAATCTGATCACAGATTAGTGAAGATTGTTATGTAACTAAACCTGTCGGTCTGACCTTTAGATCAGTAAGTAAGCACTATTAATCACACCTGTTGTATGTGAACACGGCTGACAGAGATGAGTGATGTTGAGATGTTGAGTTTGGTTTGTGATGGGATTGTTGAGTACACAGCTGTATGTGTTTGTATCCTGATATTCAACCTCCAGAGGTAGAGAGAGTCTGATGTTGAGATCAGACACACTGATGCTGGACAATAAACTGTTTCCTTTATACCAGGACAGTCTCACATCTTTCACATTCAACACTGAACACAATAATAAACAGTTTGAGATTGATGAAGAGTTTTGAGGAGAGTAAATAGAGATGAGAGGAATGGGCAGACGAGCTGAAAACATGAGAGAACAAAAACAAAAATCAAACTCATATCAATATAAAGCAAGAGACACTATTGAGAGTAATTGTTATAGTTAATTTGCCAAATGCTCAAATATATAATCGAGAAGACAAACCATAAATCTTTACTCACCATAGAGAGTAACATTAAATGTGTGTAAGGCCTTCTGTTTGCCACTGATGGTCAGTTGATAAAGTCCAGTGTGTTGAGTTGTGATGTTTGTGATGATGAGATCTCCAGTCTGATTATTCACCTGCAGTCTGTCTCTGAATCTCCCATCAAGAACATCAGCATATATTGATGTCTTATTGGTGTCTTTATTGATTTTAGCTATGAGAGTCCCATTAGTTTCAAACCTCCACAGTATCAGATGAGCACTCAGTATTTCAGTATCAGCGTGTAGAGTAACAGAATCTCCCTCCATCACTGACACTGACTTCACTTCATCACCTGCACACACACCAAAGTTCATCAAAGTTTTGGAGTAAAGTTTATTTGATCTTTTTAATCTTTGACAAAAGCACAAAGACAAACTTGGAAAGAGATTTAGAAATGTGAGCTTTGGAAGAAAGATTTCTTAAAATGTGCGTTACATCTATGCATTTAGCAGACACTTATATCCATTAAAGAGCGCTTTATCAGTGTGTGTTCTTGAAAATCAAACCCAGGACCGTTTGTGCTGTTAATGCTCTGATCTAACAGTTGAGCTACAGGAACAATTTAAATATAAAAAATTACTTAAAATTAAAAAAATTTCAACAGCATGGAAAAAGAAGAGATGTCTGAATTTACACTTACACATTATTTATTTCTATTTTTCCATATTTTAGTATAATAGTACTGTAATTATTTACATTAAGGCATTAAGAAAATGCTTTAATTCGAAGTGACTTTCAAAAGCCAGAAACAAACAGAATAGTAAACTCATCAAGACTCTGGAATAACATAAATGTAACATAGCATACTGTAAACTACAGTAAACGTGTTAACTAAAACAATTTAAAGATTTAAAAAACCTGGATAAGATAAGAGATCTCTGAATTTATAAAACAGCCTTAAGGCTTTGTTTTGGTTATATATTTATTTATGTAATTAAACAAAAGATTCATAAAATATCCATTTAGATTCTGATGAGTCCTTTACTGACAGAATTAAAGTTCAGTTGACTTTCAAACAAAAAACAACAAATCTTAATAGAGGAAAAACCTTTTATCTTCAAATATAAAGAAATTAGGCTTTTCATTTTAACTATAAATCCATAAACAATTAAGTAATGAGTATTAACATAAAAATTCCTGTAAATATTTAGATTATGCGAGATCACAGATATCCAAACTAGATTTCATGAAAATATCTTATATGATAATTAAATCAAATGCATATTTAGTCTAAAATCAAAATAAACATCATAACTCTGTACTAACATCTGTAATAAAACATTTATAACTTACCAACCAGAGTAGTGAAGCAAAGAGAGAGAAAAACAAACACGAGAAACATTTTCTTCAACAGTTAAGATGTCTGAAATAACAACACAACAACAATCTGACAGTGTTGTGATCTCCAGTAAAGTTGTATAGAGAGTAACACAACATCAGTTTGTGTGCTGTGACTAAAAGCTGGTGGTCTAGGAAATGTCCCGTAGATTTTTTGGTCCCACTCCGCCCCTGCTGTCAGGAACTTGTCAGGAAAGTAGCAAACAAAACGAACTGGTATTTTATGTCAGAATAATTAATATTTTGTTGTTATAGCTTATATAAAAGCTGTTGACAAAGCGCTGTTTATCTATGCATTTACACATGCATTAACTGGATCAAACTGTGATAGCTTGCGGAGATAATAATTAATTAATTAATTTCCACAGATCTTAATTTAGTTTTAGCGAAATAATGTTTATCTCGTAAATGTTAATATAACTTGGGGTAAATCTTGTTAAAAGTTAGCTACATGTGGTGGCACTTGGTGAGTGAACTGCAATAAGAAAGTGATTTTACAAGGCTAATGATGAGCATAAATAACAGAGAACGTGTTTAATTCAGCGTTTTTATTTCCCGCCTTGAGGTACCCCGGTACTGAGACATTGGGGTTCTGAGACGTCACCTCTCCAGGATACTCTAAATGACCTACCTGAGAGGTAAGACCTGAACCACAGTTGCGCTGTACCAGAGACACCCAAAGCCTTCAGGGTCAACAGGTGGATGTGGGGATTGACAGTGTCAAAAGTGGCAGATAGATCCAGTAGGATCAGTACAAATTATTTGGAGGCCGCCCTTGCCTGCCTTAGGGCTTCAATACTGAGAGCAGTTATTGTGAGTTTCGGGAGAGTGACCGCTCTTGAAACCAGACTGGTTGCTGTCCGGGAGGTGATTTTGTGTGCAGAAGGTGGAGAGCTCGTAAAAAAACACGTTCAAGAGTCTTGACAATGAAGGGAAGGAGTGATACGGGTCTGTAGTTCTCTAACATTGCAGGATTAAGTGTGGGCTTTTTCAGCAGTAGGGTTATCAGTGGGGAATGTACCAGTGGAAAGAGATAATGTGCATGAGAGCAGCAATAACCGATGGGGAAATGGCCTGAAGGAGATGGGTGGGTATGGAATCTAATGGGCAGGTAGTTGGGTTGTTAGAAGCAAAGATTGTGGAAACATCCGCTTTATATAAGGGAGAGAAAGAGGGAAGCCCACATGTATCAGGAGTTTGAACATGTGCAAGAGGGGGCGGCGCAGAGAACTTCACAAAAAAAGCAAAATCGTCATGGGGGGCGGGTGGAAAAAGAAGAGAAGAGAAGGTCTTACAGAGAGCACGAGGGTCAAGTGAGGGTCAATTCTCACCTCTCATATACACATAAACCATAAACAGCTACTAATAGTCTAACACAAGCACATCTCTCATGTCCACCAACAGAACTAAACCACATTTCTTTCTACATCAGGGTTAACGTCAACTCAGGAATGAAGCTCTAAAAGTGTCACACGCATACAGTGACTAAAATAAAAGTCATGCTTTCTGTTTTAAAACCACTATGACTTTAGGTCATATCTACACTCTTAGTAATTAATTTAAATTTAGATCACAGTGTTTCTGATAATGTTTTACAGTTTAATCTTTCTTTAAAATGCTGTCTATCAATGTTATTTAATTGTCCTATAGTTGCATTTTTGGATGTTAACATGAGGTTTAACCTTGTGAATGTGATGGAGGAGGAACAGATCTTGAAGTGAGAGAGAAGACAGACGTCTCAAATGTAATATTCACTTTATGTAATATTATACAAAACTCTGTTCATGAGAAACTTTTAAAACTGAAGAAGATCAACCATCTGAATGTTGATCTGAGAATCACAGAGAGTTTGTTTATCATCACTGGACTCCTGCATACACCACATCATCCTCTACTGCAGATCCCTGTACACATAAAAACACAACATACGAAAACAAACATTTAAGTCAATAATAATCAAAACAATTAATTCAATTATCACTAATCTATATTCAGAGACTGTTGTGTATGCATTAAATAAGACTAAAGACAAAGTTAAAAACACTAGTAACAAGTAACTGGTTGCTAGCATATACTCCGTTTGATCAATCCCAGGCTTAGTTAAAGAACCCATTGAAGTGCTTTGGAATTTGCAACATTATTTAATGGGCTGACATCAGTTTAACTGAAACAGGAAGTTATAACGGAACTATGGAGAAGGGTTGGCTTGATAAGAACCCAAGCGCAAACTTTGATTAACAGATTTTATTAAATAAAACACAGAAACAAAAGACCCACAAGGGGACAAAACAAGGTGAACCAGATATACACAACACTAAACTGACACCAAACAGACTAGACTAATGAAACAAAGAACTTGACAAAACTTCACTATATACACTCACCTAAAGGATTTTTAGAAACACCTGTTCAATTTCTCATTAATGCAATTATCTAATCAACCAATTACATGGCAGTTGCTTCAATGCATTTAGGGGTGTGGTCCTGGTCAAGACAATCTCCTAAACTCCAAACTGAATGTCAGAATGGGAAAGAAAGGTGATTTAAGCTATTTTGAGGGTGGCATGGTTGTTGGTGCCAGACTGGATGGTCTGAGTATTTCACAATCTGCTCAGTTACTGGGATTTTTACGCACAACCATTACTAGGGTTTACAAAGAATGTTGTGAAAAGCGAAAAACATCCAGTATGCAGCAGTCCTGTGGGCAAAAAGGCCTTGTTGATGCTAGAGGTCAGAGGAGAATGGGCCGACTTATTCAAGCTGATAGAAGAGCAACTTTGACTGAAATAACCACTCGTTACTACTGAGGTATGCAGCAAAGCATTTGTGAAGCCACATCATAAACAACCTTGAGGCGGATGGGCAATAACAGCAGAAGACCCCACCGGGTACCACTCATCTCCACTATAAATTGGAAAAAGAGGCTACAATTTGCATGAGCTCACCAAAATTGGACAGTTGAAGACTGGAAAAATGTTGCCTGGTCTAATGAGTCTCGATTTCTGTTGAGACATTCAGATAGTAGAGTCAGAATTTGGCGTAAACAGAATGAGAACATGGATCCATCATGCCTTGTTACCACTGTGCAGGCTGGTGGTGGTGGTGTAATGGTGTGGGGGATGTTTTCTTGGCACACTTTAGGCCCCTTAGTGCCAATTGGGCATAGTTTAAATGCCACGGCCTACCTGGGCATTGTTTCTGACCATGTTCATCCCTTTATGACCACCATGTACCCATCCTCTGATGGCTACTTCCAGCAGGATAATGCAACATATCACAAAGCACGAATCATTTTAAATTGGTTTCTTGAACATGACAATTAGTTCACTGTAAAATGGCCCCCACAGTCACCAGATCTCAACCCAATAGAGCATCTTTGGAATGTGGTGGAGTGGGAGCTTCATGCCTTCGGGCCAACATTTTTAAAGAATGCTTTCAGCACCTTGTTGAATCAATGTCACATAGAATTAAGGCAGTTCTGAAGGCGAAAGGGGGTCCAACACAGTATTAGTATGGTGGTCATAATCCTTTAGGTGAGTGTATACTGTATCACTCTTTCACAATACTAGACATGAGGCATGTAACAAAACGAATCTGCACAAGACGGCAAACACACGGGCAATAAATAAGAGGATAAATTAACTCTTTCCCCGCCATTGACGAGTTATCTCGTCAATCTGCAATACCGCTATTATCCACCAGGGGCGCTCTTCTGCAACTTATAAAAACCGGAAGTATTGCCCTAGGGCAAACAGCTGTATGTCAGTGTTTTCAGGACCCGTCTGAAATCATGTGTTTTATTACATCTAGTCTTTGTGTTCGGGGTCCTGGCAGTACCATGTTTTATGTGGGAAATGTGCGGTTTTAGTTTTGGTTTATTCTGACCACGCATTTCCCGGGTCTCGTCACTTTTTCCCCGATCCCTTACTTGTAATGATTTCCAGGTGTATGTAATTTACTTTCTCCCTATTTAAGAGTCCTTGTGTTTGTTGTCCAGTGCGCGTTCGTCTTGTTACTTTCCTTGTCGTGTTCCTGAGTAGTGCATCTGTGAGTATTAAGAGTGTTTAGTCTAGTTTGTTATTTGTAGTTTATTGTTGGTTTATGTTTAGTTTTATGTTAGTTTAGTGTTTCGTTATCCTGTCTTGTTTTGCCCCCTCGTGGGTTTTGTTTTCCCTGTTTTGTTAATAAATTATTCATTTTAGTCCTGTCTGCATTTGGGTTCGTTCTTTGTCTGAAATCCTCACATTACGAACGCGCCAAACTAGAACCCAGCAGACATGCACAGTCGTTTGGCACGGAGAGGTCGGTGCTTTCCCCTGGCGCGTGAACCGGGTCCTTTCTGGAACGATCCGATAGTGTTTGGATCCGGAGCTAACTCCAGGCGGAACCCAACCAGAGCGACCCTGAACTCTCTCCCCTGGCTCCAGAGAGCCGCTCCCCACCTCTGTCCCTTCGAGGGAAGCGTGAGAGGAGGATCTCCTGGGAGTCTTCGTCTGGGGGGTCCTCCTCCGACTTAAGAGCACCACCTCATCCACTATCTGCACCCCGGCCTCGAAGAAAGAACAGGAGGAAGGGAGCTCTTGTTCAGCCGTCAGAGCGCCCAGAGCCGTCGACGCAGACGTCAGAGCGCCCAGAAAAAAGTTTAATTTTAATTTCATGGGGGCTTATGCGGCTTTCACATAGGACGCAGTGTGCGCTGTGCTCGCTGCTGGATTCAGCGCAGCCAAGCGATTTGTGCTCTGATGGCCAGACCAAAGTAGGCAGGGTTTTCAATAAATTACTACAGTGTTTATATTTGCATTAGATAGTCGATAAGGAATACAGAGACTGATGTTGCCCGTTTCCATTTTATCATACTTTAAACTGACTACCTATAACAAGCTACCTGACTTAAAACACACCTGACATGCCAACTTGAATTGCTACATGTTTCCATGACACGGCTTTCCTTCTGATGTCTCTGTAGGATCTTTAACTTGTATTATAAAGCTTCGAGAATTCCGAAACGCACAGTATAAGCTTTCGTCCATTTTGATTTTGATTTGCTTGTTTGGATGCCCCATTTCTATTGGCCGCGCGGGTAATCGTCATAGAGTGCAGTGCAAAAGTTAAACTATTTTGAACCTTGACTGCGGTGTGACGCATCAACAAACCGCCCTCGCGCGGCGCAAGTGGGTTTGATTCTCACTATATTTTCACACACACTAACACATTTAAAGCAAATATCTATTAACTTTGTCTCACTTTGGGTACCAGAAGGCATTTGAAGGCATCAGTTTGCCATGTGATGGTTTAACAGTGTCTTTTCCAGTGTACAAAAACTAAATTACCAAAACACTAACCGTGTTTTCTGAATTAAATTCATAGTGGCCTTAATTTATTTGTCTGATCATTTTTCTTTTGTTAAAACCTTAAACAAGTTAAGGAAGTTAAAGTGTTTGCTCATGCTTTTTCAAAATTCTCACTCACTAAAACATTTCACACTGCAATACACTTGTGTTGCAAACCAGTTGTACACAATATAAACAATCTCAGTGTGTGCAGAAGGTATAGATATATTGTTATATATACCAACAGTGCATTAAAAATGTGCTGGATGAATGAATTTATACTGTACAAGTGAATGTTTTGTTATCTTATAGGTATAGAGGACGTTTTTTTCCGGTTGGATCATCAAGACTATTGGTCATCCCAGTTGCCAATCATTCTAGTGATATGTTGGCGTAAGGCCGTCGTACGTGCTTGTCCCTAGGTTCGTCCCTAGTAAACATGCCGACAGCAACTTGGTAACAGAGCGAAGAGAAGAACTAGGCTCGTGCATGCTCCCTCTCTGGAGAAGGTCGAGTGTTGTGCATGTGTATTTTTCTTAAAGTGGAGGGGCGGTTCTTTTAAAAAAAATTCCGCTTATCTTTAAGACATTCATGCTAAAAATGTATTTTATAATGGCAATTCATATAGATTATAGACATCTTTATACTAAAATATATTATATAATATAATATATAAATAATATTATAGTATATGCATTTAATAAGACTAACTGAACAAAGATTAGTAGAGACACTAAATCATCTTTGTTCTCTGAATCATCTCTACTTGTATCAACATGTGTTTTGTTTTATGTTTAGTTTTTGTGTTTCTCTTGTCCTCTTTTAGATTTGTCTGATTTGTTTCAGCTACGTTCATCTTGTTGTCATAAATATCTTTGTCTATTGTATGTATAAATGATTGGACCGGTTCAACCCTCTACACAACTATACAACAGGTAAAACATATTTATTGTACGCGCTTGTGTGTGTCCACACGTGTGATAAAATAAATCTGTCAGATTTCAGGTAATCTTATAAATAGTAATAAATGATCTCACCGGTTTATTTGCTGCTCTTTTAGAGAATGTTGTATCTGCATAAGTGATTTCTTCTTCTCTGGTTTGAACTGTTTTAGGAACAATAATAATTATGTCATTATTTGTTATAATACGGTAGTTATTACCATACAGCTGTATTAGTACTAGTTGATATTTACCCTGTTGCTGTGTGTTTCTGTGTTTCCTACAGATCAAGAAGATCAGGACAGAAGTGACAATCATCAGAGATCCAACAACACAACAGATCAGAATGAAGGTGAGACCTGTAATGAATAATAACAGACATTACTGTTACTGAATCTGATCACAGATTAGTGAATATTATTATGTAACTAAACCTGTCGGTCTGACCTTTAGATCAGCTTAGTAAGTAAGCACTATTAATCACACCTGTTTTATCTGAACATGGCTGACAGACTTCATTGATGTTGAGATGTTGAGTTTGGTTTCTGAATGGATTGTTGAGTACACAGCTGTATGTGTTTGTATCCTGATATTCAACCTCCAGAGGTAAAGAGAGTCTGATGTTGAGATCAGACACACTGATGATGGACAATAAACTGTTTCCTTTGTACCAGGACAGACTCACATCTCTCACATTCAACACTGAACACAACAACACACATTTTGAGACTGATAAAGAGTTTTGTGTACAGTCTCTGCTGATATCAGGAACAGGCAGAGGAGCTGAAAACATGTGAGAACAGAAACAAAAATCAAAATCATATCAATGTAAAGCAAGAGACACTATTATTGAGAGTAATTGTTATAGTTAATTTGCCAAATGCTCAAATATATAAGAGAAGACAAACCATAAATCTTTACTCACCGTAGAGAGTAACGTTGAATGTGTGTGAGGTCTTCTGTTTGCCACTGATGGTCAGTTGATAAAGTCCAGTGTGTTGAGTTGTGATGTTTGTGATGGTGAGATCTCCAGTCTCAGTGTTCACCTGCAGTCTGTCTCTGAATCTCCCATCAAAAACATCATCATATATTGATGTCTTATTGGTGTCTTTATTGATTTTAGCTATGAGAGTCCTATTAGTTTCAAACATCCACATTATCAGATGAGCACTCAGTATTTCAGTATCAGTGTGTAGAGTAAGAGAATCTCCCTCCATCACTGACACTGACTTCACTTCATCACCTGCAAACACATCAAAGTTTATCAAAGTTTTTAAGTTAAGTTTATTTGGTCTTTTTAATCTTTAACAAAAACACTAAGAAAAACTTGGGAAGAGATTTAGAAATGTGAGCTTTGGAAGAAAGATTTCTTAAAATGCGTTACATCTATGCATTTGACACTTATAACCATTAAAGAGCTCTTTATCAGTGTGTGTTCTCTGAAAATCAAACCCACAACCGTTTGTGCTGTTAATGTTTTGATCTAACAGTTGAGCTTCAGGGACACTTTAAATATAGAAAATTACTAAAAAGCTTCAACAGCATGGAAAAAGAAGAGATCTCTTAACGAATAAAACAGCCTTTAGGCTTTGGTTTGGTTAAATATTAATTTATGTATTTAAAAAAAGATTCATACATTTTCCATTCAGATTCTGATGAGTCCTAAACTTTACTGACAGAATTAAAGTTCAGTAGACTTTCACACAAACAACAACAAATCTTAATAGAGGAAAAACCTTTTATCTTCAAATATAAAGAAATTAAGCTTCTTATTTTAACTCTAAATCCATAAACAATGAACAGAGTATTAATATAAATAAATATATATATTAACATAATATAAATATCTGGTAAATATTTAGATTATGTGAGACATCCAAACAAGATTTCATTATAATATCTTAATTTTTATATGATAATTAAATCAAATGCGTCTTTAGTCTTAAATAAAAAAAACTCTGTACTAATAGCTGTAATAAAACATTAAGAAACATTAATAACTTACCAACCAGAGAAGTGAAGCACAAAGAGAGATAAACAAACATGAAAAACATTTTCTTCAACAGTTCAGATGTCTGAAATAACAAAACTACAGCGATCTGACAGTGTTGTGATGTAAAGTCAGGAAGAGAAAGCACTGTTAATATCGTTTATGATCAGTGGCGGTTTTAGCAAATTGGGGGCCCAAGGCGAAGGTATCTATGGCCCCCCCATCAGATCTATAAAAGAGAAAGATTTTTTTAACTTCAATATGAAGATGGAAAGCAGAGAACACACAAAGTGTGCACTACACAAACAAAACAGCCTCAAACAGTAAATGAGGGAGGAAAATTTGAAATTTGATGCTGCACAAAAACTAACATAGCATCAAAGCCAATGTTGTTACTAATCTTTTACATGCTCAAGACTGTAATAAAAGGTAAAAAAATCCAGTCCACAATCACTTTTTATATTGAAAATAAGTAATTGTATGTGTGTTTCTCCAATTAGTTTTGAAAAAATCATTGGCAATTAAAGAGTAAACATCATGGATTTTTATTAAACATTTAGCAGTTTTAATCAGGACTGAGGTTGATTAACAAATTTATGCCAAAAAATTTGAAACCAAATATTAATCTGATTTTTACAGCAGTTTAATTTAGTAGATGTTTTCTTTACAGACATAACGTAAGTTTTTGATTTTTTTTAAAGCAGTTTCCCAAATTATGTGTCAAAATAAAATTTCACCAAAAATCATTCCATTTGCTGAAACACACCACAACAATTGTGGCCAAATTAAGAATCAACAGCACCCCATAGTGGACTAAAACATCCCCCAACATAACATAAGGGTTAAATAATTTTTTTCTGCAGTAACGTTATTTACTTACTGATTCACCAACGCCCCATTTTCGCGTTGATATTTGTCTTGATTCGTCCCTGTTTGTGTACTTTTCGTGTTTATCTTTCGCCCTGTGCAGGGTGCACCGTTACGGACTAGTCCATTTCATTGTGAAAGAAGGGGGTGTATGTGTATAGTGACGGATAAACTTGATCTGGACATTTTAACTACTATTTCAAATTTTCAATGTAATTCTTACATTTACAATGCTTTTGAAGTGTTCATGATGATAAGGGTTTGTTTTTATTTATTTATTAGGTTGACTGGGGCCCCCCTAATATAACTGCTGCTAGGGGGCCCCAAGCTACCTACCTATGCCTAAGACCCCCTCTGTTTATGATGATAAACCAATTTAAAGAAATTAATTAAATTTGAAACTCCCATCAGATAAAATTAATCACAAGCTCTCTTAAAGCCCGCCCTAAAAAATCTTAGTACATTATCTTTCCTAAAAACACAAGAGAAGTTTGTTCATTTATAGCATATTATATAGATGGATTTCTCGGCGACGTCATCACTGCTTGCGCACGCAACTGAGAGGCAGAAACAAGAAACGTGCCTTGTGTTGTAGGCTAGTAGCGGTTTCTGTAAGTCAGAATGCCAAGGAGTTTTTGCATGGATAATAGTACCAACAGAGTCAGTGCTGGGTGCCTGATGTTAACATACCTAGATGTGACTATTACGTTACTAGCCTAACATTATAATTCATACATGTATCACAGTAACACTTCAAAATTAAAGACAGAAAAACAGATCCAACTAAAATCAAAGAGCATGGAGAGCACAGAGAAGTCCAAATTAAACAACTGTCCATCGTAAGTACACTGAAAAAAAAAATCCTTTTAATTTACGTAATTTTAATGTGTACATCGGTCCCACATAATCCGATTGTGTAAAACCAACATAATTTTCCTCATTTAATTTTTGTGTGTCAGACCAAAACATTTGAATTGTTTTAGGTAGTCTAATATAAATATGTTGACTCAAAGTGCTATTTCTCTTTCCTATAACACATTTATTTAGTAATGTTTAAGTAATTTTATTATGTAAGGGGACTAGATTTTCATCTGTAATTCCAACATGCTTTTTTAATGCTTATGTTATGGGATTATTTAACTCTAAAACAATTTCATTATGTCTCTGGCACCAGAATAATCACCCATAATTATCCAAATGTTATTTATTTCTTTTTTAAATACAAAATACATTTGCATTGGCATAAAAAGCAAAGAGTTTTGAACAAATGTTTAGTGATATTCACTGAAAAAAAATGACTTGGTGGGTCTTTGAATTTAAATAAAATAAACATGTATATGCAACACAAAATATTTATATTCCTTGTGTAAACATAATTTAATTGATTATGATGAAAATGTTTTGTTTGAATGTAAAATGAACACATTATTCTCACATTGATTAAAATTGATTGAATTGAATACTTAAAGCAATAAAATTGAGTTTGCACACAAAATGGCACCTCCTAAACAGAAGGTGGCAGTAACGCTCAATAAAAAGGACGTCAATCGCCATAAAGGAAGAATAAACATCGTTTGTTTTGGGCGCCAAAATGAAGACTCAGCAGCAGCAGTCAGTCAGAAGAACTCTCTCAGACGGACACCACGTTATTAAAGTAAGTTCTATTATTTATTTATGTTCACTTTATACGTGATACATCTTCACTAGATAGACAGTTTTTTTACAATATGTAGCCATTGCAATGACTTGTAGTAAAAATGAGTTTGGAGGATGTTGGTGGAGTAAGTTAACGTTACAGTCAGTCAGTCAGTAACTTAAGTGTAAGGCTCATAAAGAAAAACAGCGTTTTAAAAATGTCAGCTGTATAACGTTATTTCACGTTTGGTAGTTTTATCCGAGTTGAAAACTGTCAGATTTGAGTTGACTTTTGAGGCACTTTTTACTCAGTTGTTCTATGGAAACGGTTCAGGACAAATAAAACGCTAACCAAACGTTATTCTGTCCAGAGTAACGTTATACATGTAAGTAATTTACCAGATGATATCAATAGACTACATTAATAATGACATTGTATGAAACAAACTGTCTGCTTAATCAGATGAAAAGACCCGCGTCAGTTATTCGTGACTTCACTACGCCACGAGCAACACTTGATTCAATTAGAAAAAGCTTTTTTTAAATGCCTCGCGTGACGTCTGGTATATTAACTGAAAAAATTGCTTTGAAGTGCCACACCTAAAAGCTGACGTTTTCAGAAGAGCACCTTGTTTTAAGATCTCATTTTGTCCAAAATTGCGTCCTATGACAGATATAATACTTATTTCATTATTGCTCTGTGTATGTGTGACCTTAATCATTTGAGGTTGTGTGTTGATTTCACCTCTGAATATTTCCTCTTATAGGTCCATCATCCTTGCACACACTCAAAAGCATTGGTAAGTAATTCCTATCACTATTTTACTGCTGTTAGGAGCTAAATCTTATTTTTGTAACTAATATACATGTATTATTCTTTGACTCGCAGTACTCAAATATACAATGGTTGGTTAATTTGTTTTCAGATAAATGCTGAATTTAAAAGAATCACTACTGTCTTATGTTCCTGCGTGTCACCTGGACCTCCAATCCAAAAACCTGACGAAACTCTTCTATCAGAAAGGAGGACAGCTAGCAAAAAGACTTCAAACAATGAATGATCAAATGACAGAAGTAAGTAATATAGATTCATAGACATAAAAATGTGTAAACATTGTTGGAAGTACAGAAAATGTAGTATGTTTTAGTTACATCTTTTGGCACACGGGTCATTAAACCACCTGGGAAGATTTAAAGGGGTAGTTCACCCAAAAATAAAATTCTCATCACTTACTCCCTATCATGTTGTTACAAACCTTTATAAATGTCTTTGTTCTGATGAACACTAAGGAAGATATTTTGAGGAATGTTTGTTCCCAAACCAATCATAAGCCCCATTCACTTCCATAGTGGGGAAATATAATACTATGGAAGTGAATGGGGCTTATGAACAGTTTGGTTGCAAACATTCCTCAAAATAAATGTCTTCCTTCGTGTTCATCAGAACAAAGACATTTATACAGGTTTATAACAACATGACAGTGAGAAAATGAGAGAATTCACTTTTGCTGTGATTGTCAGGTATGGTAGCACACACTCGAAATGTGGCCTCTTTATTTAACTCATTCCAGTCTAGTAAACGCGCACACACACTTGGAGCAGTGGACAGCGCAGCTGCCTTGCTTTGTAACCCATATATTTGTAACCAATTGTAATATGCTGTGGCAATGCACATGGGTCTGTATACTTACATTTATATTTGTTTGCATTGTACTAATTTCCAATGACACTTTTATTGTAACAGTAACCTTTCTTTCTGTTTCTTTAACTACATTTGTCTGTTTTGTACAGGGCATGGATGAAGTCAGCATCAGCGAGGTCATTTAAAGACACCACTGTTGGGATTTGTGCTCTCAAACAACATGCTTCTTGTGATGAAGAAGAGGATCTTTGTATAGTCCTGGAAGGCATGAAGGTGTTGCAACATCGTGCCACGTTGTTTGAGCTGATGTATGCCTTAAACCTGAACTATCCTGATCTCTGCTTTATTTTTGAGGAAATCCAAAAGATTTTAATGGAACTGCATTGAGCGTAACTTTAACGAACAGTTTCTTTCAGTGAAAGGATCAGAAAGACTGTGCTGCTCATTTATGTTCTTTCTATTTATCTGTTTTAAGTGTTTTTTCTTATTAAAACATTAACAGTTTGCTGCTCAGAGTTGATTTTGGAAATGGTTGTTGTATTTTGTTTTTGTTGAATCTTTGATTATCAGTTTATACAAATGCTGTAGCTTCTGAAGGATTGATATATTCCAGTTTGTAAATCCATTTAAAAAATAATAGTACTTACTGTTTTGCATGTCTCTTTGGAATGCAGTGTTTGTGCTTTAGCACTTCTAAATCTACTGTGATAGTAACTATTTTAAACATTTGGGTCAGTTTTACAGATGGGGCTTTTTCTAGTCCCAGACTTTTGCAATGCCTTAATTTGAAAACATATTTCACTGACATATCTTGACATATATCAGTGCCATGGTTTTGTCTCAAGATGTACTCCAGTGTTGTTTTTGTAAGGTAGGTTTGTTTGTAAACATTTTTGTAAAAAATATCCTAATATAACTAGGGCCTAGTCATGGATTAATCTACAACCTGTTTGGGAAATTGCCCCTTTGTATGTACTGCATGTGCTGATTGTTGTAATAGTTATTGACTGTTGTTGAATTAATGTGTAGTGATTTAAATGAATTGATGATCTGAAAGCAGTGGTTTGCCTCAATATCACTAAACTTTTGTTTAAAACTCTTTGCTTTTTATGCCAATGCAAATGTATTTTGTATTTAAAAAAGAAATAAATAACATTTGGATAATTATGGATGATTATTCTGGTGCCAGAAACATAATGAAATTGCTTTAGAGTTACATAATCCCATAATATAAGCATTAAAAAGCATGTTGGAATTACAGATGAAAATCTAGTCCCCTTACATAATAAAATTACTTAAACATTACAAAATAAATGTGTTATAGTAAAGAGAAATAGCACTTTGAGTCAACATATTTATATTAGACTACTTGAAACAATTAAAATGTTTTGGTCTGACACATAAAAATTAAATGAGGAAAATTATGTTGGTTTAACACAATCGGATTATGTGGGACCGATGTACACATTAAAATTACGTAAATTGAAAGGATTTTTTTTTTCAGTGTGAGGCAAACCACTGCTTTCAGATCATCAATTCAATGACATCATTACACATTAATTCATTAACAGTCAATAACTATTACAACAATCAGCACATGCAGTTCATACAAAGGGGCAATTTCCCAGACAGGTTGTAGATTAATCCATGACTAGGCCCTAGTTATATTAGGATATTTTTTACAAAAAAAAGTTTACAAACAAACCTACCTTACAAAAACAACACTGGAGTACATCTTGAGACAAAACAATGGCACTGATATATGTCAAGATATGTCAGTGCAATATGTTTTCAAATTAAGGCATTGCAAAAGTCTGGGACTAGAAAAAGCCCCATCTGTGAAACTGACCCAAATGTTTAAAATAGTTACTATCACAGTAGATTTAGAAGTGCTAAAGCACAAACACTGCATTCCAAAGAGACATGCAAAACAGTAAGTACTATTATTTTTTAAATGGATTTACAAACTGGAAAATATCAATCCTTCAGAAAGTCAGAGCTACAGCATTTGTATAAACTGATAATCAAAGATTCAACAAAAACAAAATACAACAACCATTTCCAAAATCAACTCTGAGCAGCAAACGGTTAATGTTTTAATAAGAAAAAACACTTAAAACAGATAAATAAAAAGAACATAAATGAGCAGCACAGTCTTTCTGATCCTTTCACTGAAAGAAACGGTTCGTTAAAGTTACGCTCAATGCAGTTCCATTAAAATCTTTTGGATTTCCTCAAAAATAAAGCAGAGATCAGGATAGCTCAGGTTTAAGGCATACATCAGCTCAAACAACATGGCACGATGTTGCAACACCTTCATGCCTTCCAGGACTATACAAAGATCCTCTTCTTCATCACAAGAAGGATGTTGTTTGAGAGCACAAATCCCAACAGTGGTGTCTTCAAATGACCTCGCTGATGCTGACTTCATCCATGCCCTGTACAAAACAGACAAATGTAGTTAAAGAAACAGAAAAAAAGTTACTGTTACAATAAAAGTGTCATTGGAAATTAGTACAATGCAAACAAATATAAATGTAAGTATACAGACCCATGTGCATTGCCACAGCATGTTACAATTGGTTACAAATATATGTGTTACAAAGCAAGGCAGCGGCACTGTCCACTGCTCCAGGTGTGTGTGTGCGTTTACTAGACTGGAATGAGTTAAATAAAGAGGCCACATTTCGAGTGTGTGCTACCATACCTGACAATCACAGCAAAAGTGAATTCTCTCATTTTCTCACTGTCATGTTGTTATAAACCTGTATAAATGTCTTTGTTCTGATGAACACGAAGGAAGACATTTATTTTGAGGAATGTTTGCAACCAAACTGTTCATGAGCCCCATTCACTTCAATAGTATTTTTCCTCACTATGGAAGTGAATGGGGCTTATGATTGGTTTGGGTACAAACATTCCTCAAAATATCTTCCTTAGTGTTCATCAGAACAAAGACATTTATAAAGGTTTGTAACAACATGATAGGGAATAAGTGATGAGAATTTTTATTTTTGGGTGAACTATCCCTTTAAATCTTCCCAGGTGTTTTAATGACCCTTGTGCCAAAAGATGTAACTAAAACATACTACATTTTCTGTACTTCCAACAAGGTTTACACATTTTTATGTCTATGAATCTATATTACTTACTTCTGTCATTTGATCATTCATTGTTTGAAGTCTGTTTGCTAGCTGTCCTCCTTTCTGATAGAAGAGTTTCATCAGGTTTTTGGATTGGAGGTCCAGGTGACACAGGAACATAAGACAGTAGTGATTCTTTTAAATTCAGCATTTATCTGAAAACAAATTAACCAACCATTGTATATTTGAGTACTGCGAGTCAAAGAATAATAATTGTATATTAGTTACAAAAATAAGATTTAGCTCCTAACAGCAGTAAAACAGTGATAGGAATTACTTACCAATGCTTTTGAGTGTGTAGCGCATGCAAGGATGATGGACCTATAAGAGGAAATATTCAGAGGTGAAATCAACACACAACCTCAAATGATTAAGGTCACACATACACAGAGCAATAATGAAATAAGTATTATATCAGTCATACAAAATTTGGACAAAATTAGATCTTAAAACAACAAGGTTCTCTTCTGAAAACGTCAGCTTTAAGGTGTGGCACTATAAAGCATTTTTTTTTCAGTTAATATACCAGACGTCACGCGAGGCATTTAAAAAAGCTTTTTCTAATAGAATCAAGTGTTGCTCGTGGCGTAGCGAAGTCACGAATAACTGACGCGGGTCTGTTCATCTGATTAAGCAGACAGTTTGTTTCATACGCAATGTCATTATCATAGGTGTGATTGGCAAAGGACAAAAAAGCAGGAAAATATACGGCACACCTTCCATGACGTGCACTCAAAAAAATGAACAAGGAAGGTTGTGGACTTTACATTATATATTTATATTCAATTTACTTATAATAACTGTATTTGTTGACTTAAAATGTTTTTTTCTATTAAGGTCAACGTAATTATGTCTCAAATTAACTGTACAAAATCCTAAGGGGTTGTCTAAACACAAACTATTTATGGGAACTTAAAAATTCTTACATCCAGAGGGTGGCAGTATAGTGCGATGCGAACTGCCATAAACCCCAAATAAGAAGAAGAAGAAGATGACTCGCCAGACTACACGTGCACAAAGATAATTCACAGCAATTCTCTGCAAACCTGCTTGACTCCTGCAAAGTTTTTCCTCGATTGGTTTGGACAGAGGGACGTCTTACCTCTTCAACGGCTGGTAAAGGTATGAGTATATTTATTTTTAATAAGATATATTTTCTTTATTTTTGACCTGTGGCTGATTACATAAACTGCTTAGAGTCTTACAAAGTCAGTCATCTAATTTTTTTTTCAAGACATGAAGAAAAAAACATCATACGTTTTATTAAAAAAAAATGTAGATGGGTCTAATGTTAATTTAAAGCAGAAAAGTAAGACAGTCCTAACTAATTTCAAGACACAGTCTTAACTTAGTGACTTGTTTATGCAACTGGCCAAACTGTTTTATAGAGTTCTAGTGTTTTAATTTTAGTTCTAGCTCTGAAGCTCGCATGCTTGCTTAGGCACTTGGCGCAGGTTAGTTCATCAGAGTTCTCCGTCGCTATGATGGATTTTTGTTAACTGGAGCAAGTCTACGACGGATTTTTCATGCTAATTGCAGGGCTTCTGCCTGTCTTTCATGTCATATTTTCTTAATTTTAAGGCGCAAACACTTCTCAAATAACGTTAGTGTGATAAATATATTTATTTTAATGTGAAAAATGTGTATTCCGCCTGCTGAGGGAATCAAACGTGGTTTGAAAGTAGGGATGTGCACATCGATGTCTGTAAGCTAATAATTTGTTATCCATGTTTTCTAGATATCTTATATATATATATTAATATTTTTAGCATAAATAAGTGTTCCTTTGTGTTTGACAATACACATCAATGGGTCTCCGACTGCGCAGCGCGACTGCCGTGCACTCCTGAATTTAAAGTGTTTGACTCTACTTAAGCAAAAAATACACGGGGTGGTTTCCTGGACAGGGATTATCAAGTTGTTTTCAGTTTGGACAGCGCTTGCATTTATTTTAGTCCAGGACTAGTCTAATCCCTGTCTGGGAAACCGCCCCTATATGTTTTGCAGATATATTTAAGAAATGTAGGCAGTTAACATACTACTTAATTTAAAAACACTGCTACAGTTATTCTCATCTTGAAACTGCAAAGTTCATCCATCCGACTAAAAATAATTAAAATCCACTGTCAAAATAAACATTGGTTAATACAAATTAGTTTAAAACCATTTTTTACTTTAAAAATAACAAAGCATGACTATTTTATTGTTAATTCAATTTCACAAAGTCCTTATTAAATTGTTTTGTTTGTTTATCCTTTGCAATTTTCCAGGTCCTTAATAAAGGGTGTGTTTTGTGTTCCTGCCAAGGTGCTCCACTCACAGTAGGTAAGATCTGCAACATCTAAATATTGAAAAAACAGTAAATATTATTTCTTGCGTGACCTTTTCATTTGTTGTTTCTGTTTGTATCCTGTTTACTTTACAGTAGCAATTAATAATTTCAGTTTTTAAAATATTATTTTATTGAATTATTGAACAAGACTATTGAACAAGACCTTTGCATACAGGAGACGGGAGGTAGTCAGAGACCAACCCATGATATCAGAGTTCAAGACTAGATGGCCAGGACTGTTCACTGTGCCTGAGGTATAAACTGCTGCTTAAAACATCAATGAACAATGTTGTATAATGCATTAAATGACCATGTGAAAGAATTAAAGAATACAGTAACAAAGGGTCTTTCAGTAAAGTTGTAGTATACACCATTAATATTTTGTTTTTGGACATTATTCAAAGGTGCAAGCCGAATTTCTGAGGATTACCACTGTTCCCCTCATCACAAAGTTTTTTGCACAACTTGATTACCACACTGATCAGCTCATCAGATTGCTGAAGAAGGCAGGTGGATCTAAAGGAAGGCAAATTGACCTCATCTTTGCCCCGACTGCACAGGTATAGTTAACTCTTGTAGAACACATTTAGGAATAAGTATATTTTGTCTAGTTTGTGTTGTCATTTGGCAGAAACTAATAACATCTGCAAATGTACCCCATATGAATACATTTTTATTGCATTTTTTCAAAGATTTTTGAGATTAAAGGCGCAAAAGAGGATGTTTTTCGCCGACTGAGAATCCAAAAACGGTTACTGAGTTTTTTAAATGAGCGCATGCGTAAGAACAGCCTACCTCCTTCAAAGCTCATTCCTAGGGAACGCCTTCCAAAACTCGTGCATGAATATTTGAACATGAGTGTTTGTTTACCACTGGCATATGCTGTGTCGCGTGACTCGCGTCAGTGGATTCATTATGTGAAATGATTTGATAATAAACGCATCAGACGTTAAAACGTTAGATCAGTCGACGCAAACTTACTCCCATTTTAACTACAGTGTTTCCCATACGTTGATTTATTCGTGGCGCACCGCCACAGAATCAGCGCTGGCCGCCACAAATAGATTTTTCATGATCCCCATTTACATTTATATTTTACTGTTTAAAAACGTCTTAATTCATTGTTGCAAGCACCCAGCGCGCCCCCTCCCTTTCTATGTTGCATGCAGCGCGCGCCCCTCTCTCTCTCTCTCTCTCTCTCTCTCCTCTCTCTCTCTCTCTCTCTCTCTCTCTCTCTCTCTCTCTCTGCGTGTTGCATGTTGGGAGTGCGGGTGAGGAGGACTGAGTGCGCGTCTCAGAGTGATTGTGCAAAACTTTTCACTTTTTTCTTATACTTTTTCTTTTCTTTTTTCTTTTCCCCTCGTTTTTTTCGATCTAAGTTAAAAAAAAAGGTTACGGTTTTGTGTGCCCGTGTAGGACGCCGGGATGGCGTCTCTTCCCGGGCGAACACCGCCTAATCTATCACTCAGAAATGGGTGCAGGTGTGTACCGGAGCCTGGCGTGACAATAGAAGAGTTGTTGGTAGCGGTGGGAGAGCAAGTAGGTTATGACAATATCGTTTCAGCTTCACGGATGAACAAAGCAGCAGTTGTTTTTCTGAATGCTGAATCGTTGATAAATCAGTTGACTGTGAGCGGCTTATGGGTTAAAGAACTTTTTGTCCCAGTTACACCATTATCCGCCCCATCAACAAAAATCACGATTTCGAACGTACCACCTTTTATCAGTAATGATGTCATTATAAAAGAGCTTCAAAGATTTGGAAAAATAGCCAGCCCGGTACGAATGATTCCTTTAGGCTGCAAAAACATCGCGCTTAAACATGTCACTTCTTTCCGCCGCCAAGTATTTATGTTTTTGACCTCACCAGAGCGTACTCTGGAAGTTTCGTTCCGCGTCAATCAAGGAGATAATTCGTATATGATTTACGCGAGCACGGAAAATTTTAAGTGTTTTGAGTGTGGTGATATAGGGCACAAACGCTTTACGTGCCCACACAAAGACGATCAGCAGCCGTCTACATCGCGTGGAGATGCACACATTGTGAGCCAACTTCAACAGGTTACAGAAAAGCAAACACTTCAGACGCAGGAGAAAACAGCCTCAGAAGAGGTGAGTGATGTTAATCTTAATGCTGAGAGTATTGAGCAGCCGGTTTCTGAGACTGCAATGTTAACTGATACAACTGATGTGACTGTTGTGAATGAGATGAGTAATGCTCAGATAACGTTAGCTGTTGAAAGAACGAGTGAATTCAAAGAAACAAAAGCAGGAGTTTCTGAAGAAAACACAATTGATGAGGTAGATGATATGTCCCAATGTTCTGATATTGTTTTGAGAAATGATGATCAGTGGTCTGATAATTCTGATATAGTAAGAGTGGCTGAAAAGGATATGTATACGTTAGAGGAGATAAATTCTTTTTTAGATGAAACAAAAGGTAAAGCAGGTGTAGAGGTCAGTGATTTTTTTCCAGATCTTGAAAAGTTTGTTGCCTCTGTTGTTTGGGCAAGGAAAACAAGTACCTTTGATGAGCTTTCACAGCAAAAGAGGTTTCGTTTAAAAAAACACATGACTGTTATTAGGCAAGGAAAACAAATAGGGAAAGAACGAATGACGAGGGGAAAGACAAAAGAAAAGCTTAATAATCATGATGACTGTTAATTTCTCTTATTTCTGTACTTTTTCTCTCTTTCTCTCCCTCTTTCTTATGGAAGTCCTACGGGTGGGATCACTAAACATTAATGGAATGAGGGATGGGAAAAAGAATAAGTTACTTTCAGAGATCACACAATTGAAAGATATAGGAGTGTTTTTTTTACAAGAGACCCACAGTGATCAAAGCAATGAGGCTGATTGGGGCCTATGGTGGGAAGGAGAGCATATTCTTAGTCACGGCTCCAATTTGAGTGCTGGTGTGGCAGTACTTTTTTCTCCTATTGTTAAAGTGAAAATCTTGTCAAAAAATGAAATTGATCCTGGAAGGTTGCTGACTGTGAGAGCAGAAATTAGTAATCTTATTTTTCTTTTTGTGAATATTTATGCTCCAAATACAGGTGCAGAGAGAATTCGATTGTTTAATAAATTAGAGGATTTTTTAAGGCAACAACCTGAAGGTGATCTTATTATATTGGGGGGAGATTTTAATTGTACCTTGAATTTCATACAGGATAGAAATGGTGAAGAACCTCATGTACAGAGTGCTCTTTGTTTAGCTAATGTGATAAAAAATCTAAACCTATCTGATGTATGGAGAGAACACAATCCTCTTTCACGTCAATATACATGGGTGAAGATTAGTAAAGAGAATTTTTCTGCTGCACGTTTGGATAGACTCTATACATCATGTAATATGAGAAGTAGAGTCATAAATTCAAATATTTTTCCTATTTCAATGTCTGATCACAAAGTTGTTACCATGGAATGTACTCTATTAAAAAGAATACATAAAAGTCATTTCTGGCATTTTAATGCTAAATTATTAGAAGACAAGATTTTTCTAGAGAATTTTAAAATTTTTTGGGAGTCGTGGAAAAATGAGAAGGATTGCTATGAGAATTGCATTCAATGGTGGGAAATAGGGAAGGTACAAATAAGGAATTTTTGTCATCAATATTTATCACATTCATCACTTTGTATCAAAAAGTCACTGGAATGCCTTGAAAAAGAAATTATTGGTGTAGAGCAAAATATGATTGTAAATGACTCTGTATACCTTAAAAACCTGTGGACAGAAAAGACTAACTTGCTGAGCTCAATTTTAAATGAAAGAGTGAAAGGAGCCCTTGTGAGAAGTCGATTTGTAACTGTAAGAGATATGGATGCTCCTACTTCCTTCTTTTTTAACCTTGAACGTAAAAAAGGTCAAGAAAAATTGATGTATTGTTTGAAAGATTGCAATGGACAGGACACTTCTGATCAAACGGAGATGCGTAAAATTGCTGTGGACTTTTATTCTAAGCTATACACCTCTGAAAAGTCAGATGATCAATGTAGGAATGATCTGCTTTATGATCTTCCAGTTTTAACTTCAAAGCACAAAAATATCTTAGAGACTGAACTTACTTATGAAGAAGTCACGGCTGCCGTTATGGGACTTTCTGTAGGTCGTGCACCTGGGATAGATGGATTGTCTGCCGAATTCTATAAGGCTTTTTGGCCTATTCTTGGACAAGACTTTTTTGAAGTCCTTAAAAAAAGCATTACGGAAAAAATTCTTCCTAAGAGCCTTCAGCGTGCAGTTTTAACGTTATTACCAAAGAAAGGGGATTTAACCCTGATGAAGAATTGGAGACCTATAGCAATCTTGTGCTCAGAATATAAAATCATCTCTAAATGTTTGGCGAATAGGTTAAATATTGTACTAGATGAAATCATACATAAGGATCAGTCTTACTGCATAAAAGATAGATCTATTGTAGATAACCTACATTTAGTAAGAGATTTGTATGATTATGCTTTTGATAATAACATTGAAATGGGGTTTTTATCTTTAGATCAAGAGAAGGCCTTTGATAGGGTGGATCACACTTTTCTTTTTGATGCTTTAAAGGCTTTTGGTTTTGGTGATAATTTTATTTCAATGATAAGGTTATTGTACACTGAAGCAACATGTTTGATAAAAATTGCTGGTGGCCTAAGTACTCCTGTAAAAATTGAGAGGGGAATTAGACAGGGTTGTCCCCTTTCGGGTCAATTGTATAGTATAATTATTGAACCTTTGTTATGTAAACTTAGGAGAGAACTAACGGGTTTACAAATTAATTTCTTGAACACTCAGCAATCTGTTAAATTATCTGCATATGCAGATGACGTTACAGTTTTAATCAGAGGAGAAAATGATGTTGAGGTTGTAAAGAATGCTTTAGAGTGTTACGGAAAGGCATCATCAGCCAAAGTTAATTGGTCCAAAAGCGATGCTGTGTGGTGTGGCCAAATTGTTAAACATCCAATACTTCCTGGTGGTTTACAATGGGGAAGGGCCGGTTTTAAATATTTGGGAGTTTTTTTAGGGACAAATGAGTACAGAAAGCAAAACTGGGAGGGCCTGCTGGAGAAAGTACGTGCACGGTTGTCTCATTGGAAATGGTTGCTGCCCCAGCTGTCCTACAGGGGAAGGGTGCTAATATGTAATAATCTCATAGCCTCTTCACTCTGGCATAGAATGATGATCCTTGAACCTCCAGAAGACCTTGTAAGACAAATCCAGAGATGCCTGGTGGATTTTTTCTGGTCAGGCCAGCATTGGTTAAAGGCACCGGTACTTTATCTACACAGACAGGAAGGAGGACAAGGTCTAGTTGACATTAAGTCTAGAGTAAGGACCTTCAGACTCCAAGTGGCTCAGAGACTTCTTTACGGAAAGGATGTGAGCTGGGCTGGGATAGCGTGTACCTTATTGAGGAAAGCAGGCAACATGGGACTAGATCGACACCTGTTCCTGATGGAGGTTAACAAGTTAGATCTTGCTGGACTAACACCATTTTACAGATCACTCCTTAAAGCATGGACACTTTTCAAGTTTTCCAGAGAGTCAAATAATGTACAAAGTTTGTGGCAGAGAGAAGAACCGCTACTTTTTAACTCTGCATTGAATCTGGATATTTTTAAAGATGCATCACTCAGGAGAAGTCTTTGGGCTGCAAAGATCACCAAAATGGGACACTTGATACCTGAAGGTGAATGGATATCAGCTGAAGTTTTTGCTGGAAAACTAGGAATGAGATCGATTCGTGTGGCAAAGAAAATCTTGACTCAGATATCAGAATTATTGCCACAAAGTTATAGACTTTCCTTAGAAACTTTTAACGGAGAGATGGACACAATTGTTTTTCCAGAACTGGAAATTAAGGCTGATACTGGAAGCTGGGAAGAAACTGAGGGTGGACTATTAACCTTTAAGACGCCAGAGTTAGGATCTTTCAGCAATACAGGAAAAAAATTACTTTATACTTTGTGTGTCAAGATATTGCATCTTAATGCTCTCACAAATGTTAAGGAGTCTAAATGGCAAGAGGTGTTTGGACTAAGTGTTTCCCCCAGGGGCAGCTGGAGGACCTTGTACAAACCTCCCATTGAAAAAAGAACTGGAGATCTTCAGTGGAGGTTAGTGCATGGTATAATAGCTACTAACAGACACAGAGCACGTCTTGATCCGCAGGTGAGGGAGGGATGTCCTTTCTGTGGTATAGAAGAAACTGTTTTTCATTTATTTTTAAATTGTGCCAGACTACAACTGTTATTTCAAATAATAGATTATTGGTGTCAGAATCTGGGAGTAGTTTTTTCACCCATGTGTTTTGTATATGGGCCTAAATACCAAAAAAGTAAAAAGGAGTCTCATGTATTGTTGAACTTTTTGTTCGGACAAGCAAAAATGGCCATTTGGCTGTCACGAAAAGAAAAATTGTCCGGGAATGAATCATCTGAAGTTGACTCGATCCTCAGGGGCTTAATAAGATCACGTTTAAAAATTGAATATACCTTTTATAAACTTATTAATGATTTTGAAACTTTTAAATATAAATGGGCTATAAATCAATGTATTTGTGATGTTGACTGTGATGGGAATTTGGAATTTTTTTTGTAGAGGATCATGTTTATTTTATTTATTTATTTATTTATTTATTTATTTATTTATTTATTTTTTTTCTCCTCCCTTGTTTATATGGTAATGTGATGTGCTGAAATTTAAGAACTGTAATCTGTATGGTTTTTAATTATGGGTATTAAAAGTGTGTTTAAAGTCAAGTCTCTCTCTCTCTCTCTCTCTCTCTCTCTCTCTCTCTCTCTCTCTCTCTCTCTCTCTCTCTCTCTCTCTCTCTCTCTCTCTCTCTCTCTCTCTCTCTCTCTCTCTCACGAGCGTGAAAAGGTGGCGGTGTTTCAATGTCCGTTCCTCCGTATACTTTCTTTTTCGCGTAAACGTCAACAGTCACAGATTTTACTGACAGAGAAGACGACGATGACTTGACGAAAGGTTAACATTAGTGTTTCCCACACACACCACACCCGTTCTCTCCCTCTCTATGATGTCGTATGCCTGGGCACATGTTTTGTAGTAACTTTGTGTAACAGTTACTGTGTATCCGCTCATATTTCTGAATTTGCACCCAATTGTCTGCGCTGTACGCGACAATAAAACTCGCATTTAAATAAAAAGGGGCTCATAACAAGACATTGATGAGAAGAGCAATGTAAATGTATGGTGATTTATAAACCAGCTGTAAACATACACGTACGTTCGTAATTTCCTGTTATTTTGCGGGTTTCTTTCAAATATAAAAGCGCTTAAGCATTTACTTGTATTCTAGGCGAAAAAAACAAGTCAGTGGCAAGTCAGTTCCTGAATACCGCGACACAAACTTTAAAAAGTCAAATTCACTTCTCAGAGGCACAGAACTGTTCCTGAAACCGACGTTCTCCCCAAACTGAAATTAAGCACAGTGTTTCGAGTTTTTCTCGTCTGTGTCATGTTGATATCAAGAAGCAACGTGCACATGACGACGAGAGAGGTGACCTGCTGCGCAATCGAGTTACCCCTCCCACTTCTGAATGTTTAACTGAGATTTCTAATCCCGTCCGAATTGACCATCAATATTACAGACGTCCTGTGGTAAAATTACATTACGCCATCTACAACCGTAAAACTAATCCCATCCGAATAGGGCTATAGTCTGCTCATTTTATGTCTGACAACAGAACTGATAATATGTAAATAATAGCAATCAGTTGTTTTAAAATGCAATATAACGTGACAGATCAAAGAGTAGAAGTGAAACATATTTCAGGTGCCAACACTCGATAGAACCGGATCAAACGCAAACACGTGATGACGTCACATATATGCTAATTAGAGTGTGACGTCATCACCGCCACAAGTCTCTCAAAATCCTGTGGGAAACCCTGAACTAGCATGTAGCAGACTGGTCACTGCCTTACAAGTTACAAAAACAGTACAAAAACAACATCAATATACCTGAATAACAGTACAACAATAATTAAGTAATCAAGTAATATTGCAAAAATGTATAAAACAAACATCCTCTTTTGTGCCTTTAACATGATTCACCCCCCCCCTTAAAAGAATGCTATTTTGTATTTACACTACACCCTATGGATAAATGACCAGAATGTTGATGAAACTGATATAATGATGTAATATGTGTAGTATATTGATGCTGTTTTTCTTCTTATTTAGAATGAAATCGCTGAAAAGAAGAGGGAGTGCCTCCTCACTAGCCTGGTTAGCCAGACCTACATCAAGATGTAAGGTCTGGCAACTCTTCACACAAACGGCTCAATGCAAGGGGCGGGAGATAAGGTTGTCCCTCAAAATGCCTCTGCATGCAATAGGATAGCGCTATGACCAATGAGAACAACGAAGAAGGTGACGTAGTTACCGTAACCAGTCGGCAAAACTCCAAACACATCTTTCTTGCTTAAAAAGGACTTCAGTAGGGTTATTTGCTCTTCTCTCAAAGAAAAACATAAGTCTAAGTCCTCCAGAGTCGCGGCCAAAGCCGCTTCAAAAGAAAGCTGTTCGCCAGCAGCAGCAGCCATTCGTTGCAGCTCTGTCGTCATCATGTTAAGCCCGCCCCACAGACGCTACACACGATGTGATTGGCCTGACCAAATTTTGGTTTTTGGAGATGTTAAGTGTATTGTGAGTGCCTAGACTAAACCCTGGCAGCAAATATATTTTGCGGCCGCTAGGGTGCGTCTAGATTTCTAGGCTACCTCCTCACAGCACTCTGTATCTATCTAAATGAAAATCCGAGCAGTCTCTTCAAAGAGTATATGGTAGGTAATGCTAACAATTACTGCAGCAGTAACAGTGTTCTAGGACTTTTACCAATATCACATTATCCATTTAACATTGGGTGCGTTTCATGCACAGAATAAGCGGATAAGTATCAAAAATCTGTTTATTATAGAAACCTGTTTTCTTGCATTTACATGCAAATCAATAAACTGCTATGCAGAAAACTGTGTTTACATGTAGAGAAGTGTCAGCTTTCTCGCAGTCCATATTGTCACTGCCTAAAAGCTGATGGGAAATCTGTCTTAAAGGAATAGTCTACTCATTTTCAATATTAAAATGTTATTACCTTAACTAAGAAGAGTTGATACATCCCTCTATCATCTGTGTGCGTGGATGTAAGCGCTGGGGCGCGCTGCGACACTTCGATAGCATTTAGCTTAGCCCCATTCATTCAATGGTACCATTTAGAGATAAAGTTAGAAGTGACCAAACACATCAACGTTTTTCCTATTTAAGACGAGTAGTTATACGAGCAAGTTTGATGGTACAAAATAAAAAGTAGCGCTTTTCTAAGCGGATTTAAAAGAGGAACTATATTGTATGGCGTAATAGCACTTTTGGGAGTACTTCGACTCGGCGCAGTAACACTCTCCCTCTCCCATTATGAGAGGGAGAAGGGGAGCGGATTTTTCAGGCGAGTCGAAGTACTCCCAAAAGTGCTATTACGCCATACAATATAGTTCCTCTATTAAATCAGCTTAGAAAAGCGCTACGTTTTATTTTGTACCACCAAACTTGCTCGTATAACTACTCGTCTTAAATAGGAAAAACGTTGATGTGTTTGGTCACTTCTAACTTTATCTCTGAGTGGTACCATTGAATGAATGGGGCTAAGCTAAATGCTATCGAAGTGTCACAGCGCGCCCCAGCGCTTACGTGCACGCACACAGATGACAGAGGGATGTATCAACTCTTCTTAGTTAAGGTAATAACATATTTTAATATTGAAAATGAGTAGACTATTCCTTTAAAGGGATAGTTCACCGAAAAATGAAAATGCTGTCATCATTTACTCACTCTTATGTAGTTACAAACCCACATACATTTCTTTGTTCTGATAAACACGAAGGAAGATATTTTGAGAAATGTTTGTAACCAAACCGTCTGTGGACCCCATTTACTTCCATAGTATTCTTTTTTCCTACTATGGAAGTAAATGGGGTCCACAAACGGTTTGGTTACAAATATTTCTCGAAATATCTTCCTTTGTGTTCATCAGAACAAAGACATTTATACAACTTTGTAACTACATGAGAGTGAGTAAATGATAACACGATTTTCATTTTTGGGTGAACTATCCCTTTAAGTTATACTGTCATATCTCTTCTCATATCTACACTTGTAAATGTAACATTAGCTTTTATTTCCACAGTTTCTCTGTCAATTGTTTAACTTAAGCGAAGACTTCTATGTGTTACTTTGCGCTTTAACATGTGACGTTTATCTTTCACACGCGGAGACATGCACACGTGAACCAAACTGTGTAAAGTCTGGTTAAGGTGTTTACTTTGCTTGCGCAACTTATGGGCTTTTCCCTATACAAGAATAAAACGTTTTATGCGTTTACATGCCCTGCTGAAAAACAGCATAGACCAGCATCATTCCCATGCTGGTTGGGTGCTGGTGGTCACCAGCACCAAAACACAAAATATGCTGCTCTTGCTGGTTTTTCCAGCAGGGTAAACCCACATGTTATCAGGAATGGCAATTTTGGTCCAGACTAAATCATGTTTATGATCATTTAATCTTAAAACTGTAAGAACTATAATCTTATAAAAGTAGAACTTATGGCAGAGCTGATATAAGATGGCTTCAGATCATAGAGGTGTTCTTAAGTGGCCAGCAAGTGTACAAATTGCGAGTAATCAGTTTGGATTCAAATTTAGTAATCAAGCACTATTTTAAAACATGAGCTCTTTGGAATTTTATAATTGGCTGGTGATTTCATTGTTGTCCTTTTTTTGTGTGTGAAAAGGATTCAGATGGCTGTGCTGCCCAGAGGGAGCTTGATCAACTTGTCGGAACTGATGCCACCAGCACTCCAGTTGATGTTGGAATAGTGATCGAGGGTGTTGAAGTGCTTCATGACTTGGGAGACATAGCTTCTGCATGTGCAAACTTAATGGGTGTCATATATGCAGTGAACCTCAGCTATCCTCAGGAACTGAAAATGTTCTTTGAGGTGCTTCAGAAAATCTTCCTCCAACTGGATGCTTCCAGACTCTCACCCAAGGTACAGATGATTTAAAACAAACTGTTTGAGGGAACCAACATTGAACGTTTGGCGTTTTTACACAAAGTCCTGATTTGCACTTGAAACCATTTAATTGAAAAACTAAAACTTTTCTTTTTTTTGTGACTCGCACCTCTGTTCTGGGTGACGTGTCTTTGTCATGTATGTACTTAAAAACGATGAGTGAACCAACATTGAGCACTTAAAAGTTTGTTAAACGCCACAAATGCCTGCTTTGCACTTGAAACCCTTTTTATTGAAAACACTTGAAAAATGGTATACATTTGATCTTTTTTGTGATGACGCACCAGTGTTCTGGGTGACATGTTTCTCTGTCATGTATGTACTTAAACAATGAATGAACCAACATTTAGCACTTAAAAGTTTGTGGCGTTTTAACATAATGGCCTGCTTTACACTTGAAACCATTTAATAGAAAAACACTTGACCGATTGTATTATTTGTATCTTATTTATTTTTTATCTGCGTGTTACACACAAAAAGATAAAAAAAAAATACAATATGTCAAGTGTTTTTCTATTAAATGCACTGCTCAGGAGTTTTATTTTTATAAAATTACCAACTTTACATGTTGCAACTCATGAGTGTTTTACAGTGTTTTTCCCCTTGTTAAAGAAAATGTCATAAGACTGATGTGTTATTGGAAAAACTTGTTGCTTAATAAAGGAACTAACAAATATTAAGTTGAGTTTACTTAATTAATTTGTGTGGAACCTGTTGACAAACTAAAATTAATTAAACCTAACTAGTAAAAATTAAAGTTATTGAAATTATTTAATTTTGATTGATTAAGCTTGAATTGAATGTTTTGTTGTAAAATTACAAGTTTACTTTGAAAAGACATATGTTTAATATGCAACGTCTAAACAAATTTTGTTAGTCCATAGAACATAACTGATTTTAGTTAATTGAACTGAAATGTCTTTTGTTGGGTGAAAATTTGTGATAATAGTTGGCTAAACTTAAAAAAATTACTTGTCCCTAAAACAACCCTATTACATTGGACAACCTTAAAAAAAAATTTTCAACTTAAATAATTAAATTATGTGGAACCTGTTGACGAAAAAAAATTAAAGTCAACACTTTTTTTTTTGAGTGTGGCGACATACATATGCACACATGCACGCACGCGCACACACACACACACACACACATTTATATAAAATGAAATACAGTTGAAATATAATTTGGGCTCAAAGTTGATCGATCCGAGTGGCCAATCGTCAATGCGTGGGCAAGTGCCACCCTGACCATTATGTAGCCTTGCCACTGCATCATACTGAACAAAATCATTTTGTGCATTTAAAAGTAAATACATCAATGTGGTGCATTTTGAGAGTAAAAATAAGTGACTAGATCTATGAGGATTTTTATGTTCTTCTAAACAAATGTATGCCCTTTTAGTAAAATCTTTGGTTGCATATGGTAATAATAAGGCACACAAGCCACATACACAATTTGATAAATGGGATTTGCTATTGGTCAAAACATGTTTAATGTTTATAGAATAATTAGTGGGGGCATTTAATACAGATTAATTATTGATTGCAACATTTGTTACTTAATTCAAATGTTATGACTTTCTGGAAAGGCAGTCAAGTGCATTTGTCTTTTGCATAGTTCTTTTGGCAAATTGGCACAGTCGAGCTACGCGTTTCACACACGCACGCACACACACACACACACAGGCAAACCAGATCCATGAATGTGTGTGTTTGTCATTATATTATTCTGTAATCACAAGCATTACTGCCAGATTCACAAACCATTAAGAGGAGCAAACATATGCGTGTGTTCGTCAGGATGACGTTGGATCGGTTTGCGTAACTTATATGCGTGCGTTAACATAAGTGATTACAGAATAATAATGCAAGCAAACATTTTGACACAAACGCAACTTTATATTGATATTGCGAGACAGCATTTCACCTCGACGATAAATCTGATATTTACATTACTGGCATAGCCTGATTTGAAATGGACAGTTTTGTCAAAGCAGCAAACACCTGGCGGGTTCTCTTAATTTTCTTACTACTAAAATGCTGTTTGTCTCTGCCTATTCCTTCTATCCATGCCCAGCGCCACTGATTTAGGTCCTTTATCAATTAGGTTGTCTTACCTAGGCTTCATAAACGTACTCTTCATCCTGCTGACAACGTTAACTTGTTACGACTTCACCGCGGCCGCGCGGCATCTGTAGCTGGACCTCAGCCGCACCTCAAAGACCCCTCCCCATTCTACCTCTGATTGGCTAGTTTGTTAGTTTGGTTGAGAGTGAAAGATGTGTTTCTCTCATACTATTTGTTGGCAAACGCATGTTTTTTTTTAATTCGCAGCCAACAACACACGCCGGAGATCTGACTGCAAGCTCTTTGGTGAGCTCTGCTTTGAATGAAGTTCAAAAAAATAGACTAATGCGTAGTGATATGCGGTTATTTATAACGGTGCCTTGCAACCCCCCACCCACACGCACACACAAAAAATTGGATTTGCATGATTCACGAAAGCCTCATTTTCAGGTGGGAAAAGCCGGAATTCCGGATTTATCCGGAAGAATCACACCCCTGCATTATTAATGCAGTCAATTGATATCATCTGGTAAATTACTTACATGGATAACGTTACTCTGGACAGAATAACGTTTGGTTAGCGTTTTATTTGTCCTGAACCGTTTCCATAGAACAACTGAGTAAAAAGTGCCTCAAAAGTCAACTCAAATCTGTCAGTTTTCAACTCGGATAAAACTACCAAACGTGAAATAACGTTATACAGCAGACATTTTTAAAACGCTGTTTTTCTTTATGAGCCTTACACTTACTGACTGACTGACTGTAACGTTAACTTACTCCGCCAACATCCTCCAAACTCATTTTTACTTCAAGTCATTGCAATGGCTACATATTGTAAAAAAAACTGTCTATCTAGTGAAGATGTATCACGTATAAAGTGAACATAAATAAATAATAGAACTTACTTTAATAACGTGGTGTCCGTCTGACTGACTGCTGCTGAGTCTTCATTTTGGCGCCCAAAACAAACGATGTTTATTCTTCTTTTATGGCGATTGACGTCCTTTTTATTGAGCGTTACTGCCACCTTCTGCTCAGGAGGTGCCATTTTGTGTGCAAACTCACTTTTATTGCTTTAAGTATTCAATTCAATCAATTTTAATCAATGTGAGAATAATGTGTTCATTTTACATTCAAACAAAACATTTTCATCCTAATCAATTAAATTATGTTTACACAAGGAATATAAATATTTTGTGTTGCATATACATGTTTATTTTATTTAAATTCAAAGACCCACCAAGTCCATTTTTTTCAGTGTACACACCCTGCAAGTAAGCTTACGATGGGCCTGTATGGGCATAGCCTAAGGGCCCCGCACAGGTTTGCTCACTGGCGAAACGTTGGCCCCTTAGCACTGGCCCTGCATGGGCAGCCCTCACTTAGCCCCCAGGAAGCCCTCACATAGAGAAATCCCCAGAGTTAAATGAACACTGCTGGATGTATATATTGTCCCAATCTTACAGAGTGTTAAAAAGTAACAATGAAGCAGAATTAAAAGCTCTGTTATCCTCTCTCTCACCATCTCTGTCTGAAACCTAAAATTGCATTTTACATCTTACTTGTAGAGTCATTCTCTTACTTTAGGTTGAGATTTTGTTTCATTTAAAGTCACCACTATTGTGATCAGTGTTTGATTTAGTTAAACTTGACTCTTGACTCTTGCCTTGTTCAGTCTTTTGATTGCTATAACTTTGTGTGTTTAAAACATGTTTGTTATGGCAGCGTGTGATCCTTTGGTGTTGGTCAGTTCAGTAAATAAGGTCTAAACATCATCACATAAAAATGTATGTATTAATTTATTGTTTGCAGACTTATCAGAAGGATCTTTCTCTGACAATGTGATACTATAGTATGAGATCCAGCTCTCTTAGCAGTTTGTCTTTCTGAATAATTTTGAAACACTGACACTTAAAATTAACTGCTTGACAATGTAGACACACAAATATCAAGAATCAGAGTATGAATCGCAATGATGGTGACAATAAAACGAAAAGCTTCATGCTGCAATGCATGCTGGGTATCAACAAATTACAAATCTCATCCAGAACTCCCAGAATGCACTGCGGCATGAATAAATAATTACCTTTTTTTACCATTTTCTTTGTCACCATTGTTGAGATTCATACTCTGATTCTTGATGTCTATGCATCTACATTGTTCAGCAGTTAATGTTTATGTGCAAACTATCAAAATCCTTCAGAATAATAAACTGCTATGAGAGTTCTGGACCTTACACTGTAGTATTTCATTATTAACAGAAAATGATGCTTCTGATAAGGGGGAAAACTATTCTAATATTTCTGTTTTTTAAATGATTATGTTTGATGTTGTTTATGTATCAACCATCAATATTCAATTACTTTTGCCTTTTCTTTGCTATAACATGTGTTTTAAACCCACTTAGATATAGCAGCCAGAAAACACTAACAAACCAACGGTCAAGAGTCAAAGTCCAATTAAAACAACCACTGATCACAATAATGGTGACTTTTAATGAAACAGCCAACATCTTAACATAAGTTAAGAAAATGACTCTACAAGTAAGATGTAAAATGCAATTTAAGGTTTCAGACAGAGATGGTGAGAGAGGATAACAGAGCTTTTAATTCTGCTTCATTGTTACTTTTTAACACTCTGTAAGATGGGACAATATATACATCCAGCAGTGTTTATTTAACTCTGGGGATTTTTCTGTATGAGGGCTTCCTGGGGGCTAAGTGAGGGCTGCCCGCGCAGGGCCAGCGCTAAAGGGCCAACGTTTTGCCAATGAGCAAACCTGCGCGGGGCCCTTAGACTAGCCCTAAGTGGGCCCATAAAGGGCCATTGTAGGCTTACTTGCAGGGCATGGCCTAAGACACGAAACGAGCGGTTTGTGTGAGAAAACGAACACTATTTATATTGTTTTTGCCCCTTGTACACAACCGCGTCTGTGCTTAGTCTGCACATGCGCCGGAAGGTTTGACCTAAAAACATCAAAAGTGAAACTACCACGGAAACAAAGACACCTACATCTTGGATGCCCTTGATGTAAGCTAAAACATATCAGAATTTAATTTCAAAGTGAACTATTGCTTTAAGGTTGTTGCAGTAGCGGACCAGCTCACCAATCGGGCTTTCTGTCTCCTGGATGCGCGCGCACCATGTAATGTTTTTAAACATGAAACCCGTCTATACACTCACCTAAAGGATTATTAGGAACACCTGTTCAGTTTCTCATTAATGTAATTATCTAATCAACCAATCACATGGTAGTTGCTCTAATGCATTTAGGGGTGTGGTCCTGGTCAAGACAATCTCCTGAAAGAAAAGTGATTTAAGCAATTTTGAGCATGGCATGGTTGTTGGTGCCAGACTAACTGAGTATTTCACAGTCTGCTCAGTTACTGAGATTTTCACGCATAACCATTTCTAGGGAAGGGAAAACATCCAGTATGCGGCAGTCCTGTAGGCGAAAATGCCGATGATAGAGGTCAGTGGAGAATGGGCCGACTGATTTAAGTTGATAGAAGAGCAACTTTGACTGAAATAGCCACTCATTACAACCGAGGTATGCAGCAAAGCATTTGTGAAGCCACAACACACACAACCTTTGATGTAGATGGGCCACAACAGCAGAAGACCCCACCGGGTACCACTCATCTCCACTACAAATAGGAAAAAGAGGCTACAATTTGCACAAGCTCACTTGGACAGTTAAAGACTGGAAAAAGTTTGCCTGGTCTGATGAGTCTCGATTTCTGTTGAGAAATTCAGATGGTAGTCATAATTTGGTGTACACAGAATGAGAACATGGATCCATCATGCCTTGTTGCACTGTGCAGGCTGCTGGTGGTGGTGTAATGGTGTGGGGGATGTTTTCTTGGCACACTTTAGGCCCCTTAGTGCAAATTGGGCATCGTTTAAATGCCATGGCCTACCTGAGCATTGTTGCTGACCATGTCGGTATGACCACGATGTACCCATCCTCTGATGGCTACTTCCAGCAGGATAATGCACCATATCACAAAGCTTGAATCATTTCAAATTGGTTTCTTGAACATGACAATGAGTTCACTGAACTAAAATGGCCTCCACAGTCACCAGATCTTAACCCAATAGAGCATCTTTGGGATGTGGTGGAATGGGAGCTTTGTGCCCTGAATGTTCATCCCACAAATCTCCATCAACTGCAAGATGCTATCCTATCAATATGGGCCAACATTTTTAAAGAATGCTTTTAGCACCTTGTTGAATCAATGCCATGCAGAATTAAGGCAGTTCTGAAGGCGAAAGGGGGGGCAAACACAGTATTAGTATGGTGTTCTTCTTAATCCTTTAGGTGAGTGTACATGCTAATTTAAAACGCTTCAAGAGAAAAAAGGGAGAAAGAAAATCACATCCAAAGCCACGTGTCCCCACAAATAACATAGTACTGTCAGAACCCTGCCACTAGAGACTAGATTCTAAACATGGCAAGATTCAGGATCCTGACCACTTTACTCCAAAACTTTGATGAACTTTGGTGTATCTGCAGGTGTGTTTGGTGATGAAGTGAAGTCAGTGTTGAAGTGATGAAGTGTCAGTGATGGAGGGAGATTCTGTTATTCTGTTACACCAGAGGTCTTCAACACGTCGCTCGCAAGCTACTGTAGCTCGTGTCTTAATTGCAGGTAGCTCCCTCGTGCATACATACATGCACATCCTTATTATGAATCCATAAGCAGAATTACTCAGTGTATGTTTGGATCATCTTTCTTAATCTGATCTTTAATAAATGATTTTTTTAAATTCAAAATGTGGTATTTTTGGAAGAATCCTACCCATATATAAGAGGTGATAAAAAGTATAAATAAAGACAGCATGAAAGTTTTGTTGTTGTTTAAAAGGATCTGTTCTTTCATTTGATGTATTGCATGTTTATGTTTAAAGATGAGCATTTTCTGGAAGGTATTAAAATCTTGTGAAAAAATATTTAAAAAAATGCTGGCACTGGCTGGCAACTTTTTAAAAAATGCTGTAGGGGAAAGAGTTCAAATCACAGTGAGTTAATAGATAGTTCTCTATTAACTCACTAATTACGGTATTACGTGACACAAGTATCTCTCCAATGAAAAAAAGGTTGGAGACCCCTGTTATACAAAGTACAATGAGATTTAAAGAGCAACTCTGTAAAAAAAACTGCACACATAATTAACACAATGTGATAGATTATCGACTATATAGATGAGGACAGACTTGAGTCCAAAGAGCAAATGAATGAGTATGACGAGGTAGTTTATGTATGGTGGTGCAGGGAGTTGTGCAAATATTATCAGTGAATTTTACATTAGTGGAAAATTGCATTAAGTATAGTGACAGCCTTAGGGAAGAAGCTATCCCTGAGTCAGTTTGTTCTGGCCTGTATGGACCTGAAGCGTCTTCCAGAGGGGAACAGGTTGATGAGATGGAAACCAAGGTGGGTGGTGTCCTTCAAGATGTTTCTGGCCCTGCTGATACAGTGGGAGTTATAAATGACAGTCAAGGAAGGCAGAGAGCAGCCAATGATCTTTTGTGTGGTGTTAACCACCCTCTTCAGTCTCTTCCTGTCAGCCTCCGTGCAGCTGGAGTGCCATACTGTCACAGTGTAGGCTCTCAAAGGTGGAACGGTAGAAGGTCACCAGCAGCTGAGTGTTGAGTTGCTCCCTCCTGAGCACCCTCATGAAGTATAGCCGCTGCTGGGCCTTCTTCACCAGGGCTGTGGTGTTGACTTACCAGGAGAGGTCTGCAGAAATGTAGACACTGAGAAATTTGAAGGACTCCCCTCGCTCTACACATTCGCCATTGATGTACAGAGGGCCAGGGTCGGCTCTGTTCCACCTGAAGTGCAGGATGAGTTCCTTGGTCTTTGTGATGGTTAATGCCAAGTTGTTTGATGCACACCACTGCCCCAGTTTCAGGACTTCATTCCTGTAGACTGCATAATTTCCCCCTGTGATCAGCCCCACCACCGATGTGTCATCAGCAAATTTGACAATGATGTTCTCTGGGTGGGTGTGGCTGCATTCGTAAGTATAGAGTGAGAAAAGAAGTGGCTCAGCACACAGCCCTGAGGAGAGCCAGTGCTGAGAGTGTGGAGGAAGGAAAGGACCAAATTTCACCTGCTGGGGTCGGTTGATAAAGTATTTTATCCAGGTGCAGGTGAATGGTGGCAGCCCCATGTTAACTAACTTGGGAGTCAGAATGTCTGGTATTATTGTGTTAAAGGCTGAACTAAAGTCAATGAAGTGCATCCTGATGTAGTTCCCTTGTTGCTCCAGATGGGTCAGCGCTGAGTGAAGAGCGATGGCTATGGGTCTTTGGTTGATCTGTTAGGCTGGTATGCAAACTGGTACGGGTCAAGGGTGAGGGGTAGACAGGCTTTGATGTGTCTCAAGACCAGTTTCTGAAAGCACTTGGTGCTACGGGCGGAAGTCATTGAGGCTGGTTGTGGATGACTTTTTAGGAATCCTAATGCCTCTTCTCAGGTCGACGCGGGCGGCTTTTTACAAATTTGCATTGTTGCAAAGCAGCTTTCATGTATATAGATAAAATTATTTTAACGTAATGGCACTAAGTCTGTTACCCACATGTTCCCGGCGGCATATGGATCACCATCAGGCTGGCTGGAGCAGGGTGTCTGATAGCCTGCATGGCCGGATTTACCATTTACCTACTTATGGTTTCAGAAGTTGTTTTCGTTTTAAAATAAATGCAATTGTTCTATAATTTTATATTTTTTTCTATAGCCTAATAAAGGAAAACCAGAGTGGTCTGACTTATTTGTTTGAAATTAGGCTAAATAAAACAAAACATCTGCAAAAACCTCATACAGGCTAGATGACAGCACAAATTCCCCCACCGACAGTAGATTGGGCTTAATAGCAGAAATACAGACGTTACCAGGGATATCCTGCACTGCAGGCACGTATATACTTAGATTTAAATAATTACAATAAATAATGGTAATAAATTATTATTTTATCGTCTTAATTGCCTCTATGACTTTTACCCTTTTTGTATGCAAATTCTATGTTTATCAATGGGTGGGGTTTACTTGCTCAAGAAATTGATATTGGCTGAAGCGGTGTTGCCAACTTAGAGACTTATTGCTACATTTAGCAACATTTAAAACCCATCTCTGCGTCTGCCCTCTGTGTGTGGAGCTGAGCAGTGAGCAACATTATATTTTATGATCCTAATTATCTTCCTTTGCTACTTCTCAAAGTTCTTTTATTTTGAAGAGTGTTTGTTGTGTGTTTTTGTCAGCAGGTGTCACTGTGTATCTACAGTTACACACTAGGGGCTCTATTTTAACGATCTGAAACGCAAGTGCGAAGCGCAACGCGCAAGTGAGTTTGTGGGCGGATCTTGGGCGCTGTTGCTATTTTCCCGGCGTGAGAAATAACTCTTGCGCCGGGCGCAAATCAATAAGGGGTTGGTCTGAAGTAGGTTCATTATTCATAGGTGTGGTTTGGGCGTAACGTCAAATAAACCAATCAGAACGCTAGCCAACATTCCCTTTAAACGCAAGGGCGCAAATTCCATGGCGGGTTGCTATTATTATGACGGATTTACCAGGCGCACGCCAGGAGCGGTTCACAGCCGAGGAGACCGACGTCCTTGTACGGGGGAATCCCACGCTTGCCAGCATAAATCGGGCACGCCGTGTAACGGGAGGGGGATCTGCCTCAGGACTTGACGCCAGCAGAGGACATCGCTGCGTCCACCCTCACCGCTGAAAGGGTTTGGGGGCTTTGAAATCGGACCCAAGAAACGCAAGCAAGGTCCAACCCCAAAGTACTCTTACAAATCAAGTTCATATACATTAAGGTTTCTTATGAAAACATTTTAACTATTATTTACATAAAATAAACGTAATACAGCCACACAACAAAGTTATGAAAATATTTTAATCGTTATTTGCATGAGAATAAATAAAAACTATCACCACAATGCTCACCACTATGATTCCCCTTATCTCGTGTATTAATATTTTTAAGTGTAACAATTTATGATTTGCAAAAATAACTGTTGCATCTGTGTAGATTAGATAAGCAAAGTGTATGCGCGTTGTGCACGCTATACATTATGGTCAAGCATGCGCCCTTAAAATAGCATAATGAACCACGCGCAACGCGCCACTGACTTTAGACTAGTTTTTTTTGGTTAGTAGCGCAATTGTTTTTTGAAACTGCAAAATAGCATAAGAGATGGTTTGCGCCGCAACACGCCTCCTTTTTGCGCTGAACCGCCCAGGGAGCGCAAGTTCATTCCCTAGTTTGCTGACGTGCATCTGTGGAGGGAAAAACCCCGCTGTGCGCCGGCGCAAAATACGAATGATACATGCGTCACTGACAAAGTCAATTGCGCTGGGTGCAAGATAGGGCCCTAGAACTGTGTCCCAATTCAAGGGCTGCAACCTTAAAAGGCGAGCGCTCGAGTAAAGAGAACTAAAATGAGACGGTCTAACATTCGGAGGACCCATAATTTGTGTAACCTGCTGCACGCGCACACCGCGTCTGTCACAGGAAACAGCGGAGACAATTCTGACTTAATGAAAAAATATGGAATCAGAAAAATATAAATTTATTTTAAAAAATATGACACATTGATGTAGATTGCACTATTCAACAGTATATTAAAATAATCAACCTTAGAAATATATGCAACATAAACAGAATTATATTAACTCAAAGCATAACTTTTAATACTAAAACAGTGACAAGAAAAATGTTTTGATAAATACACACTTTTATTTAATAAAGGTTTTAATTGTTTATTTTAGAATATCCAGCCGTTATATGCAGCTGTTGCAGGCGCGCAATGAATCTTGGGCTAGCCTCGGCTGTTAAGGATCAATTCGTTCTATCCTTAACAGCGCCATATAAGTTCTTTTATAGCGCTGAGAAATAAGGACGCATTTTGAGGCTTCATACACAAATATAAGTTCACCAACACTCAGTGTTGTATAAAGTACTAGAAAGCAATACTTGAGTAAAAGTACAAGTATTGTACTAGGAAAAGACTTTGGTAGAAGTGAAAGTTGTCTTTTAAAATATTACTTAAGTAAAAGTCTTAAAGTATCTGATATATACTGTACTTAAGTATCAAAAGTAGTTTTCTGATATTTAGTGTACTTAAGTATTTGAAGTAAAAGTAAAAACTTTTTTAAAGCAAGCGGTTAGAACTTTGATTGTGAACTTTATTGTGGCTTTCTTATAGTAAAGCATATTCAGGGTTCCCATTATCTTCTTAATCTCAATCATCAAATAAAAATCTGTTTTTTCCAGGACTTTTCAGGCACAATTCTCTTAAGTTCAAAGAGCAAACAGCATATTTTTAGAGCTGACATCAAATAAAAGAGCAGAAATTTCACTTTTGTATGAACTTCAGGTAAAAATGAAAAATAAATAATAACTTATTTCTTTCAAAACATGAGCATATTTTTGAAAAAAGTGGAGTGTCCCTTTAAGTTAGCTGCTCTACTAAGAAAAAATGCCAACTCGTTGTGTGGCAATGAAAGCACTGTGACTTTGATCAACAATGCAAGCGTACATTCACAATGTATAACATTAGCACAACATTATCCTATAACCACTGAGTTTTGTGTTAATTAACATAAAAGGAAATCTCAAGTTTGACAAAACGTAGGATGCTTTTGAAGACGTGAATACAGTCCTTAACAATTTCTTTCTAACCTGCCACTTATAGCAGTTTTTAAAAAATATTTCTCAATCTAAGATTAGCCTACCGGAGGGAATATTCGTCCGGCAGTTATGCTATAATGTTACCATAAACAGTTAAGTGTGTTTCAGTTGAGAGTTCTCTGTGAATTAAATAAATCCATGGGAAAATCAGCGGTTTAACGTTGACGTTTATTAAACATGTGCGCCTTGCCATCACATTAGACAGATAATTATCTGATACGGCTTCTGATAACTTATGTTGAATCACATTGACATTGTGGGTTTACTTAATAACTACTATTTTAACGTACCTTGATGTGATTCTTCAGGTTGGACGGGGAGTTTTTAAATGACAAAATGTAAGTGATTTTCGGTAGGCATAAGAGGCACTTTTCCAATGTACAAAAACATTTCTTACAAATACAGCCACGGGTGTATAACGTTAGCTTTCTCACCCTGTTCATCGTCGGGGTGGTCGATTACGATAACGGGAGGTCCTCCAGTAGGTGCTTTCATTGCAGTTACAGTTGTGCTTCCTCATCCTTTGGCAACACTACGCTAAAATAGAGTGTGCGTGAAATAGAGTGTCCGGAGCGTGCGTAATGCAATCTAGAAGCACTGATTCGCCAAAACCTCCCTTATTGAGGTCGCACACATTTCTTCGGAGTTATTTTGTAGTAACGAGTAACGAATATGCTTAGTGAAAATGTATCGGAGTAAAAGTATACATTTTATCTAGAAAATGTAGTTGAGTAAAAGTGAAAGTTGACATAAATTTAAATAGCGAAGTAAAGTACAGATACGTGAAATTTCTACTTAAGTACAGTAACGAAGTATTTTTACTTCGTTACATTACAACACTGCCAACACTAAACCCCTTTTTAATGTTTTTCCGAAGGAATTTAACACATATTTAAATACTATTGAATCTAAAAAAAACCCTACTTTAATATGTAAAGACTTTAATTTGTATACTTTAACTGACACGTAACCCTCTTTTTTTCTTTCTTTTTCCTTTTCCTTATTGTCTCTTTTTGTTTTTCTTTGTTTCTTTTTTAAAACTATTAACACAAATACAAAAAATTGTTACATGCTTCTTTTGTAAACGTTTATGTAACAGTTTGTACAAATGTTACATTTATATAATGTATATAATGTTTATACTGTGACCTTTGTACTTTTTACTCTTCACTGTTTATCAAAAAAAAGGTTGCAGCTTTGAATAGGGACACAGCTTAGGATTCATACGAGCCCGCCATTTCAGAAGCTTTGTTTCACGACAGGTACACTTAGCACTTAGCCATAGTCATGTGACATTGGTGTTATCTCTCTGTATGTTTGTTTAGTGTCTACATTGGTCTTTCTCCTGTCGGTCCGTGAGTTTATGGGTGTGACGGCTGTTATTCAGACAAACGGTCAGAGATCAAGAATTGAACTTTTATATAACTTTACTGATCTGATCTTTATTAACTCCAAACCTACAGCAACATGAAGACGATCTCTTTGCTCTTTTTCATCTCTATATTTATCAACAGTAAGTTGATTTATGAACATTTCTGCAACACTTTCGCTTTCACTTAATACAGTATATATATATATTCTAAGTTCTACATATACCTGCATATATCTATGATGTATATAATGTATTATATATAATGTCCTGCTTTAATGTGGACTCTGCTTTTCAGAAAGTTTTCAACATTTCACTGTTTTGAACAGAAGTGATCTTTATACTGGCAGTTTAATATCTGTCTAAGTAATTAAGTGTGCTTGCAAAAGCACACTTATTGTTCTTCTTAAGTTTTATTATTCTTATTATTATTCCCGGGTAGATTTTTTGTGTCAGCTCTAGCAACCAGACCGTTTGACGCAGAGACACCGTTCAAACTAGGGGTGTGCCAAAATCTCGATATGGCGATGTATCAATCGTCAGCCTCCGCGATACGAGAATCGATACGCTGGCTTCAAATATCGATAAATTAATTAATAAACAAGATGCCCTAAATAGATTTTCCAGCGCCATTGCTTTATGGCTCCTCGGGGTGGCGCTAAACACATGAATGATTGGAAAGATGAAAACATGAACAAACGTTGAAAGAAATTAGGATAGGATGGCGGATGCACGTAAAATAATAGATGCCTCAGCCATTTAAGTCAAAATGCTTTTATACCATTGATGGGCTGATAAAATTAGAAATGTTTATACAAAAGTTTTTATTTCTAGTTATTTCAGTTTGAAAGACGAGTAGATTGCAAGCCCACAGAAAAACGAATGTGCGATCGTGTTTTTACCGCTCATTTGCATGACGCGTCTATTCTTTGTCTCAATGCGCTCAGTAATATAACGATGGTCTGCGCAGCCCTGCGTGAACTTGAAATCAAACACAGATTTAACCACGAGAAGATGCGGGGTCATTAAATATGGCATAGATGAGAGATAGAGAGAGCGGGACAACTTATAAATGAACACCTACATTATAGATAAAAGGGTATGTTGCTTCCTATTAAAGTTTGATCAATTGTGCATAATGGCATGTGCAACAAATGCATATACAGAAGTCTATTTATTATCAAAGTATTTGCCAGTAGGCTAATGCAGATATTATGGGGAAAAAGTAAATAATTGCATTTATTGACATAACGTGTGCACCTAACATTTCTGCACTCTTAAAAATTTCAGTCAGGGGCTACAGTGCTCTTAGTAGAAAAGGTAGTCTGGAGCACTATACCTAAAAACTTTTTTTGGACTTGCATAAAGAGAAAAGTTCCACTTAATCTTTCCCTGGACATTTTTGTTTTTATAGTTTGGCAGATATCGTTATGTATCGGCATATAATTTGCAAGCAATACATCGATTATCGGAGAATCGCCGAATCGTGATACAATCGTTATCGGGAGACATGTATCGTGCATCGAATCGTATCGTGAGGTACCCTGCGATTCCCACCCCTAGTTCAAACTTTAAAATGTTCAGGCAGTACCGGTGTAAGTTGCTTGAGAAGATGAAGTCACAGATCCATGTCGTTCTTCCACCATATTGGATAGAACACAAAACCTTAAAAAAGTTTCACAGGTCACAAATTTTGTCGAAGCTTCATGAAATTCCACGTACACGATCCTTGGACCAAGCCTCACAAAAGTTACTAGAAGGATTTTTGATTTTCGGAAGCATTTGCCCATCACAGCTCAAAATACACCTATGGCGTAGTGGCCAAACAGGAAGTAGTATATATCTCAGGCTCTATTTAACATTTATAAACCAATTTTTTTATATGAACTATGGACTCCAATATGAAGATGCCCAAGATAAAAAAACATTCCAGTAACATGTCTATATTATGTTATTTTCCACTTTAAAATGTCCAATGGAAACCAATGTAAATAGGAAAAAGCAAGGCTTCTTCACCACTAGAGGGCAGCCTTTACGTTCAAACGTGTTTTTTTTTACACAGAATGTAAAGATAGTCTGTCAGCCATCTTTAGAAGCTAAGCTAACAGGCTATTGCTCCGTGGAAAAGTTTGAATAACAATGGCGGAATGTAGTTTTAAGCATAAAATGGCAAAATGAAATTTAGAAGAGCTGTTGACAGAATCGGGTGTTCCTTTAAGAGCCACAAAACTGCAAATGGATTTTATATTCTGAATACTTGAATCAACGCGAGCTCTCTGGAGTTTCACATACAGGTAGGAATTATGATTCAGACATCTTTTAATCCCTTTGTTTTATTTCAGTGATATATGGCACGACAAGTTTAATTCCCTTTTTCATCAAAGTAATACATTGTAAACGTATTAGTTTGCGCGCGTCAGTATCGCGTCCTCGCTCGCGTGATCGTTTGGCGTCGGCTCTATGACAGCTGCATGATTTAAATGATTGTGAATTGACGCGAAAAAGTGTCACTTTACCTTAAATCATGCATGTGATGCCAAGTGTATTTAAACAGTCATGACTTTCAGAAATGTATGACACATTTAAAAACACAGCTTTTGCCAGAAGACTGCGTATATGCCATTTACATAATCTTCAGGTAAGAAGATACATATATCAAAATCGTATGCTTAGCTACTGTTGAACGGGAACACGATTGATTGCATTATGCTGTCAATCACTGAGTGAAATATTTTCTTTTATCATTAATTTCACAGTCTGGGTCGACAGAGGCGCAGGCGCCACAAACTCTTTATTTTTCAATCACTCCGCAAAGAGACTTAGATAACTCTGCTGATTTTGGACTTACAGATATGATTTATACATCATTTAAAACGTTAAAGTGTCTAGTGTTTTTTCTGTCCACTCCCAGAAACGCGTCAGAAAAATGAGCTGTAACTTAGCGAATTGTTGTCATAGAAACAAAAGATGAATGTCTACATAATGCTTGGAATGTCTGCTTTTAAATGGTGTAAGTGAAATCGAAAACAAATATTGTAATTCGTTGTTTACTGTATTAAAAGAGGGAGATGTACCGTCTCTCATGTTACTGCATTATTTATAAAGAGCCACGCCCCGCTCCATTGAAGAGAAGAACAGAGATCATCCATATTTATTAGTCAACGCCACAGTCAATGGAGACTCCGTCTCTGCAGCCATAGTGTTGAGTTTTAATCCGAGTGCTGAAAACATCACATCTACTTGTTTACTCGGGACTGTAACTACAGTCAGGGCCGGCGCCACGAGGGGGCGTGAGGGGGCGTCGCCCCCTCATTGGCACTCTCCTGCCCCCTCAGATCACCATTAAAGTTGAATGGGATTTTAATGATAAAATGCGTTATATTTAAAAATCACGTTTGCCTTGTGTATTGTCTTCCTAAAGTGAATTTTAAAGTCTAATTATTTAACAAAACAAAAAAACAAGTGTGCATGTATTCTACCGTGACACACGCCCACTCATGTGTAGCCTATAGGCTTGTTCGAATTCATCAGGCGAAGACGTCAAAATGCCGCGAGAGCGAGACGAAACGACACTTAGTATGATTTCTCGAATCGTTCTCGCGGTACTTTGACGTCATGTGGTCGTTGGTTCTTGCAGCCGCGCCTGAAGTTGAACAAGTTTGTGTTGACGGCTTGAGGCACGACGACAATGAGCCCGCGTTCTGAGTCTCAGAGGGAAATCAAGATGTCGAAGTGGGAAATTATATAAACATTTACAGACAGGAGTGTGAGAGTGACCTGGGCCTGCAATGGATATATGGAAAATAGCATTGGAAGTTCTAAAATCCGGACTCCGGCTTGTCACACATCAATTAATGCCGTGGCGTGGATGAATTATCGGAGCATTTCAGCTGCAAAGATCCAAATGTTCGGCTGTCATTAAGTCAATTCGGGCACCATGAACTTCAGCCAGACTGTACATAGTTTTGAAAAGTTCAGATGTTCATGTTCTTCAGCATCCTTGCAAGTCAACGTACAACCAACAGCCTATTATTGTTCTGCATTTAGCGTTAAAGGTAAGTTAAGCCTGTACGATCTCTCTCTCTCACACACCTGTTTATCAGGAGTAAATAGATAAAAAACAGACATTGTTAAATTTATAATTAACGAATTTGAATTAGCCTATCCTACAGCATAGCTATGTAAACGAGTTATTGTCATTTTGCTATTGTAGTTCTCTAGCTGCTTAATCGCTAGCTTATGGTGCATTACTTGTGGCAGTTAAAATAACTACGTTATATGATCAAATTGAACCAAAATGTTGATAAAATGTTGCGTTTGGACCGTTTTTGGGCTGAAAACCATCAACTCTATTTGCCAACACTGCCCCCCACCATTACGTAAAATGTATTTCTACCTCTGGGTCTGAACTTCAAATGAGTAGTGTTGTGCTAATATGTAACGTTAGGTATGCGTTTTTTTGTTGTTGTTGTTGTATTGTTCAGAGCTCTGTACGTTGCTCACTATAGCTGTAGTTTTTGTGGTTGTATTACAGAGATGTTTGTTTATAACACTTTAAAACTTAATGTACCAAACCTATGTATTTTCTAGCTGGGGGAATTATATGCATTCATGTGATCGCCCCCTCTGGTATTTTAGACGCCCCCTCATCAGCGCTCGGCTGGCGCCGGCACTGACTACAGTTATCTCCAGACGCGAATGTTTTCTCTGTGCTTGCTCATACAGCAAAGGCTCAAATATTATGCGAGTCATCGTTCTCACACAAGAATGCAATTTAAACGAGTAAGTCAATCGCCCATCGCTCACAGCCCAGCACCTGCACCACTGTATGCGTATCGCGCTGACAAACATACACCTGATTTTACTGCCCTGATGAAATCTAAAAGTATAATTTCTATTATTAGAAGCTAGCCTTATGTTTGCCAGTTATTAAGATGGCGGTTGTAGTTTAAATAGAGGTCGTGAAATAATTAGCATTGACAAAAAACTGCATAAAACAATTTTATGTTCCATATTATAAACTTTTGGTTATGTGTACTTAAGTGAGTAAATAAGTTAAATTCTCAATGAGTGTGATATGGCTCTTATTTAACCCTTTAAATGTAGAATAAAGCTTACTCGGGTATCTTACAATGCACTTATGTTGTTATGCAGTTTTAAAATACAAAATACGAACATGTCTGGATGTAGATAAAGCCTACTTGGTCATATTACAATGCACAAGTTTTGTTGTATGCAGTTTGAAAATACATGTTTGTAGAAAAAGTATATTGTACAATGCACAGATTTTGTTGTTATGCAGTTTCAAACTACAACATGAGTATGTTTAAATGTATATGTAGTCATCATAACTGATATATCTCTGGCCCCCATGACAAACTAATTGAATAGCCCTGTCGTAGACGCTCAACACACGATCATATTCATAAATAGTAAAGAAATCCAATGATATTAGGCTATCAGTGCTGCTGTCGCTCTTTCCTATCGCTTATTTTAAAAATGAGCTTATGATCAATAAAATGCAGCTTATATCTGCTGCTTTTGGTGACGTGAAGTCTGGCCTACATTAAAGGTGCAGTGTGTAATTTTTAGAAGGATCTCTTGACAGAAATGCAAAATAATATACAAAACTATATTATCAGGGGTGTATAAAGACCTTTCATATGGGTCTTATATGGCCGTTATGTTTTCATTACTTTAGAATGAGATGTTTTTATCTACATACACAGAGGGTCCCCTTACATGGAAGTCGCCATTTTGTGCCACCATGTTTCTACAGTCTTAAAGGAATAGTCTACTCATTTTCAATATTAAACTATGTTATTACCTTAACTAAGAATTGTTGATACATCCCTCTATCATCTGTGTGCGTGCACGTAAGCGCTGGAGCGCGCTGCGACGCTTCGATAGCATTTAGCTTAGCCCCATTCATTCAATTGTACCATTTAGAGATAAAGTTAGAAGTGACCAAACACATCAACGTTTTTCCTATTTAAGACGAGTAGTTATACGAGCAAGTTTGGTGGTACAAAATAAAACGTAGCGCTTTTCTAAGCGGATTTAAAACGGGAACTATATTTTATGGCGTAATAGCACTTTTGGGAGTACTTTGACTCGGCGCAGTAACACCCTCCCTCTCCCATTATGAGAGTGAGAAGGGGAGCGGACTTTTCAGGCGAGTCGAAGTACTCCTAAAGGTGCTATTCACAAATCACGTTAATGATCGCACCAGAGCAAGCACACTTTTGCGGTTCCTCCGGAAGTGCATTTTCTAGTTGTCTTGTGTGTGTGTTTCAGGTGTGTTTGGTGATGAAGTGAAGTCAGTGTCAGTGAAGGAGGGAGATTCTCTTACTCTACACACTGATTTTACTGACACACAGGCAGATGATGTGACAATAGTTTGGACATTTGGGCCTCAAAAATCTACCATAGCTAAAATCAATAGAGAACCTAAAGGCAATAAGATCTCAATATTTGATGATGTTCTTGATGGGAGATTCAGAGACAGACTGCAGTTAAAGGATCAGTCTGGAGATCTCACCATCACAGACATCACAACTCAACACACTGGAGTATATGAAGTAGAGATAACTGTCAGAAGTAAGATTATACAAAAGAGTTTCAATGTTAATGGTGAGTATCGCAGATAACCATTGGAACTTGTGTAGCAATTTTGTTGGTCTTTCCTGAGATCCTTTGAATATTTAAAGAAAGAGTTTATTAACTGTCTCTGTTTGTGTCTGCAGGTGTGATTAACCCAGAATCAAATAAACTAAAATCAGTGTCAGTAAAGGATGGAGATTCTGTTACTCTACACACTGATGATCCTGATATCAAGAAATATGATGAGATACAGTGGAGATTTAAAGGGATTCCTATAGCTCAATTCAATAAATCAGCCAGTGAAATATCAGAAGATGAGAGATTCAGAGATAAACTGCAGCTGGATGTTCAGACTGGATATCTTAAAATCAAGAACATCAGAATGGATCTCTCTGGACTTTATGAAGTAGATCTCACCACCACCAGCAGCGTTTATACCATACATCAGCCATTCACAGTTACTGTCAGTGGTGAGCACATCTTACAATATAATACAGATCTTATTCAGATTACAAGTACAATTGAAGAGTTTCGTTGCAAAACGAGATAACCACCGTTTTTTTTAATTTTTCAGAAATCTCGTTTTTTTTGGTTGTGCATTCCAATTAATTTCAATTCAACTGCAGTTGGTTTGTTTGTATTTAAACCTTCATAACTTTAAAAATACAGCTAAGTAGCACCATAAAACAAAATTATAACATGATAACATAATAATAAACATGTTTTGACAAAAATGTTAAAAAATGGATTTAACTCATTTTGCAACCAAACTCTTCAATTAAATCACGAGGAAAACATTTCTTGGTACATCCCTTACACTTCAAAGAGCCACTTGGTTCATAGATTTTCAGTGTTTTTTAATACATTTTTTTAATGTCATTTGAATTCGGTGGCTCCTAAGCTCCTGTAGCATCATGGTGTAAGGGATCTCAGGTTTCAGAAGAAGATCAAAACTGTAAGCGTTCTTGGGTTTTGGCACCAAAACTGTAAAGAGGAATTCAACTAGAGTGGTTCAAGCAGGATTGCAGGATCAGTGCAGGATTTTCATAATTCTTAATATATCTTATTAAAGGTAAAAAAGTGATTTAGTCAAGAGCAGTGAGAGATTTTCTCTCAATACTGTTTGATTAACATGAGTGACTAAACATTAGGTAACTTTCCCTTTAAGAACATAGTCCATATCTGGGCTGTTCATTAACTTTTGTTAATTTGCTACAGAGGTCTAAACTGTTGTAGCACAAACATAAAACTATTACCATTGGGTTATTATGTCTGTTCATCACATACATTAAGTTCCCAAACAGAGCACAAAAATACAAACTATTACAAAATAGTTTTTCTTTATTTGCTAATAATTGAAGAGTGCAGAAACAACACCTCTTATACCTCAACACTACACATCATTAAATAAAAGCTCTTAATAAAATGCTAAATTTGCAAACTAGCAAACAAATCTATACCATGAAACATTTTTTGTTTCTCCCTAAAGGTGGTCGCACACCAGATGAGAAGTGCTGCGCCATGTATCTAAAAATCAAACACATAATCTTCTGTGAATGTACACACATTAATGTACCAATTCATATAAAAAGTATATGAGTATATCATGATACGTGATGAATCTGGCCTTCATGAGTAATTAGGGCCCGAGCACACCGGGGTGTGAGGACCCTATTGTTCTTCAAGGAGTTATTATTATTATTATTTTTTTTTTTCTTTTTCTTCTCCGACTTCAGCGGGACTTTAGAGGGCCTAAACATACTCGAAAACTCATGAAATTTTGCAGAGATGTCAAGAGTGATGAAAATTTACATGTGGTGTAGGCTTTGGAATTAGGCGTGGGAAAATGGCTCTATAGCGCCACCTACAAATTTTCAACGAAGCAGCCCTCGGACTGTGTTTGACGTACAATTACGAAATTCGGTACCCTTCTGTAGCATGACAAGACCTACAAAAAAGTCTCTTGGAGTGAAGCCGTAAATCAAACAGGAAGTCAGCTATTCAGAGTTATTTTTGTGATTTGGGCGCAGTTTTTGTCATTTCCAGGCGTCATACTTTAACTAACTCCTCCTACAGTTTTCGTCGGATCATCTTCATATTTGGTGATTCTCATCTTAAGGCCTTTGTGATGCTAAATTGCGAAGGATTTGACTCTACATAAAAATTTGTGTCGGTTCTGGCCCGACAAAGTTTGATGTTTTCCAATGAAACAGGAAGTTGCTGGAACTCATGCATACAATGTCCGATCTGTCCCAAATTTCACATGATTGCTAAGAGTCCTGACCTGAACACATCTACATAACAATTTTCATTTATAGCCATAGCGCCACCAGCTGGCAACCTGAAGGAACATGTTTTAGCGCCACTTTCAAATATTGAATGAAGCAGCCCTTGGACTGTGTTTAACTTACAATTACGAATTTCGGTATGCTCATGTATTATTACAAGCCCTACAAAAAAGTCTCTTGGAGCAACGCCCTAAACCAAACAGGAAGTCAGCTATTTTGAATTATTTCTCAGATTTTGGCTCAGTTTTTCTCATTTCCAGCAGTCATACTTTAACTAACTCCTTCTACAGTTTTAGTCGGATCATCTTCATATTTGGTGATTGTCATCTTAAGGCCTTTGTGATGCTAAATTGCAAAGGATTTGATTCTATATTAAAATTTGTGTCTGTTTCGGACAGCCAAAGTTTGATGTTTCGCTATGAAACAGGTTGCTGGAACTCAGGCATACAGTGTCCGATCTGTCCCAAACTTCACATGATTAATAAGAGTCCTGACCTGAACACATCTACATGTCAATAGTCACTTATGGTCATAGCGCCACCAGCTGGCAACAGGAAGTGACATGTTTACACTGATTATGCAATGTCCGATCTTTCCCTAACTTTACATGATTAATAAGAGTCGTGGACTGAACACATCTACATGTCAATAGTCACTTATTGTTATAGCGCCACCAGCTGACAACAGGAAGTGACATGTTTACAATGATTATGCAATGTCTGATCTGTCCCGAACTTCACATGATTAATAAGAGTCCTGGACTGAACACATCTACATGTCAATAGTCACTTATGGTCATAGCGCCACCAGCTGGCAACAGGAAGTGACATGTTTACAATGATTATGCAATGTCTGATCTGTCCCGAACTTCACATGATTAATAAGAGTCCTGGACTGAACACATCTACATGTCAATAGTCACTTATGGTTATAGCGCCACCAGCTGGCAACAGGAAGTGACATGTTTACAATGATTATGCAATGTCTGATCTGTCCCAAACTTCACATGATTAATAAGAGTCCTGGACTGAACACATCTACATGTCAATAGTGTTGGGCAAGTTACTGAAAATTAGTCATTAGTTACAGTTACTAGTTACTTCTTTTAAAAGTAACTGAATTACTCTACCAGTTACTGTATATCAAAAGTAATTAGTTACTTGTATGTCTGCTTTTTAAATGTAAATATGAACTGTACTGAACAGTCAAACAGTAAAATGATATGGATGGGCTATTTTACACGTAAGACTCTAATATATCACATACTGTAGGAGCCTATTTTGCTTTAGATTCATCCTTTGAATATTTTTGTTAGAAATTATCTTAATATGTAAACTTAGTTTATTTATGTATATCATTTAGACTATTTAGACAAATATTCTGCATGTTTACAAAAATATATAATGTGTTAAAATTGTGTAGTGTCTTTAAAAACTTGGAGACAATTGTGTCAACATGTCATATTTTCTAAAATAAATTATAATTTTTCTGATTTCATATTTATTTTAATAAGTTAGAAACGTCTCCGCTGTGTCCTGCTAACAGGCGCGATGCGCGTGCACCAGTTGAGGCAAATTATGGGTCCTCCGAAGGTTAGACCGTCTCATTTCAGTTCTATTTGCGAACTTCTGAGCGCCTTGAAAGGCCGAGTGCTCACCTTTTATCACATGCTTAGTAGGGTGCAGCCCTTGAATTGGAACACAGCTTGTGAAGCTTGCCGCAGGGACTGCGCTCTTTGGTCATATATTGTTTGATTTCTGTTGGATTTAAATGATACACAGGATTAAAGGAAGATATTTAATCAGAAAACGGAGTAGGCTACGTGGATTGTTTTGTCGGACGGACACAGAGCGAGTGGATTGTTTTGTCAGACAGACACAGAGCGAGTGGATTGTTTGTTCGGATACGGAGAGACTGAAACTAAAACTAAAAGCAAGCTCACACATACTATGGCGTTTTACCACGGGTGTACAGCGCAGTGTGAATATTTTAGTGGAAACAACAATCGCGGATCGTTCTCTTCCATGAAGCCGATGTAAACATCTAAGAATATATGAACATTTCTTAGATTTATTACCTTTGTGGACTACAAATGCAAGTTGATGTCATACTGCGATTGCTTGGTGAAGATAATTTACAAACATGAACCTGGATGGATTATGACTTGCGCACAATTTTTAAACAAAGGTATGTTGTCCCGTTTAGATTTTTCATGTTCATTCTATATGCACTGTCAGCTATGATGAAGTGTAATGAATCATTGCGCCGCCAATTACGGTCCTGCGACATCAGATATGTCTTGTCTATTTTTTACAAAATAGAGTAATGCGAGTAACGAACTCATTTAAATTTCAGTAAATGTAATTGCGTTATTTGATAAAAAAAATACTTCGTTACATGCTCGTTACTGCTAAAAGTAGTGGAGTTACAGAAACACGTTAATTTGTCACTATGATGCCAATAGTCAGTTATGGTCATAGCGCCACCAGCTGGTAACAGGAAGTAACATGTTTACAATGATAACGCAATGTCGGATTTGTCCCAAACTTCACATGATTGATAAGAGTCCTGGACTGAACACATCTACGTGCCAATATTTACATGTAGTCACTCATACACACACACACTCGCTCACTCTCTCTCTCTCTCTCTCTCTCATGCTATCTTACACGATGCTACCTCGCTGTCATTTGTAATTAGCAACAGGAAATGTGGCACATTATACTACACTTTTAAATGGTTCACCTATGTTTACATGCTTAAATGCCTATTTACTACTGTTCCCTTTCATTCTTATGCCACGGCGTGGCGGTGTCATGTGTGCGAGGGCCCTTCCATCACTGCTTGCAGTTTTAATTTGTAACTTGTCTTTACTCTGATAACTGTAAATAACATCATATTTGTCCCAAATCATAAGCGATTAACATAGGCTGCTTACGCATATTTTGCTTCTTCTGGTCTTATGTCATTGCAGCAATAATCCACACACTTATCAATAATTTGGGATCTGGCATTAGTTGGCACTGGCTTTGAAAAGAACTCTGACATTGATAACTGTCTGCTTGTGCTAGTAGAGTTACTAGCTGCAGCGCAGCCGCGCTCGACATGCCGTTGTAGATGTGATGTCCCAGTGTTTTTGCTGTCATATGAATGCAGATTCTGCACTGCACATTACCAATTGGTTTATTCTCGTCATAATCAAATCGAAATTTTTCCAAAATGCAGCTTTTCCCAAGGTATTCTGAACTTTAATCAACTCCTCATGATTCAGCTTCTCCATGATGTACTGCATTGTCAACTGTCAGTATCGCCTGTTTAATGCATGTAAGTGACGGGCGATGCGCGTATGTGTATGCCTATTACATTTGTGTTACTTTCTTAGATGATGTATAATATTTATAATATAATCAATATAAAATGGGCTCTAGTCTCTACACATGAATTAAGAGCATTGTTTGTGTACACAGAGTGTACTAAAAAGAAAGGTTTTGAACAACTGATTTTGGCTGATGTCATTTCAGGTAGCATCCATCTTGCCAGTCAAGAAGTGTTGATCTACGAATGTGATGTAACAGGGAGGAGAGTAAAAATGGATAGGTCCTAAAGCATAGTTCATGTAAATGCACAGATTATTTGTTGTTTTGTCACAAGGGAAAAACAATATTGACCTTCAAGTTGGACTAGAAGGTCAATACCTCAACCAGTGAGGTTCAGGTTTTCCTTTCTCGCTCGCTCTCTCTGTGCTCATGCAGCTGAGTCTCTCATATGCAGAAGCCCCTTGAACCGTGCTTATAGTACAGTATATTTTTGTTATCTCTAGTGCAGGGGTCTTCAACGTTTTTTGGGTCGGGGACCCCTTAGATGAGAGAAGCATGGAGCAGGGACCCCCTGATAGTAAATGTGTAAAACAGAGATATTTAAGTAAGCAGTAAGGTACGAGAGGCTGCCTTTTCGTATTAGGCACAACGCAAAGTGAAGTAAAGTACAACTGATGACCAATCAGAATCAAGGACTGGAACTGTTTTATAAATAGAAACAAACCATATTGTCACACAGCCATACTATATTAACATGCATACATTTTTGTTAAAGTAGATTTAGTTTTTATATTAATATTATAACAATAATAATATAATATTATTTTAAGGTATTTGCAGTGTAAAATGTTTTCATTTTACTGTGAATTGGACAAGGGCTTTCAGTTTATAAAGATGACTGATCATGGTGAATGACACAAAGACTGTCTATTCTGGTGGGGATAGAGGTTGTGCTACTTTATAATTCTGAGGTCTGTTTCCTTTCTCGTGTATCGTCATTGTCACGAGTTTGAGTAACGCAGGTTTATTTTCTGCATAGCTTCATATCAGACTCAGGAGAACAACATGCAACGAGTCCCAGCGCATCTCTTTGGGGCAACTTTTTAAGAGGCGGATTTCAACCTGAATATGAATCTTGCACAAAGCACCATCACGGCGCGCGTTTCATTCGTTTTTAAATGCGAGCGATAGTTTTGTCAAAGTTTATAATGCAGACGCGGTGTGATGTCATTTGCCTGTTGAATTAGCGCTTTAAATCTGAACCGCGTGAAACAGCCGTCCAAGTTCAGAAATATAGATGAGACATGTCGCACTGATTCTAAAAATGACATTCTGAAAGAAAGACACACATGCCTATAAGATTGACCTGTTTTATGATGACACTTTGTCGCTATTGCTGCTTCCTGAGTGGACATTTATAATCTTTAGATATTTTATTTTGGTCCGCTGGCTAAACTGAACGCGCGCCTTCAAACCTATGCGGCCACGCACGTGCACAACTTAAAGGGGACATGTAACGTTTTGTATATATATATTATGTTTTAAGCAAAAAATAGCTTGTCGTTAAACATCATTTGGCGGACCCCCTGCAGTTCCGTCACGGACCCCCGGTTGAAGACCCATGCTCTAGTGCATTTTCACTTCAACAATAACTGTTTCTAACAAAACTAAATGATTTAATTACAAGAAAAAATCAAAACGGCGGTGGAAGACGGTGACGCGGTTGGCAAGTGATCTAACCAGTGAGAGGCTGAACCCCCAGTATCACCGGTTATACTGACTATCACAACACGTCTAGAGTGTAGTGACGCACAATGGGTCTTGAAGTGAAGTGGGTCTTGGCAATTGCCTTTACAGGTTTGCGTTTTTATATCTTGAGTCAGCTTGAGCTTTGCTCGTTCAGTAGGACTGCACAATGTATCGTTTAAGCATCAATGTCACAATGTACGAATCCATATAGTCACATTGCAGGAAGAATAGGTAGCTATCATAGTTGGTCCATGATTCATGTATTTTTTTGTTAACATTTCATGGTGACACAGACTTTAGAGCGTCCAAAGCGTGAACAAGCTTTCCTGTACTTTTTGATAAGCGTCCTTTTCCGGGCAACATGAGCTTATTTGGAAGCTCAAGTTGGCGGCGTGTGAATGTACAGTTGGCATTGACTGACTCTGATAAGTAATTGGACCGGGAACAACCTGAACTCGACTGCCAATTTAAAATATACACCCGGAACTGTACTGGTTCCGGGTCCCCCATGAAGACCTCTAATTGCACACAACTCTGCTCAAGTTCAGAAACATGCTCGCACAAAAAATATCATTACAAAAGAGTGTCATTATCACAGATAAATGTGTGTGAATAGCAGATAAATTACAGTATGTCTCTATCCAATTGTGTTAGTTCATTAAAGGAACACGCCCACATTTTGGGAATTTAGATTATTCAACGTATCCCCCAGAGTTAGATAAGTCCATACATACCTTTCTCATCTCCGTGCATGTTGTAACTCTATCTTACGCAGCCCCCGCTAGCTTAGCTTAGCACAAAGGCTGGAAGTGAATGGCTCCAGCGAACATTTTCCTATTTATGTGTTGTGATTTGTATAGTCACACCGTGTACAAATAACAAGGTCATATGAGACACAGACATCTTTTAACAGTATACATGCTGGGAACTATATTCTCAGAAGGAGCAACCGAGAAGCCTGCTGGTGACAGAGAGTTTGGTCAGAGTTGTGCAAATCACTGTGCCCAGTAGCAGTGCTTTGCCTTCTGAGAAACAAAAGGCAGGGTTTAGTCTAGCGGGGACTGCGTCAGACAGAGTTACAGCATGCACCAAAATGAGAAAGGTATGTATGGACTTATCTAACTCTGGGGGATACGGTAAATAAGCTAAATTCCCAAAATCTGGACATGTTCCTTTAAACATTGTTGTGTGTTTAGTATGCTGGCCAATATTCTTATGATGTTGCTGAAGATATTAAGTTGTAGAGCTGTAATAAAGGTGTATTAGATATCAATGATCTCAGTTAGATAATTATATTAAAATGACTAACAGTGTTATAAGTGTTTAATCTCTGTGTTTGATACAGGTGAAGTGAAGTCAGTGTCAGTGATGAAGGGTGATCCTGTCACAATATACACTGATGTTCCTGACATTAAAACCTATGATCAGATACTGTTGATCTTTGGGTGTGATGAAAAACGGATTGCTGAAGTAAATAAACAAAACAAAAAGTTCACTCTATATGGGGAAGTCAGAGACGGACTAAAGCTGAATGATCAGACTGGAGATCTCACCATCACAAACTTCAGAACTGAAGATGCTGGACTTTATGAACTGAAGATGAGCAGCAGAAGACGATCCATTCAGAGGAGATTCAGTGTTAGTGTCAGTGGTGAGTAACTTTTGTCTTTCAGTTTAATCAAGAATTTACATCAGATCTCATTTATATCAGAGCGCTATGAACATTTCTACATTTAACACTTTTACACTGATAAAACCTGTTATACATACACAGGGTTCCCACGTGGAAAATTAGTAACTTATTTAACTCTTAGGCCTGCACAGCTTCAGCCTGCGCAGCCGGAGTCTTCCCAGCCACAGTCAGCCGCAGCGCCCCCTGTCATGGTCCCTGTCTTGTCTCTGCTGCAGGCCACAGCACCCCCTGTCTTGTCTCTGCTGCTGGCCACAGTGCCCCCTGTCATGATCCCTGTCTCTTCTCCGCTGCCGGCCGCAGTGCCCCCGTCATGGTCCCTGTTTCGTCTCCGCTTCCGGCCGCAGCGCCCCCTATCATGGTCCCTGTCTTGTCTCCGCTGCTCGCCACAGTGCCCCCTGTCACAGTCCCTTTCTTGTCCCCAATGTCAATTCCACCCTCGTCACCTTGTCACTCCACCTGGTCCTCAGCCTCCTTATTCATGCCATCTATAAGCTCTCCGCCATCCGCGAGAAGCACAGGACCACCTTTTGTTCCCGGCTCTTCCTCGTCACTCCCCTTTCTCGTTCCCCTCAGCCGGTAAACCCTGCTTTGTTCCCCTCTTCCTGGCCACCCTCTGTTGCCCCCTCAAAGCCTCTGCAGTCTGCATGGACCCAGCCTTCTGCTACACCACTGAGGTGAAGAACTCAAACTCCACCCGTATCCACTCAACCTGGACCATCCATGATAAACATCCATGATTCCATCACCCCCCCCCCTGTTTATTTTTCTTATTGTTACATACTAACCCATTCATTATCATAGCTTGTCTGGCTTTAATGTTTTTTGTAATGTTTTCATGTTTTTTGTTCAGTATGCAGTCTGTTTTTTCTTGTGTCTCTCCTTGAGGGTCACCAGGTGGCATCCCTTGAGGGGGGTACTGTCAGGATCCTGCCGGAGCCTTGTCCTGTTTTAGTATTTAGTCCAGTATGGCAGGGTTCTGACAGTACAATGTTTTGTGTGGGGAATACGTGGTCTGTGTTGACTATACTAGACCACGTATTTCCTGTGTCTTGTCACTTTTTACCCGCTCCCTTACCTGTTATCATTGTCCCCTGTTCCCCTCTGTATTTTGTCCCTATTTAAAGTCTTTGTGCCCAGTGTTCTGTCTGTGATCGTACCGTGTTATCCAGATCTGTTGCTGTCTGTTTCTATATCGAGTAAGCCAAGTTTATTGTCTGTTCATTGTGTGTTATTAGTATTTAGTCAGTCCAGTCTAGTTTAATGTCATATAGTCCAGTTTATCCGGTCCTGTGTATATTGTCTTGTTTTACCCCCTCATGGGTTTTTGTTTTCTTGTTTTGTTTAATAAATTGTTCAGTGCCTTGCCATTTTTGACACGTCTATATCTTAAAGAGCTCATCCAAAAATGTTAATTCTTGTCATAATTTAATCACTCTCATGTTGATCCAACCCAGAATGACTTTCTTTCTTGCATGTAGCTCAAAAAGACAAACTGTGACATTTTTCTGTATTTCTTATAATGATGAGTTATTGGTTACTGGGGTAGACAGTCACTAACATTCTGACAAACATCTCATCTTATTTTCTGGGTAGAAATAAAGAAAAACATTAGGAGAGTAAATGATGACAGAATTAGCTTTGTTCAGTGTATAGATTCAACTGTATCTTTTAAAGAAATGAAAAATACTTTTGAAAAATGTGTTTAAGATCATTAATGTGAATAAGTCAGATGTATATATGTATGAATAAAGACTCTGCTGAAAAAAAAACAATAAAACCATTACAGAAAATTCTAATGGTTTCCTAGCCTAGAAATCTAGACGCACCCTAGCGGCCGCAAAATATATTTGCTGCCAGGGTTTAGTCTAGGCACTCACAATACACTTAACCGGTCCAAAAACCAAAATTTGGTCAGGCCAATCACATCGTGTGTAGCGTCTGTGGGGCGGGCTTAACATGATGACGACAGAGCTGCAACGGTTCCTACTTGAAAAAAGAGAATGGCTGCTGCTGCTGGCGAACAGCTATCTTTTGAAGCGGCTTTGGCCGCGACTCTGGAGGACTTAGACTTATGTTTTTCTTTGAGAGAAGAGCAAATAAACCCTACTGAAGTCCTTTTTAAGCAAGAAAGATGTGTTTGGAGTTTTGCCGACTGGTTACGGTAACTACATCACCTTCTTCGTTGCTCTGATCCGTCATAGCGCTATCCTATTGCGTGCAGAGGCATTTTGAGGGACAACCTTATATCCCGCCCCTTGCATTGAGCCGTTTGTGTGAAGAGTTGCCAGACCTTACATCTTGATGTAGGTCTGGCTAACCAGGCTAATGGTTTCCATCAAAATACCAATAGGAACCATTAGCTTTTACCATTAAAACCACTACACTGTAGTGTGTTTTGGGCCATATTCCATTAGAACCAATACATAGAACCAATAAAACCATTAGAATTTCTGTGATATGTCTATGGTTTTTTTTAGCAGGGTAGTTAGGAGGACATGTTAAAATCACATGACTGGCCAAATGCTGCTTACTTATTTTAAATATGAACTCATTGATAGAACATTTCTGCAAAATGATTTCTGTGTGATACTTTGCAACTTCATCACATGACTTTAACACATCTGGTGACTGTAACAATCATTAAGTCATTACATCTGATGTTGGAGGATTTTCATGATTGACTTTAAATAGAATGAGATTCATTGACATTTATTCTGTTTTAATCAGATCTGCTGTTGGTTTCTGATATTCGTTTATGATCAGATAAACAGATTGATTTACAGTAATGGTTGTGTGTTTTTTGATCATTATAGAGCAAGGTCTGTCTCCAGTTGCTATAGCAGTAATATCTGTTATCTTCCTCCTGCTTGCTGCTGTTGCTGCTGCTGCTGGTGCTGGTGTGATTTACTATCGCCGTAAGGTCGCTGAACCAAAACACCAATTGGGTAAGAATCATCTACAGCTGAAGGAATATAATGATCTTTATTCTGCTATAATAGAGATTTAATTTAGGTGTAAACATGTTTGTTCATATTTAGTTTAGCCTTGTACGGGCCTCAAAGCTAGGCCCTGGCCCAATACGTTAGTAGTATGTATAAGGTACCACTTGGCAATAGGGGTGTGACGAGACACTTAATCCACGAGATGAGATGAGACACGAGATTGGGTTCACGAGAACGAGACGAGACGATATTTTTACACTTTTTAAGAAACCCTCGATGATAAAATAAATGAATAAGAAACTGAAATCATGTTATTTTTAAATGTTTTAACTAATCAAGGACTGGCCCTAACAATTATTTTACTAACTGATAATGAAGTCATTTGTTATTTTTGGGTAATAAAAATAGACCCAAGTGAGCAGTAGCTTTTAAAATTACATAATAATGAAGATGCAATAATAATTGGTTCAAATAAAGTATTAAAACCAAGTTACATTAAACAACATTATATTAACAAACACATTACATTTGTGGTCTATAAATAAAAAGCATTATGTATATGATAAAGAAATGCCTGCAGGGGGAGATAGTTGACTCGTCTCGCGGACGCTATCTTCATTTTCACTTTAGACGGAGAGAAACGCATATTATTAGCCATAAATAGCCAAACAATGTTTAAATCCATTTGAATATTTAATATACGTCCATTTCTTTACAATAGAAATGAACATGCAGACATTAAATCTTGTAAACTCTGTGATGGTTTAATCTGCTGAGACTTCACATCTGACACTGGTCAACAGACAAACACAACACGTCTCAGACTTCATACGAGCTCCCAAACGAACATTATTGGAAACCCAAACAAAAAAGCAAATGCAGTAAAAGACAGAATATAGAAGAGGCTAATTACACCAACCACGCTTTAAACGCTTGGAAACGCAAGGCACAAACATGAGAGGTGCACAAACATGCAGGAGAGAGTGAGCGAGTGGGGTCCGGTTCTTCAAAGCAACTGTAAACTTCCCTCACCACAACGTAAGGCCCGCATCTCCCCTCATTTGAGTGGACAATGGAAAGACGCGAATGACGTCGTGCGCTTCTCCGCTCTCAGCGTTCCTTCAAAGGTGCGTGCTGCGGCCGCCGGCAAAAACCGCAAGGCGCTCAGCGCGCATAAACAGCGCGCAAACGCTCCATGCCCATAGAATATCATTCAAAAAAGGCGCCTGCAACTGCCATAAACGCTTTTGGTGTATAACTGGCCCCTAAAAGGGACAAACAGAAAGCTGCATCCTCCGGAGGTCGCATATGCAGGCTGCATACGTCATTAAGGTTTATTTCAGATCATTAACTGAGCATTACATTCGCAAGTCGTGAGCATATTACAACAATGTGCGATTAACTAAATTATTAGTCAACTTTATAATTGTTAGTAGTCTCTAATAAGACAGTCTTTATGAAGTAAATGCAGTTTAAAAATGCGACCTCCGAAGGATGCAGTCTTTTATTTGGGAACGGCCAGAATTTCACCTACACAAGAAATCTCGCGAGACACACTTAATCTCGCGATACATATTTAATCTCACGAGATCTCGTCGCACGAGATCTCGTCACACCCCTAGCAAACATTGAAGTAAATGTAGTCCTGCTGGTGGGACAGTGACATTTAGCAGAAAATCAATGTTTTGAGGCATACTCTCTTTATAAATGAATCAGTTACTCTCCCTACATAATTTATTTTATAAAACACTGTTGAAATGTCTATTCTGGAGGCTTAGACCTTTCCAACGATATATAGTTTGTAGTTATAGATTAAAATTTACATCAACAATATTAATGCAAACTTAGGTGTCCCGTATTTGGGACGGCGACGCTTAACAGTTTAAAGTGTTGTATTTCGGTACAATTTAAATCATACCCGTTACTGGGTGAAAAAAAAATAATGCAAGGTGATAAAGGCGCCCCACGGATACTGATTGATTGATAGGTGGGGGAACGTGCTAAAAGAACCATGGAGATGGACGAGACAGGCACCAGTGATGCAGACACTGAATTCAATTCTTATGAAAGAAACCCCTGGCAATATTTAAGCGACCACTTTTGCATCTTATAAAAAATCAAACCTGCGCAAACATGTTCATGTAAGTTAATGATACTTGGGGTTTAAATTTGGGCAGAGGCTGAGCCCAGGCACATAGGCTGAGAGTCTCACTCTGCTCCGTGCCAGTGTGACCGCTGGTGTGTGTGCACACTGACGCGTGTGTTTCATTCCTATGCAAAGTAAGAAACTTTGACAACACATGTGAACTCTGTATATCCTTCATTTCAGATAACATCTACATCACTGATGTCTTAAATAAATAGTTAAACACTGATATATGGAATAGTATAGTGAATTACTACCCTCAGTATTGAACAACCGATATTTTATTTAAGTCAATTATCCATTAATTGTATTCTCTGTTAGGAGATTCCTAAAATTAATCATCTAGATGTTATAGTTCTGTTTATATTTATATACTGATAGAAAATCTGAAAGATTGAGTTAATAAACAGAAATTCATTCATGAAAATATGAGCTGATGTTTATAATCAATAAATAAGACACTTAATAGATGAAAAACACCTGAATTGATTTCATTTCTGTGTTTCTGTTTGCTGCTGTTACAGATGAAATACAACCATTGCAAGCATATGCGGGAGAATCAAAACTATTGCTAGTGGATGAGGGAGAATCAAAACCATTACAAGCGTATGGGGGAGAATCAAAACCATCGCAAGTGTATGAGGGAGAACAAAAACCATTGCAAGCAGATGAGGGAGAACCAAAACCATCGCAAGCGGATGAGGGAGAACCAAAACCATCGCAAGCGGATGCGGGAGAACCAAAACCATTGCAAGCGGATGCGGGAGAACCAAAACCATGGCAAGCGTATGGGAGAGAACCAAAACCATGGCAAGCGTATGGGGGAGAACCAAAACTATTGCAACCGTGGGTTGGTTCTCCCCCACAACCATCGCAAGCGGATGCGGATGCGGGGAAACCAAAACCATGGCAAGTGGGTGGGGGAGAACCAAAACCATGGCAAGCGTATGGGAGAGAACCAAAACCATCGCAAGCGTATGGGGGAGAACCAAAACTATTGCAACCGTGGGTTGGTTCTCCCCCACAACCATCACAAGTGGATGCGGGGAAACCAAAACCATGGCAAGCGGATGCGGGAAAACCAAAACCATCGCAAGTGGATGCAGAAGAACCAAAACCATTGCAAGCGGATGCGGGAGAACCAAAACCATCGCAAGCGGATGCGGGAGAACCAAAACCATCGCAAGCTGATGCGGGAGAACCAAAACCATCACAAGTGGATGCGGGGAAACCAAAACCATGGCAAGTGGGTGGGGGAGAACCAAAACCATGGCAAGCGTATGGGAGAGATCCAAAACCATCGCAAGCGTATGAGGGAGAACCAAAACCATCGCAAACGTATGGGGGAGTACCAAAACTATTGCAACCGTGGTTTGGTTCTCCCCCAAAACAATCGCAAGCGTATGGGGGAAAACCAAAACCATCGCAAGCGTATGGGGGAGTACCAAAACCATGGCAAGCGTATGGGGGAGAACCAAAACCATCCCAAGCGGATGCGGGAGAACCAAAACCATCGCAAGTGGATGCAGAAGAACCAAAACCATTGCAAGCGGATGCGGGAGAACCAAAACCATCGCAAGCGGATGCGGGAGAACCAAAACCATCGCAAGCTGATGCGGGAGAACCAAAACCATCACAAGTGGATGCGGGGAAACCAAAACCATGGCAAGTGGGTGGGGGAGAACCAAAACCATCGCAAGCTGATGCGGGAGAACCAAAACCATCACAAGTGGATGCGGGGAAACCAAAACCATGGCAAGTGGGTGGGGGAGAACCAAAACCATGGCAAGCGTATGGGAGAGATCCAAAACCATCGCAAGCGTATGGGGGAGAACCAAAACCATCGCAAACGTATGGGGGAGTACCAAAACTATTGCAACCGTGGTTTGGTTCTCCCCCAAAACAATCGCAAGCGTATGGGGGAAAACCAAAACCATCGCAAGCGTATGGGGGAGTACCAAAACCATGGCAAGCGTATGGGGGAGAACCAAAACTATCCCAAGCGGATGCGGGAGAACCAAAACCATCGCAAGTGGATGCAGGAGAACCAAAACCATCACAAGCAGATGCGGGAGAACCAAAACCATCGCAAGCAGATGCGGGAGAACCAAAACCATCGCAAGCGGATGCAGGAAAACCAAAACCATCGCAAGTGGATGCAGGAGAACCAAAACCATTGCAAGCGGATGCGGGAGAACCAAAACCATCGCAAGCGGATGCGGGAGAACCAAAACCATCACAAGCATATGCGGGAGAATCTGCCAATCTAAAGACTGATACTGACATACAGAGAGATGGTGAGATGAGATTTAATGAAACTCTTATAGCTGAAATCAATCCTGCAAACAATATTTCCAGTACACATGATGGTGAGAAGTAATAATTTATTTACATAAACATATCCTAAAAATTAATCTTGTGTGACGGATACGCTGTAAACTGGATGAATTTAGATCATGATTTTGAATGCAAGTCAATGAAGCCCTCTGCAGGTTGGGTATACCAAGATGGCCGCTCAAACTCTGTGCTGGCTTCACCTCACGCTGTTACGTTAAGCGTTCTATGCGCAATCCAGTTATTTATATAGATCAGTGGTAGTACCACATTTAACCCTGAGTTATGAAACTCTGTTCCTGAAGGTTAGCACAGTGCTGCTAAGCCAAAATGACGATGCTAAATATTTACAGTGTGAAATAATGCAGTGTTGGATAATGGCCAGGGGCCTGATGTATAAACGTTGCTTACGCACAAAATGGACATAGAAATGTGCGTACGCAATTTTCCATGCACATATCGGGATTTATAAAAATAAACTTGCCGTAAATAAGTGTGCACCATACGGATGCTCTCCACTGTGCGTACGCACTCTTTTTGAGCGGAGTAAAAGAACACAAACTCTGTTCTTGTTTTTATACACATTAAGTTTCAATATTCCTGTTTTATTCATGAAGATCAGCACTCAAATTGCATCTAGTCGCACCTGCCTATGAGTGGCAAATATTTGACAGATGAAAATTATTGAAAAGACGAAGCCTCTGGGGTGATAGTGCCCCACACATTTGTCACGAGCGCATCTGCGAGTTTGAAATGCAAAAGAACTATATGATAAGTCTTTTCTTCACTCAACAAACCCTAAAGGCTAATGTTGAGGAATGATAAGAAGTTTGTTAGCCTTTATCATCTAATCATAGACAAAACTGTAAAAAAAAAATAGTTTTAATTTTATTAGGCCAAATGAAAGAAATAAACCCGAGTGACTACATTGCTACAATAAACTTTATAACCTGTAAGATGATGAAAAAAAATGTGATGCACTTGGACATTTAATAATTAATGTTTAGCCTAATATAAAGAGACGTTCTTACAATGCGGGTTTATATAAGAAAAACACGAATGAGTATTTAAACTCTTTGGTTTTTATATTCTGGTTTCATCTGGTTACCTGTAAATATGCTTTTTTAAGGTTTGTACTGAACTTTTCGTTTGTAGCTACTGAACTTTTGTTTTTTTATATCTTAATGCCTTATGGCTGCGCCGCGTAATACATCATTGTCTTTGTTTTATTATGGGAAACACTTAACGCGAAACTTTAGCTGGGCTTGTCTACTTGCCTATAGCAGCCTATTCTCTATAAGGTATGTAATATTGCAGTCTTAATGCATTAAGTCGCGTTCAATGGTATAATTGATGCACTTGCCGCCTGAGATAAAGACGAACATGCCAGTGTTTAAACAGTGTTTTTATAATTTCTTAATAACCAATAAGGCTAAAAAATAATTTCTCTGGCCAAAAGTATATTTTAAATATATGCTAAATAAGTTAATTTTATAAAGTATATTTTTTAAGTTAAAAACTATTTAATTTTAATCTTTTTTTGTTTACAGGTTTGTAACAAAGTTTTTCTTCCAATGCGACGTGAATATATTTCCTTGAATTAAAATATATGAAGGGCTAAATATATTTTTTAATGCTTTAAAATGTATTTACTTGTGAAAAATATATTTTTGTAAACATATTTCAAAATATATTTCAGCAAATATATCTTTTGGCATTTTTTAATTATATTGAATTTAAAAATATATTTTACGATATTTTCATTGTGTAAGGGCAATCCATCTAGAATTTCTTCAAACCCTTTCTTTCCATTAATTAGAGCGTATTTGACTCGGACAACAATCAGCCTCTTACAGTATCCTTCTTTAAATGTATTTATTATAAAAATTACTGATAAAAGAACTAATGTTACAGGTCAAAAAACTGTGATGCTCCCATCTTTCTTTCTCTCAAAAACTAGGTCAACTCGACCAATTATCTTAATGGAGCTTCAAAATAAAAGTTTTCCAAAATTGAAAATTACACATAATATTTTTGCTCATTAAACACAGATTTAAACACACTATATGAATTAACAATAAACTTTGAATATGGCTCTTACACCTTGCGTTTTGTAACGTTAATCCATATTAAAATGATATGCAGACCACATTATGCCCAGTAAAACTAAGGGTTGTACGCTCCATATATGGTTGTTTCGGGGAGGAGATGGGGCGGCACGCACGTACGCACAATCTTCCGCTCACTGGGATTTATTAATGGAATTTTGCGCAGTTTCTTGAGTACGCATGGTTTTATAAATCTGAAAACTTTGGTGCGTACACAAAGGCTGCGTCCGAAACCGCATACTGTATAGTAGGTACTGAATTAGATGAAGTACCTAATTACTTACATTAAAACAGTAGGTACTGTATAGTATGAATCCTGGTAGTATGAATGAGATTCGGACGTACTACATCCGCCATGTTGCTACATCACGTGACATACGTCGTCATCACGTCATGTCATTTCAGCGCGAAAACAACCGCATGCCTCGTCTTCTTCATTGGATAACTCCTCTCCCGGGGCATCATGGGATAGTGAAGCGTCCATCGTATGCACACTGCAAAATCTAACCGGAAGTAGTAGGTCATCCGGGTACTTTTCGCATACTGTTTTTCGAATACTATGTATTCGGACATACTACTCGCCTCGCCTACTGCTTTTCGCGTACTATATAGTATGAAGTAGGCGGTTTCGGACGCAGCAAAATTCTGCCTTATGTGCGTACGCACACTTGAAGCATGGAATCTACGCAAAGTTTTATACATGAGGCACCAGGTGTTTAACAACCAACAACTAATCATATAGTGCTCATGAGTTATTCATGCACTTTTTACAGTATCAGAGAGTATATGAGAGAAATTATGAACTGTGACATCAGTTAGTACTGTTAACCCCCTTTTTAATCTACAGCTGCTTTACCTTAGGTTCAAAGCAAGTTTAAAATGTTAAAATAAAGTTAAGTGCAATGTAAAAATCTCTCATGTGAAATATATGTATGTGCTACATTTTTTTTTGTGTTCCCATTTGACTTCTAGACAACAAAAACCTGTTCACCTCACAGCAACATACTGTAGATGCATTAAAACACCATATTTAGTGTAGTACACACTGTGATGTTATACTGTTTTCATCTGTTTTATATAACATTTATCCAGTCATAAGTGAGAACCACATCATTAGTTTCTTAATATAAACTACAGTTTATCACACTGACTGAATGTTCATAAACTCATTTGAAAGTGGATTCTGACCTGAGACTGATTTATGTTAAACATTCACTGATCTGGAAAAGTCACAGCTTTTGACTGTATATTATGAAAGACAGTCTGAGAGGTTGAGATCATGTGATCATGTTTATTATGAGAATCTGAGCTGGTGTTTATGATATAAGGAAATAAAACATTTGACAGAAATAAAGCAAATAATTGTTCTGTTTCTTTATATGTGCACCTTGTACAGCAAAAATGGAAAAAGTCTCAGTGAATGAGGGGGAGTCTTACACACTGAAGAATAATCTTACTGAAATAAAGAGAGATGATGTGATAGAGTGGACATTTAAAGAAACTCTCATAGCTGAAATCAATCCTACCAACAAGATCTTCAGGACATATGATGGTGATGATGATCTATTCAGAGATAAACTGAAGCTAAATCTTCAGACTGGAGATCTCAATATCAAAGACATCAGTGAGGAACACACTGGAGATTATACACTGAAGATCATCAGAGATGGAGAAACCTCATACAAGAGATTCATTGTGTTTGTCAGAGGTGAGTAACTCAAATGTTTCAGGGTAATAATGATTTTATTATCATCTGTACTCTGTTGACAGTATACTGTAGATGTAATAGTGATTTATGATTATTAACTTACAGTGGAAATATTCACACTTTGTTTAATTCTGACTTATCTTCTGTTTAAACCTGATCTTAACTGCAAACAAACTTTTATAATTCAAATTTAAAACAGTTTGAACAAAAACTGTGACAACAGATGTGAACTCTGTTCATCCTTCATTTCAGATATGTGTTCAAGTTTGTTTATTATAGAAAATTCAACAATAATAATACAGTTGACAGGAATGTGCTTTGGTATGCTGACATGTTTCACACAACCATAACAACACAATATAACAAAGACAAAAAGGCACAAAAAAATAAATAACAGGAAGTAACAACACTTAACACACCTAGAAAGTGCATGGTTATAGACAATGCAGCACTAAGTTCAGTTGTGCGATACGTGCAAGAGCGGTAGACCAGGTTATGAAGGTTATAACGTAAACCATAAAGTGCTTAGTGCATGTTCAGGTGACGAATAGCTTGTAGAAAGGTACTGTTCCTAAACTGATACTACTGTACCTTCTCCCTGATGGTAAAAGTGTGAATATAGGGTGTGCTGGATGGGAGGGGTCAGAGATTATGTTTTTGGCTTTCCTGAAATTTCAGATGTTGTACTGTGAGACTATGGTAGGCAGATTATAGACAATGATTTTAGAGGCCCTGCTTACTACCCTCTCAAGTTGTTGTTTGTCCTGGCTGGTGGCACTACCATACCAAACCAGGATAGAGAAGGTGAGCAAGCTTTTGATGGTAGCCTGATCATGCTGGCTTGACTGACCCCAAATTTCCTCAGTTGACGGAGAAAGTGTAATCTCTTATGGGCTTTGGAAATAATGAGACTGGTGTTCAGGTTCCACGTTAGGAACTGATGGATGGTGATGCCTAAGAAACGGAAGGAGTGGACCCAATCCACTACCTGGCCATTAATGGAGATGGGAAGATGCTGGCCTGCCCTGTTCAACTATGAGTTCTTTTTATTGGGTTGTATTGAGAATAAGGTTATTGTCTACACACCACTGCACCAGCTGTTTGACCTCACTCCATTACGAACTTTACTCCGATAGGAAGATTCCTCACAGTCGCGTATGAGGCCTACAGTATGCGTGGTGTCTTCTGCAAACTTTGCAGTTTGACAGATGCAGAATTTGATGTACAATTGTTGGTGTGTAAAGAAAAAATAACAGAGGTGACAAGACACCCTTGTGGGGCACCAGTGTTCAGAATCCTGAGTGATGACGCATTGTTCTGGATTTTAACGTATTGTGTCCTGCAAGACAGGAAGTTGAATAACCACTGACAGAGTGAGGGATTAGCCACCATGGATAGGAGAGAATTGTACAGTTTGACAGGCAGGATGGTGTTGAAAGCTGAGCTAAAATCAATGAACAGTACACTGTTGGACTTAGTATCAAAATGTTGTAAAATGAAATGTCTGCAAAGTGAGACTGCATCATCCACTCCCCTATTTGCCCTGTAGGCAAATTTGTGAGGGTCTAGCGTGATGTGTGACAGGTACCTACAGACTAGGCGTTCAAAGATTTTCATGACAACAGAAGTGAGTGCAACAGGCCTATAATCTTTAAGACAGGTTATGTTAGTTTTCTAATTGTTGGTTTTATTATTGACAACTACATCACTGATATCTTATATAAACAGTTAAACACTGACTGAATATTTAGTGAATTCCTACCATCAATATTGACCAACTGATATTTTATTAAACTCATTTTACCCATTAGATGAATTCACACTGTTAGGAGATTCATACTTTTCATCATCTAGATCAGTGGTTCTCAAACTGGGGGCCGGGGGCCGCGAGATGGTGCCAGGGGGCCCCAGTTTTATGACATTTTATAAAATAAATTAATTTATCATGAAATCTGTGCAATTAAACCTATAAAAAATAGGCTACTTACCAACAGCACTACTTTCTATCATTTAATATGTTTTGTTTAATTAAAAGTTGAGTTTTAGAAAAGTTTTTTGTCATAAATTTCCTTTGGGGTGGCCGGGAAGGAATGTGCCATACACAAGGGGGGCCGCACACCAAAAACGTTTGAGAACCACTGATCTAGGTGTTTTAGTTGTGTTTATATTTATATACTGATAAAGAATCTGAAAGATTGAGTTAATAAACAGAAATTCATTTATGATTATATGAGCTGATGTTTATAATCACTAAATAAGACACTTAATAGATGAAAATCACCTGAATTGATTTCATTTCTGTCTTTCTGTTTCTGTCTGCTGCTGTTACAGGTGAAACATAAACATGTCTTGGATGCTGTTTGCATAGATTATGCGCAGTATCCAAGGTTTTAATCTAGTCCTTCATTAATATTTTTTCTTGGTGCGCTGAAGATCTTGCTATTAAATACGCAACAGCTGCATTGTAAATGTGTGGCTGGCTGTGCTAATAGCGGACTCGTGCTATAGGTTAAAAGGCTTGGTAACACTTTACGGTAATGGTACATGAATTATCATGAATTCATGTATAAATTCATGCATGAAATATGCATTCATTTATGCATTAATATCTCATGAATCATCAAGAACTAACACGAGTTCAACGTCTTTCATTCATGACTTCATGGATGAACAACACCTTAATTAAAACATTAACTAAGAGGAGTACATCATCATGAATTATGATTTATTACACATGATCATGAGGTTTTCTTTGTTCACAAAAAAATCGGTCTTCACCACCCATTGTGGATAAAGCTACAGTAGTGGTGGTAAATAAATCATCATATATTCCACTATTAACTAAGCATTAACTATCAATGACTTCATCATGTGTGTGGCCCCTCAACTAAAGTGGTGACTTGGTGCTTTGAAACACTTATGAACAATGTGGCATAACTGGGAACATTCAAATTCTGTGGGCATTCAAATAAAGTGGTCATCATTAACTAAGCATTAAAGGAGCACTTCACCCGTAGAAATATTAATCTTTATTGAAAGTGTGTCATATTTGTAGTCGAAATGTAACATACATTTAGAATTTGGTGACTATTTGACCGAGAAAAGGGGTGTTTGTAGTCTCACTCCCTCAACAAAGACATTGCACTTCCTTCTTTCAATGATGCAAAATGATGATTTTTACATCATTGAAAGAAGGAAGTGCAACACTGAAATCTGTATTTCTCCTGTCTCAGCGGCAACTGAGAAATTGATGCATGACCATTCAAAAACATGGTCATGCATCCACATCAGTAGCATGGTCCACATCAGTAGCTTTATACTGTACATTAAAAGGTGACTCTTTACCAAAAAAGATCAACCTGTTTGTAAAATTTTTTTTCTTTTTTTTTCTTTTTTGTAAAACAGCTTTATGTTTTTGAAAAGTTTTGAGATATACAGGCACTTAAAATAAAGTTCATGGTGTATGTACTTATTTCCTTCTCAGCTCTTTCCAGCTGTTGATTCAACTGGTTTATACTGTTTATATATACTGAATAAAGCAGTAAAAGTTAAGATCAAAGTCAATTTGTGTCCACAGTACATTGTTTGCAACGGCTTGAACCTTCACTTTCATATTGATGTCATTTCCCAGTTATGCCACATTGTTCATAAGTGTTTCAAAGCACCAAGTCACCACTTTAGTTGAGGGGCCACACACATGATGAAGTCATTGATAGTTAATGCTTAGTTAATAGTGGAATATATGATGATTTATGTACCACCACTACTGTAGCTTTATCCACAATGGGTGGTGAAGACCGATTTTTTTGTGAACAAAGAAAACCTCATGATCATGTGTAATAAATCATAATTCATGATGATGTACTCCTCTTAGTTAATGTTTTAATTAAGGTGTTGTTCATCCATGAAGTCATGAATGAAAGACGTTGAACTCGTGTTAGTTCTTGATGATTCATGAGATATTAATGCATAAATAAATGCATATTTCATGCGTGAATTTATACATGAATTCATGATAATTCATGTACCATTACCGTAAAGTGTTACCCCAAAGTCTTACTACGTTTGTTTTGCAATCATCGTCTGTCAAAAGGTTATTTAATTATATTGAAAAATACAAAAAGATGGAGAAGCCTAAATAAGCCCGAGGTCCGCCCGCGTATCAGCTGTGAAATCCGACACGAGGGGTGTGAAAGGGTTGGGCCTCGTCAGGCTTGGGCTGAAATGCAGGGCTTTACCCTCAGTCGCATTCATTGAGAAAAATGTAATGCCTGCTCATCATGAAAGCTCTTTACAAAATTATATCCCTCGGGGCTTTTGGTTCAAAGGCGTGCATGTTTGGAGAAATATTGATTGATTTTATATGTTTACTTCAAATTTCTAAAGAGAGGAGTAATATTTATTAAATTTTTAGTCCAAACACGGCATAATATTTGCTGAAGTTGTATATAATAGGCAATATTCGTGGGTCCTGAATCTGATAATGCCAAATGTCTTGTTGCCAGTAAAAAGTAAGGGGTGGGGGGGCTCTAAGATTATCTTGTCCCAGGCAAGACTGTCTTTGCATTCTACTACTATATATATATATATTAGTAGAATGCAAAGTAGAATTTGTGGCTTTTCTTTAGGTTTTCTTGACCGTTGACAACCGAGTCCACACAGGACCAGCAGAAAGTGCTGATGACAGGAGGATTCTTATCGACTTTAAAGGAATACTTCACCCGTTTGCATTAAGCTTTGTAGAAACACAGTCATATTTTTGAATGGTCGTGCATCATTCCCTCAGTTTCCCCTAAGACAGGAGAAATGCAGTTTTCAGTGTTGCACTTCCTTCTTTCACTGATGTAAAAATCATAATTTTGCGTTGTTGAAAGAAGGAAGTGCTGTATCTCTGTCGAGGGTGTAAAGCCCTATTCGGACGGGATTAGTTTTACAGGGGTAGATGGCGTAATGTAATTTTACCACAGGACCTCAGTAATATTAATGGTCAATTCGGACGGGATTAGAAATCTCTGTAAAACATTCAGAAGTGGGAGGGGTAACTCGTTTGTGCATCGCGTCATCTCTTGTCTTCACAGCGCATCACCTCTCGTCTTCACGTGCACGTTGATATCAGATGTGCAAGCAACATGAAACAGACAAGGAAAACGCGAAACACTGTGATTAATTTCAGGTTCGGGAGAACGTCAGTTTCATAAACAGTTCCGTGCCTCTGAGAATTAAATTTGACTTTTTTAAAAAAAGTTTGTGTTGTGTTCTATTCAGAAACTGACTTGCCACTGATTTGTTTCTCCGTCTAGAACGCAAGTAAATGCTTCTTTAAGCTCTTTTACATAAAAAGAAAACGCTAATTAAAAGGAAATGACGCGATTAACGTGTATATTTACAACTGGTCTATTCGCACTGGATTAGTATTACCTGAGGTAATTTCTCCGGACCTTTTTACAGAAGGTAAAAGTCGCCGTAATCGTTACTGACATTGTCCGTAATGATTACTGACATGGAGCATTCGGACTGGACTAAAATCACTGAGAAGCTCTGATAAAAACTTGCTTTACCCCACCTCCCTATGTAAAACTAATCCCGTCCGAATAGTACTTAAGACTACAAACACTCATTCCAGAGGGGGGTAATGGGTGATGAGGGGGGAAATGGGTGGGACCCACTTATGCTACAGACCTATTACAGATCAGTGGGTGGGACTTACGAAAATACACGAACATACACGATAGAGCTGCCATTTTTTTGTAAAATAAGCTAACGGACGCTGTGGAGTGAGCCAGACTTCATGTCACAATAATAGCGGAAGGTAATCAGTATAATTTTGAAGAGGGTGATTTTGCAAGCGTGATGCTCTAATCCAGGAGTGGGAAACCCTGGGTCCTGGAGGGCCACTGTCCTGCAGAGTTTAGTTCCAACCCTAATCAAACACACCTGAATTTCATTTCCAAGTAATCCTGAAGACTTTAATTTGATTTTCAGGTTTAATTAGGGTTGGAACTAAACTCTGCAGGACAGTGGCCCTCCAGGACCAGGGTTCCCCACCCCTGCTCTAATCTGCTGTTTGTGGCTAACTTTATGAGCCACAATACAGCAGAGAGCTCACGAGGACAGGTGCTGAGCCGATGCACGTCTGTGGAGTAAATATATTGTGCGGTGGACACTTTGTGTACAGTCTAGTTGTTGTCTTTGCACCCTAAAGTCACGTTCTGTCTTTTCTCAGTTAAATAGGCACCAAATGTTACATTTCAAGCACTTTCAATAAAGATGAATGTTCCAAAGAATGAAGAATTTCCCTCTAAATTAAATCTATATAAATAAAACATTATACATTATGTACTGTTTAAAATTAGAATACAAAACAAAACATTAACATAAATTGTTGCAACAGCAGTCTAACACGCTATACAACTGTAGCAACTATAAACAAATACAAATGCATGTGTCCTCTAACTGGATCTCACTACAGTTTATCCTGAACAGGTTTACATGAAAAAAGTGTGTTGAAAGTTGTATCGCTTTGCGTCTTTGTAAGTTTTATAACATAACGGATTTCATCAAAGACTAATGGTTTAGCCAGCCATGCTAACTTTAGGGGCTCTATCTTACACCCGGCACAATGCAACGCAATGCGCGACGCAAGTGTCTTTTGCTAGTTTCTACCCTGCGCAATTATAATTTTCATGTTTAGCGCCACGTTGTTTAAATAGCAAATGCATTTGCGCCCCCTTTTGCGCCCATGGGCGTTCTGGTCTGAAAACGAGGTGTGTTCAGGCATATTGTTGGCGCGTTGCTATTTTGAGGCAACTAAAATAGACTACACCATTGACCAACAAAAACCTGCTCTAAAGTCAACGGTGCAATATGTTTTTTGTTATTTAAAGAGCGCATTAGTAATATGCAGCTATGAACGGGACGACAACACGGATTTGCTTAACACATAGTACATGAATGCGCAGCAGCACAAAAACGCTTTTAAGTATGAAAGATTAAAGGATTAAAATGTAAAAGATTATTATTGAGTCTCTTGGACATAAATGAAGACTAATTATGAGACGTTAGAAGTTGTGAAGAGCTGCTTCACCTGCAGCCTGGTAAGTAAATAAATGCTTTGCTTTAAACAAATGCGTCTGTTTTTAAATGTTTTTAAATGCTACCTCACGGATTTATTGTATATGATGACTCTGTACCTGTGGATATGGTGAGATGAAAAACATTTTTAAGTAATGCTAAAAGAAACTTATGACGCTGTCCAAGTGCTGAAACGTGCGGAGAGCCGTTTGTAAATTCTTTATCTTCTGTTTGTTACAAATAAAGTATTTTTAGAGTACAAAACATCTTACATACTTGTAAATTATTTTTTGATGATATTGGATAGCCATACATTTAAAGCAATTAAAAGCTTGCTTTTTTACTTCCATGACTAAAAGAAAACGGGTTTTAAAGGTTTTAATAAAAAAATAACAATTTCAATACAAGTGAAAAACAACACAATTATTTAACATTATTCTTAAACTGGGGATCTTCTTCCTCCGCTTAGTTTTTCAGTTTACAAAGTCCGTCATCTAAATAGGGATTAGACATAGCGCCAGCTGGCTTTTAAAGGGGATGAAAGCTGAGACTCTCATTGGTTTATTGCACGTTACGCCCAAAATACTCCCAAAATACTCCCATTACCCTTTTCGACCATGCGCTTGCCGCACAAACCATTTTCCCGTCGTTAAATTAGCAAAAGTGTGCTGCGTGCTTTAGACAATGCGCTTAGATCTTTAAAATAGGGCCCTAGGCAACGTTAGCATTTTAACCATGTCAAGAGAATAAACCAACGTTAAAATTATACTTACTTATTTTTATAATTAAAGATGTAGTTTTCATAGAAGAATTTATATCCCTTCTCAAGTTTGGATACTTTTGTTTGTTAATGATTTTTCACAATCGTGTAAACATTGGAGATTTGGGGGAGATCCCACACTGATATTGAAAACCTTCGCGCCACCATTGCTCCAACACACTGGAAGTCGGTTATCTACCTTTTAAAACGGTGAAACTTTTGCCTTCATCCCGCTGAATAGCATGAATCCTTTCTTCGCTTCTTTATCAGTTGGTAAAAAATAGAAACTGAGATCTGGCTGTTTAGTAGAATTATTAGAACATTTATACGCAACAACAATCTCTCGCTGTGCTAACCATTGCTACAGACTACACTCTTAAAATGAATGTGTTAAATTAACACATCTTGTGTCTAGTTAAGGACAACACATCTAGTGTGTTGTCCTTAACTTAACACATCTCTGTGTTATTTTTGGAATAACACACTTTGTGTTGTTTTAACACATCTTGTGTTGTCCATTTCATTTATTTAAGCTCACATTCTACACGAAATGACACACAATGTGTTAAAATAACACATAATGTGTTAAATAGTTTAACACAAAACAATGTGTTAAAATTAACACATCCTTTCTTAGAGTGTAGACTGGAAGTCAGTTATCGCTACTTTTTTCATCGTAAGTGACACTTGCACTGTGATAAAGGCCTATACTGTATGTGAGGGGCTGTTTACACTTGGTATTAAGATGTGTTTTCATCGATCGGATCACAAGTGGACGAGAGAGACACATTACGTTTACACCTGGTATTTAAATCCGTCTCTTTTGTCCACTTTCGACCGCTTCTGTGCTGAATACTATGAGGGGGTGGTCTGTGAGACGGTGGGCAAATCTCTCTGCTGTCATTCAAACCCGAGCAGGAGTAATTATGAGTTTATATGGACGCAAACTAATATTATGTCGGAGTGCACTGCTTATTTAGCAAGTAAACATGCTGCACAGTGTTTTGTACGTGTGTATGTAAGAGCTTTCTTTGAATCTTCAGCGCAATTGATGAAATAGGATCGCGCAACTTTCACAGGCTTTCAAAACGAAACTACCGAGATCAGCCGCTTAGTTTTATTAATGAAAGGCTAAAAATAGCGCTGTTCACCGAATGTTCACCCCAGAAGTCAAAAAAAGACGTAAAACTTGTGTTTAATACCTCAGATTAGATAAATGGGCGGAGAGAAGGCGGTCGCGTGTGGCTGTTCGAACGCATTCAACCACATGCGTTCCGCAACTCCAAAGCGATCCGATCGAAAGTGGTTTCGACTACCTCTGGATGTGGTTGAAAGAGGTCGAAAGTGGACGCGCTCAAAACATTTTGAACACCGTTTACACCTG